>NC_143014.1:161580053-161931053 GCF_055824585.1 Amblyomma mixtum | reverse complement strand
TTTTGCCTCAGCTGTGCCAGTTTGTTTCAAGGACAATATGCCAACTAGACTCTGAACAAGATTTACTGAGCCAGTAGGATTGTATTAAGCAGATTAGACTCACGACAACTATCAAGGCATTTCTTCACATACTGGGTCACTTCAATGTTGGGGTCTCGTCCGTTGCCTTGAGTTAACTGTCACTTTTCTAGAACTAGTATTGAGATTTTGTAATAGAGGGAAGCTGACTTTGGTATGGAATTGAAAATACCTGTAGTTCACATTCCTGGTGCTTCACTCTAGATGAACACAATTTATTGGAAGTTCAAAAATGAATATTAGACACATTCATTGCATGCTGTGTTGATCATTATGAGCTGGGTTGTTGGCAAGCATTGCCACTGTTCGCACGTCTTGCATCCGCCGACAATCGTGGAAGCATTGGTATGGGCATTTGTAGCTGTGCTGTATCCTGCAGTGTGTTTGTCTGACTGAAATTGATTGTCACGGCTCATAAAATGCTTTTAGTCAGTAATAATAAAAAGCGGAATGTGAAAATAGGTGATAAAATGGGTAAACACCTACAAGATTTCATAGTTCTGGGAAATTTTCTTTGTGTAACTGTTATGTTGTGTGCAATGCAAGTATATTTCAGTGCTCACATAATACTGTTGTTTATGATTCAGTCTTTTCCTTAACTGTACTTCATTTCCTTAGACTTCATTTGCTTCCTTGTTGTTCTAAAAAAAAAAAAAATTCCTTGAATGTATAGTTGTGGTGTGTTACTTGAGAGTTCTGTTAATGCATGTGTGCTAAGTGGTGGAAAGTTTGTGGTGCCTGCATGAGGAAGACTACAGCAATATGCATGTAGCTTCTTCAAGTTCCAGGCCCACATCCCTGTCACACGGGCACTTTCAAATGGCTATTGAGTTAAGAGCCTTTCAAGATTGTCAACTGTGATCGAATTGGGAGTTGTGCTGCTGTACACGGTGAACTTAATTGCCATCTAGAGATTCCATCATCAAACACCAGTGATTGTGGTGCCATCATCGCCGCCAATAATTTTACAGGCATACAAACAGTCTGGCCACGAGTATAACCTGGGAAGGTTAAAACTAAATTTTTGTTCATTGCAGTAATACTAAGATTACTCTTTAAATGAATTCCTTTGTTTTGGACAAGTTGCAGTAGCATTTGTGCACTTTTGAGGAAGCTGGTGTTGTTCTTGTATCACTGGCAGGAATAGTATTATGCTTGCTGGAGTGTTTTGTGACCGAGCTGGTCTTTTTTTTTTCTTACGAAATAAGCTGCATTAAAGTTTTGTCCTTTTTTTCAGCGGTTATACTGCTCTGATTGTATTCCCCAGTGTGTTGCTGTACGCACTTCGCCTCTGAGCATGCATGCTGCCACCGCTGTAGAATCTCGATAGAGAATCTGCATAAAAGAAATATCCTATACCTTGAGCTTGGCGCATGATAGCCTTAGCTGCTTATGCGCCATTAAACCCAACACAACACAACACAACACAGAATCTCGATAGAGTGCTGTGCTGGTCCGCTCACTCGCTAGACTGTTTCCTCGATAGCGTTTGGAGCTGCCTGTGTAGCACCATTCAGTTGGCTGTCGAATCAGTCGGCTATCAGTTCGAAAGCCTTCGAAATGCCCGTGTGACAGGTGTATAAGTTCTTCATGCTGCACTTGGCATTGAAGATTTGGATATGAGACAACTGGTTCGTATTTTTGGGTAAATGAGTATGAAAACTTGTTGGGAATTCACTTTTAGCTGACAGGTCTTACTGACCTTACATGCTTTTATTCATGTACCGTATTTTCCAGGTCTTAGTCATGTTTTTTGTCTGAATTTTTGTCTATGTGTCTTATACAGTGGTGCAACTTAAATATGGCGAAATATGATTTCCATCGCATGCCATCTTTTTTCCATGCCCAGTAACTATGTTCAAAAAGGTTAATGTGTAAAATAATAAAATATCATGTTACTTTCACTGTGGTGACACGAAGCGCGTGCCGCCACCACGCCCAATCCAGCAGGTCAAGCCGCAATCTCGAAAGTATCGATTTCAGCGTCACATCCATTTGGCATTATTGTTGCTCAACATGACGTAATGATGCCGCCTGCAAGGTGAAAGAGCTATGAAGCAAAACTCAAATTTAATATGTCGTTTAATATGTGCTGAAGAATGTGAACCAGGCAGCAGGGAGGCTATTCGACATGAACGAAGAAATTGTGAGACTTGCGCAGCATACAATAAGCATACAAAAAGCATACAAAAAAGGCAGACCGCAGGAAGAAGGCACGTTAGCCAGAGCTCATAAATTGTTTGCTGATGGCAGCTGCCATAAGTGTGTATTTTCATTGCACTCTCTGACGAAGCGATACTCAATGCGTTTCTGTAGTGCTTATCAAGTGAACAGGTGCGCTTTATACAGCGGTGCAACTTATGACGATTTTTTTCGGAAACACTGCAGTTTGCAGGGTGGTGCGCTTTATACACACATGCAAGTTGTAGACCGGAAAATACGGTAGTTTTTGTTAAGACCACCTGATGCCCTGTACCATGCCCATTTTGTTTTTTTCTTCCTTTCCCGTTTGTCCTTAACAACCCTCAGTAGAAATTTAACAAAGAACAAATGCATTATTGCAAAAACATGTAAATGCACCAAAGGTTTTGCAAGTTTTTATGGAAATGGGACATGAATATTTAATTTGTGGCACCTTTGCATCACTTTTGCTTACTTCTCTCGCCATTTGTTCTTTGTCAAATTTCAAGCTCTTGCGCTTGTAAAAGTTACAGGCAAATATCTGAGCAAACTTAAATGCTGTGGCAGTGGGTTCGCTTTCTTGTTAAGGTTGTGCGAGCCTTTTTTTTTTTTCATCCTGTTTTTGTTTGTTTGTTTTTCCTTTTTGTATTTTTTTCTGCTCTTGTTATGTATGAACCTTCTCCCTCCACTCTAGTGAAGGAAGGCATACCCAAGTCCAAGTGGAAATTGTGCACCATGGTTGCATCCTGGCTGGACAGTGTTAATAACACAGAGGGTGAGGACGTCTCACATTGTCCCAGCAGTAACGTTGCCTCAACGTAACCGCCTCGTGCTATTCTGCTGTCCAGCTCCTCCTTGCCTCAATCTCCTGATCTTATTGTTTGCCCCTTTACCTTTTCTTTCCCCTTCTGCTTTCTGGGTCCTACCTTGCAGCAGCATTGTGGTGGTAGTCTGGAGAAGGGCCCCAGAAGTGGAATTGGCTGTTTGTTATGGATGTTGGTTTTTGAACATTCACCTTTGTCGAGAGGAATTCTGCTTACCTCTTTGCTGCTGGATGCCCTCAGGCTGTCTACAGGATCACCTGCCATACTCCCTTTCTCCTCTTCCTTGCTTCTGCTCAACCCAAAGGTTCCTTGCATTGTGCTTTTCTTTCTTGCTTTTTCTCTCTCTGCTAGTGTAATGTGGTGAGGGTACTTTGGCCCAGTGGTGAAGGAAGGCTGAAAGGCAACTCCACCAGTGTGGCTGCCCAATCTGCCTGTTGCTGTTAATGTGGCAGGGGTAGCTTGTGAAACAACTTTCTTTTGTTTCTTGTGTACATATTTTTGCAGCACATCAGCTTCTTTGGGTTGTGTATGTATAACCCAAAGGAAGAAACCAGTGTACCTTCTTTTTTATTTTGGTGGAATTGAATGAATACTGTTCATAATACAAAAGGCTGTGTGTTCTGCTTTGTCGGCTGTCATTGGTGATGCAGTGTCCTGTGCCTGTGTGGCATCCTAAGTGTGTGTTACATCAGCGTTGGAAAGGTGATGAGAAGAGTGGAAAGGTGATGAGACGGCTGTTGCTATCTCTGGCAGAACCCCCGCAGCGACCCCCTGACTTTGAGCGCGGCTCAGAGTCTTCCATCCCACTGGTGCCACTGGAATGGTCAGCGCCAGGACCAGCTGCAACAGCATCGGGCCTCTCTTCAGATCACCCTGAGGGAGGGCGGCACGCAGTTCCCTATGGCGATCCTCGGGCACCTGGTTATGGGAGCAAGACTTGGGCAGCGCAGAATTCGCAGGTACACTGCTGTGGACAGGATTAATTTTGAACTGTGCTATATGCGAGTTAAGTACAAGCGCAGGCTTCATTGCTGCCGCTAATGCTGGTTTGTGGTGTTACTGATCAGTGCTTGGCCGCCACTGGTGTGTGGGAAGACTCACACTGCACTTCTGATCACCCTCTCTTGACAGCAGTTGCCATGTCTGAGTCAATGACTTTGGTGGGCTAGAGCACCTAGGGATGGCCTCTGCATATGCAGCGAGGACAGCTTCCAGTCATACCTCTCTGGAAAGCATGCTCTGCTTCAACATTGCATGATTGGTAGTTCAATCTCTTCTATTGAAAGAAATGATGGAATGCACCACTGTATCAGCATGGTGCTTCAGTGCTGATCTAATCACCATGGCAGTTGTACTTCAGCAGTCTGTAGCATTTCACATGAGAAAACAGCTGTCGCTTTAATTCACATCATGCAATAATGGTTATGGTGCAGTTTCTTATTAACCACACACTTTTTACGCTTGACATGACGAATGACACTTTCTTAATGCCGCCACTTCCTTGTTTCTGGGGCATGTCTAGCATGTTGGAAAGTACAGTGCCAGCATGTCCCCAGGGCAGAGCATATGCTTGCTCACTACCCAGTGCTGCATGTGTAGCACTTCTGGTGTTTTAACCAATTGTGTGTGGGCACATTTTTTTTACAAATTTTTCTTGGCAGTGTACTCATGAACAATCTCTTCTCTCCTGTTTAGCCAATGGAGACTTTTTATGCTTTGATGGACTATAGTTGAAAGTGATAGGATAGATAAGGAAGAGAAGGGGAGATTGGAAGAAGGCACGGAAGAACAGAGAGAAAAGTTTTAGGGCCTGTTTAATGGCGAACATAGTGAGCTACTTAAGCAAGACATAGCGAGACTGTAGACAGGCTACTTATTTGGCGGCTTGGATCCAAGAAATGGTCATAATGCAAGGCACTGGCTGCACTACCAGCATATTTTCTTCTTTGTTTTATTAGTAAGAAACATTGTAAAAGCTGCCAAAGTCGAAATTATTTATGTAAAGTGTGTGCATTTCATTGCAGTGCATAAGAGAGACATTTTTTTGTTTGAAGGTTCACCATTCACTCATGCAGCATAATTATTTATTCAGTTTTTTTTGTAGAAACTACGTACAAATGCTTGTAAGGGTCGCGGTAGATTCGAGGGCCAATTTTCGGAGTGCGGCCGACATATGCAATGTGTGAAAAAGAACTTTTTTCTTTCAAGTAAAAACAACAATCAGGGAATGAGTGGCATACAGTTTGTTATTTCTTTATTTTTTCCATGCTCAATCATCGTAACTCGCAGAGTGTTCCCACTCTGAGCTGGTGCTGTGCTTCAGTGCATGCTCATCATACAAGAAGTCGTCCTTAGTGCTGTCCGAGCTATCAGATATCCTGATCACCTTGAAACTATGGGATGCTATGTTCGTAGACATGGAGTTCCATGTGGACAATATCCAGCCAAGCACAGTCCTGAGCAGTGCCCTCTTGCATGGCTTGCCTCCAAAAGCATGCCTTTTGCAGCTTGCGTTCCTCAAGGCATCCTTTTGGTTGCACCATCGTTGAATGCATTTCTTGTCCACGTTAAATTTTCTGCCTGCCGTATGCTTGCTGTATCCAAGAGCAAACTCTACGACTTTCAATTTAAAGTCAGCCATGTAGCTATTAAGATGCTTGCCCATCATGCCAAAATTCCAGCACTTGGCTGCAGATCAAAAAAAAAAAAAAGAACAGCATATGAAAGCCACTATGCACATGCGGTTGACAGCCACAAAATTCTGGAGCTGGTGATACTGACTTGGCTGTGAAAGCTCCTGTACCTCCCTTTAGCCACACGTAATAGACGTTAGCGCCAGTTCCTTCTTCATTTACCTTTCATAGCAGGTGGGGTGGGGGGCAATAACGCCATGTTATCCTCCGTGACAACGGGCGACCGAAACATGTGGGTGCAGGGGTGTGTTCACATGGCATCTGCTTCACGCGTGAACTGACCCAAAGTTGGGCCGGCTAGGAGAGGTGGACAGATGTATCGTTGTCCACCTGCTGTGTGCGCGGCTGCTTGCCACGTTTTTGTTGCGTTTTTGTACACCCTTTCTTTGCTGTTGTGGCATGTTGAAGTTAAAATTGGTCGCGCTGTTGCTCAGCAAAGTAACGGCAGCACTAGGCCGATGTAGGGAGAAGAGAACATATTTTGCATGTTTTTATTGACACATCCTTTCTGTTACTTTCAGTCAAAAACAGGGATTACTTCTCGAAATCCAATATATGTCTATGTTACAGCATTCCGTAAAATACAGATAATGTGTGCCGATGCACCAGAGGGGTTAAGTTCATCTAAAAAAATGCAGCTGACATTTTCGGTACATCATTTCGTGCATAATTCACGCAATACATGTACAGTCGAACCCGGATATATCGAACCCGCATATTTCGAATTATTGGCTATATCGAACACACAGATTACCCCCTTGAAAATACTATGCAAAAGTATAGGACAGTTGCGTTGTATATCGAATTCCATTTTCGCCGGACATTGGATATATCGAACGCCGCGCCGCGCCCCTGGAAGGTGCGCTTTCCCCAAAGACATTCCTGTCCGGTCCTCAGCCGCCTCAGCGGAGAACATTTCCGCAGTCAGTAGGGGCAGGCCCCCCCCCCCCCCCCCCCCCCCCTTTTTTTTTTGTTCCCCGTTTTTGCGCCCCACCGGCGCGAGCTTTCCCGCTCCTCCTCTCCACCTGTACCGCCGGCGTGTGCTCCGTCAAGGTCATTGGAGATCAGCGAAGAGAGAGCGCCGCATGGAGACGCGCGGCGACTACGCTTCTTGGGGAAAGAGAGAGAGAAAAAACGGTCGCTCGTGGGCACATCGTGGGTCTGGGGAAAAAAGAGAGCTCAGAAAAAAAAAAACGAAGCCCAGAGCGCCGATCTTTCTCCCTGCTCTTTCTTTTCCCTCTGTCGTTCCTTCGCAGCCGGGTTGACTGCCGCTCGCATAGGCTTCGCTCTTATCGCTCCATCTGCGCCTCGCGTGTTTTTTTTGTGTGTGCCTGTGTTTCAACGCGCGACGTGTAGCAGGCCCCAGTAGCCAACTGTTTTGGCAAGGCAGGCCTTGAAGTGGCCGGAGATGAATGTCCGGAAGATTTAGATGACGATGAGTGCTTGGACGACGCGTTTCGCGACTTGTCCAATTTTCTCGGCGCCGTTCCGTCCGAAGTGACTGTTGAGGACTTTAACGCTGACAGCGAAGTTCAAGCGGTAGCTGGCGTTCAAGACGCCGACTCCAGCGACGACGAGGGCAACTGTGTTGTCGAAGAAACGCGTCCGTGCGCAGCCACTGAACTGGCGTCAGCGTTAGCCTGATTCGGCGCTGTTGCGGCGAAATGGAAGGCACTGTGCTCTCGCACCTGGACAGTCTCGAGAAGATCGAGGCCAGTGTTTTGAACTTCGTTTCCCAGGGGAAAAAGCAGCCCAAAATTAGTGATTTTTTTTTTCCGCGAAATAAAGCGCTTTCACATTGCGCGCCCATACTATGTGATTCGCGGCTGTTCCAAACGGTAAGCCACAATTTGTTATGATCGGGAGTGCAGTTTTAGCCTATATCTGTATATCGAATTTTCGCTATATCGAACTATTTTCCGATCCCCTTCGAATTCGATATATCCGGGTTCGACTGTACGATCATTCCGTGTATACTGAGCTCACACAATACAGAACGATCATTTCGTGCACAATGAGTGCATGGAATTTAATGCATGCATGATGCAACTTACAGTTGTAGATAATTGCAAAGTATTGTTTACTATTTATTTATTTATTTATTTAGTACATACTGCAGACCCTTTTCAGGGTCCAAGCAGGACAGGCATATATTGTTGAAACTCAAAAGACACAGAACACAATGAGTGTTCATGAGTGTTCATGTAGTTTTCATGTAAACACATGAAAACTAACCGCTACTGTTAATCCTCAATATAACGAAGTCGGTAAAATGGGCAGTTTACTTTGTAATACAGAAATTTTGCTAGATCGAAATTCGTCCCATAGCATGCTAAAAATCTGCCAAAATGCGCTGTGGGTAACTCACAGGAAAAGCCTTTATTTGCTGTTAAAATGGTCCCTTACTTCTGCCCTTTCTTGCCAGCAGCAGCTTCGTTTCACACGTCTTGCTTACGTTGCGAGCTCGTGAGCCGCCTTATTACATCTTTCTTTCTTTATTGCGCCAAATATTTAAAAAAATGTACAGAAATCCGGCCTGCCAAAGCCTCATAGGGCTTGAGCGGCAGAGCCCGACAGGCAGCGGAACTGCGCAGACATACACACAGGCAAAAAAAAAAACACATTCAAAATAACGGACATCAAATTAGTATGACGGTGAGAACAAAATAGACACAAGACTCATGTTACATGAAGGAAAAAAAAAAATCCTCATCAGATTAAATCGCAAGGAAGAAAAACCAAAGTGGCATGACGATACCTCAGATCAGTGCAATAAATACAGCAGTAACCAATGACATACAAGATTTACTTGACAGGTGGTAAAGCACATGCATGATGTCGTAAACCCTCTAATTAATGTATCGCAGCATCTTTTTTATTTTGTATTTAGTTTTTGCCCGGCGAACACTTGGAGGTAACCTGTTAAAGTGAAAGGGAACGTAATAATCTCTTAAACGCCTTCCATATCTTGTAGACCGTCGGGGAATACAAAAAGGTTCCTTCGGTCGAAGAGACCGTGTGGGAACATACGGAATCTTATAGTCACTAAGCCAAAAATGTTTCAGGACGATCGTTTCCATCAAAAGGCGATCAAAATCAGGTAGAGAAAATACCTTAAAGAGATCATAATTGGAGGGAAGGCCTAAATCATAGCCGATATTTTTTAATAAAGATCGTAGGAGAGAATTAATCCTGCACTTCCAGCGAACTGCACAGTGACCATAAATCGTTATGCCATAGCGCAGTATGCTATAACCAAGGGCGTTTACGATAACTTTGCGTATTGAAAGCGGCATGTAGTACCTGATGTTGTAAAGCACACAGGAGACGGTTCGGAGCTTTTTACAAACGTGGGACAAGTGATCATTCCATGAAAGAGCACTGTCAAAGTATAATCCTAGGTATTTCACTGTATTTGTATAGCTCAAGGGTAGACATTGACATTGGGAACAATCAGATCCGTGCAAGAAAAGGTGATGGTTTAAATCTACCTTCTTCATCGGGCTGTGAAAGCATATAAGCTGAGTCTTAGAGCTGTTAACTTTAATTAGGTTGTTTGAGAACCAGTCCATAGAAATTATTGCTGCAGCTTGAAGAGAAGAAATTGAGTCAGAGTAGTTCGGTGACTGGGTTACAAGTACAGTATCGTCAGCGTACTGGTACAGGCCTACAGGAACAAAGTTTGAAAGGTCATTCACGTAGACGTTGAATAACAGGGGACTAATTATAGAACCTTGCGGGACGCCAGCTTTAATTAACAAAGAAGCGCTCTTTGCCCGGCCAATGGAGATATATTGCGTTCTCTGCAGTAAAAAATTTTCCAAAAGCGAAAGAAACGCTCCACGGAAGCCTAACTTGGACAGTTTACACAATAACACACTGTGACACACGCTGTCAAAAGCCTTGCTGACATCCAGAAACAGTGCACACACCACTTGGTTACGTTCAAAAGATGGATTTAACATGTCAGAAAAATCCTCCAAAAGCATTTCCGTCCCTTTACCTTGTACAAAACCATATTGACACGGTGACAGGATTTTGTGCTTATCTAAAATACTTGTCATTGTAAACAGCAGATGTTTTTCTAATATTTGAGTCAAAACAGGGCAAGACTGAAATAGGACGATAATTCTCATACCTATTACGTGCACCACCTTTGTGAATTGGGGTAACTATAGCCGCTTTCATGTTCACCGGGATCATGCCGCTTGAGATAATGCTGTTGAACAGCGACAGCAACACGCCTTTAAGTATGTCGAACAAGGTTCGCAAATCATCAACTGAAATGCCATCTATTCCCACAGATCTATTGCGTTTAAGACCAAAAATAATTGAACAGAGGTCATCCTCACTTAGCAAAGGTAGGTGTGCAGATTCAACTGTGCTGTTCTTCAGAGTACAAAATAAGGGATTCTGTTGCGCACTGCCCGAAACTTGCGAGAAGAACCTGTTGAATTCATTAGCTATTTTTTCTTCATCAGTGCCGAAATACGACACAAAATCTTTGCCATCATTGCCACGCCTTTTGACACCTCGTAGATTGTTAATCAAAGACCACGTTTTTCTAGTATCAGAGCCTGCATTCTTGAACTTGTTACGAAAATGTACTCTTTTAGCCTGACGAATCATTGCGTTTACTTTATTTCCTGCAACCTTAAACTTGGACCGTAGCAGGATAGATGCAGGTGCCCTTTTTGACTGGGCCCAGAGCAAATCTTTTTCTTTTATAGCTGATAGTATATTTAAGGTCATCCATGAGTTTTCTTTATTGCGCTGCCTGATTTCAACCACGCGAGTAGCCGCTTTCTTAAACTCTTGTAATAGCTCAACAAGCTTATCATAAATGTCTTTCGGGGGCACGTTTTCCAAGAACACTTCCCAATCGTATTCCGATGCCAGTCGGTAAAAGATTTTGGGATCGCAGATGGAAATTTCTTTTTTACCGCTATCTGCTCTTGGAGGGTTCGATTTCCGGGCTAAAGAACAACAGACAAAGTAGTGGTCTGACAGCTTTGCTTCGACGATAGCAGATTGTAGGGCACAGTTTGGAGCTCTTATATTTATGTGGTCGATGCAAGAGACATCTATAGCGCCTATCACCTTGTGGTTGACTGGAACGACGCACTCAATTTTTAGTTTTTGTTTTGCTGTCATCATCCTCCTGTAAGTGCCCTGAGCACACTGCCGACACGACAACGCGTTCCGCCACTGCCACCGTTGTGACCTTGCGGCAGGCCACGAAGTCTTCCTCCCCTCCACTGCCTTCTCCTTATTCTCGCTGAGAGCGAGAAGTGTCCTCCAATCACAAACCAAAGAAATGAAAAAGGCCCACCCAACTCCTCGTGTTTTCCACCGTAAGCTTGAGTGTGTGTTTTTTGCACATACGCGCATCGTCTGAGTGAGAAGCGTGTAACGGCCTTCACAGCTGACCGGTATGTTAATGGCACTCACTTTTCCAGTTCTTTTACCAAGCTTTGGGCATCTGTAAATGCGAAAAACGCGGCGCCTTGCCTTTGAGCAGAAGGTAGCTTGCCACATTCAGCACTGGTTTTGGGCGACAAAGCGAGAGCCGGGGGCTAGCCTGGCAGGCTGCCAAGGCTGCACAGACGCTCGTGCAAACCGCGCCTGTACTACTCGAGATGGCACGGCCAGCAATGCACTCACCACTATGATCGGCATCGTATTTGCGTCCGCCTATGCTCTCTGTATGTGAAAGCTGGGTGGTGACCATGTTATGTACACGCTTTGATGTGTGCATCGGCATACGCTGCGCTAAACCACTCGTGCCTGCAATACAACTTTTCCTTGGGTTCATTACATTGAAAATGCGGCAAAATCTACTCCGTTACAGTGAAACTAAAAATACATGGTGTTCTATGGACGTAAAGTTATGAAAACTTGAATACTTCATTACATCGAGGATTTCGTTATATTGAAATTCGTTACGTCAGGGTTGAACTGTATCGTGCGATCGCCTTCACTGTCTGTGCTAATGTATGTGACAGCAATAGAATTCAGTTAGCACACAGTTGCATAATCAGTTCCTATGATGTGCCGACTCTTCTGTGGACCAAGCACGATGACTGCTTCATCAACAGCAGTGACAGAATCGTAGTTGTGATCCACGGTGCTGAAATGGATGGTGGCACCCGAGAAAGCGTACGTAGGTAGCTGTGCCCTCCATATCCTTATGGGTCTTGCTGCACTCTTTGCAATTTCAAAGGACATGAGAACCAAACACCACTGTAGCTGTCACTGCACTGGTATCAGTAACACATGAAAGAATGCGATGCCAAAGTGACTGTGACCGGTGCTTCAAAGCAGGCGATAGCACTCGAGATAATGTGACTTACAGAATTGACGAGATACACAAAGGATGCACGATGGTTATAGTGACCGTATTGGTCAGGAATTTAAAAGGGATAGAGAGAGATCTTTCCCCCTTTCAGAACCTTCTTGTGCAGCTTGTTCTTTATTGCAGACACTATTGCCAATTCCTCCTTCAGTTACGTTCATAGCGGGTGGGGGCGCAATGACAGCAGCAGCAGAGGTTCCTCGAAATAGCTGGGACAGAAGTGGCTTATGCTTTGCTTCCCTTGGTACTGATGCTGATATGGATAGCGGGAATTTGCAGAGGAAAAAAAAAAAATCGTTGATGATGATGATGATCATCAGCGCCATCGCACACCATCTGTAGGCGGCTCCCGAAAGCTCCTCTGCACGTGCATTCCAAAGGCTATTCCTGCGTGTGTCATGGAATTGTTGGGTGTGGCCCTTACAAGGATTTTTTTCAGAGCGCAGCTCTTTGGCACCCGTTTCGCAGCGTCGCCATTGTCCGTTGTAACCAGCAGTGGACACCTTAGTCGTGCTTTAAGCTGCAAATCCAATGGAGCGGAAGCTTGGAAAGCAAAGGAAAGATGCATAACTGCCCTCTTGGAACAGTGGACACCTCATTCGTGCTTTAAGCTATGTGGCGGTAGTGACAGATGTGCGCTGCATGCGTTGGCATTGACAACTTTGTGCCATTTTAAGGAAAGGAAGTGCACATAACTGGCCCCCTGGGTCAGTGGACGCCTGAATCGCGCTTATAGGTACGTGTGGTGATCAGAGAGAGATGTGGGCTGCAGGCATTGACAACATTGTACCAGAAACGCGGCGCTGAAGCCATAGACCGTCAGTGTTCATTGTGTTCATTGGCGTTGGCGTTGACAACGTTTTACACTCCGATCATTTTAAGGAAAGGAAGTGCACATAGCTGGCTCCCTAGGTCAGCGGACGCCTGAATCACGCTTATAGGTACATGGGGTGACGAGAGAGAGGTGTGGGCTGCAGGCATTGACAACGTTGTGCCAGAAACGCGGCGCTGAAGCCATAGGCTGTCGGCGTGCTTTGTGTTCATTGGCGTTGGCGTTGAGAACGGTTTACACTCCAATCATTTTAAGGAAAGGAAGTGCGCATAGCTGGCTCCCTGGGTCAGTGGATGCCTGAATCGCGCTTGTAGGTGCGTGATGAGAGAGAGATGTGGGCTGCATGCGTAAGCACTGACAACGATGAGTGAACTCTCGCGATCAACCATTAACTGCCACCTGCCAGGGTGGCTGGGTGCGTGGGGACTTTAATACACATATAGAGACAAAGAGGAATTTCTTACCACTCATGCGGGAGAACATCCCGTTCCTCTCTCTCGTAACGCCTCCCTTGGCTGTGACAACCTCGTGAAATACTTGCTTAGGTCTCGTCTTTGAGTAGCAGGTATTGGCGCAGCAAGTCGAGCATATATACATCTATTTCTCTGACGACAAAGCTTCCTTTATGACAATCAAGAACTGTTAGTGGAGTTCAGGAGCGTAAATTGCTGGGCTAGTTGGTTCATAATGTTGTCAGGGAGTGTTAGTGGAGTGTTTCTTTAAGAAGAAAAATGTGTAAAAAATAACAAGTTGTCTGTAATTGTACATACATGTCTTGCTCAATTCCTTGCCTCAATCTATCGAAAAGCTGTAACAGCTGACCAGCTGCGCTCAAATTTTGCATTAGGAAGTAACGTAATCGTTGGTAATTTTTTTTAAGTACTTACTTTGCAGGAAAACAACATGTGACCCGTACACTGGTGCGGCTTTTACACATGTTTATATGGTAGTAATTTTCTTGACAGCCATACCTGCTGGGAGCAGTGCAGAAAGTGATTAACTATGAGGAAACATCAACTCAAAGTTTTGTGGCCATTTGATGGTGAAATGTATGTTACGCTCGATTGACTGCCTTCACTGACGTTACGTTAGTCTGTAGCATTTGTATTTGTGTCTACACAACAATCTGTTTGACCAGTGTTAGTGCATGTTTTGTGTGGAGCCTGTTATGCAACCTCTGCATCTGCTTAAGGGGGGACACTGGTCTTGAAAAGAAAATTTTATTAATCTAGATATAGTTATGAAATTTTCAGGCCACATGTATTTTTGTGTGCTGATTCTAGATGTGTCATTTAATTTCATGTAAAACAATTCCTTGAGCACTTATGCACTTTTTATGCTAGTATTTTGTGGAGAGTTTTGAAGAAAATTTGCTGCGGGAAACTCGCTGAAATGTATGCCATTGGGTTCTCTTGACACCAAGGAATACAATAAGGGTGAAATTATTATCCTGGCTCTCATAGAACTTGAGTAATAGGGTACTGAAGCTGCCACTTCACACACAGGAATACACATTTTCCTTCTCATTTCTGAAGCGAAAACTTCAAAATTCTATAACTTAAGTTCTATGATAGGCAGGAAGACAATTTCACCCTTATTGTATTCCTTGGTGTCAAGAGAACATAATGGCATACATTTCAGCGAGTTTCCCGCAGCAAATTTTCTTCAGAACTCTCCGCAAAATACTAGCATAAAGAGTGCATAAGTGCTCAAGGAATTGTTTTACATGAAATTAAATGACATATTTAGAATCAGCACACAAAAATACATATTCGCTGAAGATTTCATAACTGTTACTTCATTAATAAAAATTTTTTTTTCAAGACCAGTGTCCCCCCTTAAGGTTTCTTTGTGGCCCTTTCTCCGCAGGAAGCTTCTCAGAAATCGTGGGAAGGCAGTGGGAGCAGTCATTCACAACAAAAAGCATCCCAGTCGCTGCAGCAGTCAAAGGGCAGCCAGCAAACATCACGCTTCCTTTCTCCCCCAGACTCGAAGGTAAGAAAAGTACTTGAAGGGTGTAACGTTATCATACCATTCATCCACATGCTTATCTGGGCCCTCATTCTGGAATTGCCCACTAAGCGGGCATGTCCAAATGTGGATGGGTTATACTGGGCGTCTTCTTGCTCCAAAAACTGGCAGAAGCTGCTGCCACCATCTTGGATTTGTTAGTTGCATAGAAGCCCCCATCGCTTATTAATCAAACCTCCAGTTTCTGCTTTCAGACGCTTTAATACAAATGGCAAGTATTTATAGCACAAGTTTTGTGGCACATTTGTAACAGAAACATGCTGGAGAAAAAATTTTCATCTCTTACATGAGGGGTCTCTTAAAAGAAATGTTCCTTTTCATTACTTATCTGCCCCTATTTTGATGTTGCTAGTCAGAGACAAAAAGTTTCAGGAAAGAATGCTGTAGCCTGTTGCACAAGTTTATTAGGTGTGGAAAGGGGTGTAATGACCTCAAAAAAACCAGGCACTGAGCCGCATTTTGCCCATCGGCGGTCGTTCTACAGCCAGTCAGCAGTGCTTGCTGAGCAAAAGCACTGCCACTACTGCCTCGACACATCTTCATCGTTACAATTGCCCTCGGTGAGGCAAGGAGCCATCCTGGTGACTCAAGGTGTAGTGCACATCACGGGGTCACAATAATGCTTCAGGTGACTGATGTTAACCATTTCACGGTCACGGTGGCGGAGATCAGAGGAGGGTGTCAATGATTCAGTGACAGAGTTCACAGGGGAAGCTTGAGACGCAAGATGGTAAGGTCCGTGTTGTTTGGCGAGGAGTTTGGATGACAGGCTGCAGTAGTGCCAGAAGGAATCTAGAGCCAAGTAAGTGAGCTGGTAGGTAGGGTTACATGGGTTCGATAAGAATCTCGGCACTCTTTCTGTCGATTCTGATCATCGGACGTGAGAGAATGGGCAAGCTGGCGGCATTCTTCGGCATACTTGGCAATTTCAGAGTCAGGCGTGCAGTCTGATGCATCAGGGTGGTATTGGAGAATTGTGTTAAGTATACTTGCAGGCTTGCGTCCTTATAGAAGAAGGAACGAAGAATATCCAGTGGTGGACTGGATGGTGGTATGTGGGCGAATGTGATGAATGGAAGTACGAGGTCCGCCTATCCCAGTTATAATTGTTGGGACTGATGTACATGGTCAGCATGTCACCAAATGTCTGGTTAAACCGTTCGGTGAGTCTCTTGGTCTGAGGATGGTATGCTGTGCAGGTTCTGTGAACAGTGGGGCATTCTTCGAGAGTGCCTGAACAACCTCTGATACACGCGGCCACGATCACTCGGAAGCTTACAAGGGGCACAATGAGGAAAGCCACATCTCTCGTTGTAGCCGCTGGAAGAGCCGCCATTTCGGCATAGCCTGTGAGATGGTCTATGGTGACGACAACCCAGTAGTTACCAGAAGGGGAAGACAGCAGGGGCTCGTAAAGGTCGATGCCTACGCGATCAAAGGGATGGGCAGGTAATGGCTGCGGTGAGCCAGAAAGGTGCTGCAAGGGGGGGTGGGGGGACTTGCAGCGTTGGCAGTCAGGGCACCAGTAGTAGCTGTGCCAAAGTCGAGTGTAGATTTTCAAAACACCGGCATGAGCAGTCTAGGGGTCAGCATGGAAAGACACGCAGACTTCAGCTCGTAGGTGGTGAGGAACGACTAGGAGCCATTTGCGTCTGTTCGGCATGTAATTATGACGACAAAGGAGACCATCATGCAAAATGAAGTGGCAGGCCTGACGTCAAAGCGATCGAGAGGCTGTTGCCGTACTGCGGCTGGACAGATGGTGCACAAGAGAAGTAATCCATATGTCCTTACGCTGTTGCTGGAGATGGTCGCAGTGTCGAAAGGCAGCGGAGACCTGGAGAGGGCATCAGCGTCAGAGTGCGTCCGAAGTAGTAGGCGGCTCAAATGTTGTACTGTTGACTGAAGGTGCAAAGACCAATGGCCAAGGCGACCCGATGGACGACAGCCAGCATAAAGCATGATTATCGGTGACTTTAAGTCGAATGGGTGACCGTAGTGGTATAATAGAAATTTGGTCATTGCCCACAGAATGGCCAAGCATTCTTTTTGTGTGACGGAGTAAGTGATCTTGGCGTGGGGCAGTGTGCAGCTCGCATAGGTGACAGTGTAGTCATGAAATCCAGGTTTTCGCTGGGTGAGGACAGCACGAATGCCTACGCCACTAGCATCCATGTGTATCTCTGTCGGGGCATTGGAGTCGTAATGGCGAAGGATTGGAGGTGAAGTAAGGAGCTGATGTAGGGTAACAAAAACTTCATCGCGTTGAGAGGGCCATGATGACAAAGAGCTCTGGGTTTAAAGTGGCGTCAAAGGTAGCAAAATTTTGTTTGAAGCGCCGAAAGTAGGAACACAGGCCAGTGAAACACTGCAGTTCTTTGAGGGTAGACGGCTTCGGAAGGTCGGCAACTGCGCGGAGCTTTCCCGGATCCGAAAGGATGGCGGCTTTGGATACGATGTGGCCAGGTAGGGTCTGTTGGCGAGCTTCAAAATGGCATTTCTTCATATTTAATTGCACGTGCAAAAGTAGCTGTTTACATTTGTCTGCTTGACATTCAGGGTCTGTCCTGAAAGTAATGAGACAAGTGGTAGCATGATGTGCATGCGCTAGATTGGGAATCCGGTCTTGGAGGAAGGAGGGGGAACCTTCAGCTTCACAATGCGTCGAGTTCCATTGGCTTCGAGCAAGCAAAGTGAATGGATGGGTTGGAGCGTGTACCCCTGTTTCGTCGCTGCATTGAGGAAACCATGTAGCGAATGTTGGAACAGCGCTATGCGGTGAAGCTTTGTGTTAAACTGAGTAAGTTGCCTACCGAGACATTAGACATGATCAAGAAAGCATGCGGGAATGATGCAGTGTCCAGATCGCAAGTGTGTAAATGGCACAAAGCATTTACAAAGGACCGTGAGGACGTTCAGGACGACACAATCAACATTACCGCCTGTAACCGCTGTTGACGGGCACCCAGACCGTTGTTAATTGTGAACATCTTCATGGCAATTTGTAAATGCTTTGTGCCATGGGGAAACTTGCGATCTGGACATTGCATCATTCCCACATGCTTTCTTGATCATGTCGAAGGTCTTGGTAGGTGACTCAGTTTAACGCAAAGCTGCACATAGGCACATAGGCACATTCCTCGCACATAGGCCTGCTGTTGTCTGAGTAATTTTCTTAGTCATTTTCATTTTTGTTGAGTCATTCTTAAACCAGCGTCTCCTTCCTCTCCACTACAAGTGTAGAGGGGGCAAGTGGCAGGTGGAGAGAGGCAAATCCTCCCGAACACCACCAAATAGGCGGAGGCTTCACACAGACGCCGCTGCCGGACAGTTTTCGCCTTCATGGCCCTACTAATGCTATCACATTAGAATGGGCATGATATGCTGCTGACTTGCATGTTCGCTTTGACGAAGGACAGAAGCATGCAGACAGCCAGTGCGGTGACAGTACACATTTGGCTATAATGCATGTGTGGTGATACAGTGCTGCCATCCGTGGCCGACCACACAGTTGGCGATAATACTTGTCAAGCACATGGTTTTGTTACACCAGTAATAAAAACAGTGCAACAAAAGCGGTGGCGGTGGGGAAATACGCATCACTGGTGTGACCTGCTTCAAGTTTCAGTTTGAGTTACTGGAAAAAATGCAAAAGTAATCATCACTTAGTGTTTATGCACAACTGCACTTTATGGAATTTTTGGTTAGGATTGATTACTTGAGTGTAGACCCCATTTCTGCAAATCAGTTGTTCTCCTAAAAGTAATAACTAAAGAGTTAATTGACCAGGTTTCATAGGCATGCACAGGCATCTTCATAAGGGGGGGGGGGGGGGGGGGTCAACGTTCATAAGTGCCTCTTCAAGTTTTCTGGGTAGCAGGGAACAATAGTGGATGACATTATCGGCCCCCCACCTTTGTGCCGACTGAGGGGGCCACTCACTTATTACCTTTCAAGTTTTACCTACTTTTGATACCGTAAAAATTGTCAGGGTAAGTTTCCTTTTATTTTTTTAAATTTTGGTGTCAAAACAGCATATTCTAGCAAGTACTTGGGAGGCCTTGTTAGCAGTGAACATTAGCATTTGACTGGAAATAAATTTTTTGTTAGCATGGATTCCTTGTTGCATGTTGCGTTGTGTGTTTGTGCCTTGGTGATGTGCATATATTTTTAATCTGGAAGGATATATATGGTTTTAATAGCGTGAGCCTTGGGACAGGTTCAAACAACTCACAGTACCACCCGTGTATCAGTGATACAATCGTAGCTGATATGAAGTTTTGTGCAATATGAATTCGTGAGGTTACCTGTCTGGAATTGTATGTGTACAGTGCTCAGAATTTCCGGTGTTCCAAACGTGGCAGCCACGACTGCCAGGTTTCCAAAAATCCCACAACCTGGAGGCCAGGTTTGGGATTTCGGTGGTCGCAGTACGTAAGTTTCATAATAGTAACTATGTGACTGAAAAAGTGGCTAGGATTCATTGCAATGTCGTCGGAAGGTGTTTGGATGTGTTAGAAGGCATTAGGACACATTATGAGACATTGTGATGTGGGCTCTATGCATAGCCACTTTGGCCGCACATCATTAACAGCACAGTTGCCAGTTGCGCAGCACACTCCCATGAGAAATGAGCGCTTACGCGCTGGCTGTGCATCACCAAAGCCACAAGAAATTTACGGAATCGTGAGCACTGAGTAGCGCCACACTACCGGCATGTTGCCAGTGCTGCCACCTCCAGTCAGAGAGCATGCACCCGTGAACGCTGAGCAGTGGAAGCGTTCTTGCTGTTGCACCAGCCTGATTGCCGTGTACATACTGGTGGCCCCAGCTTCACTGGGATTGAGGGTGTTTGGGTGTACACATCAGCCCAGTATTACAACCTCTGGAATTCTTTTCAGCTGAAAGTAAATCTGGTGATTGCATCTCTTGGGCTTCAACACATGGATTTCATCTGCTTCTTGATAAATATGAATTTCAGATGATACAAACATTTGCCATGACATCATATGAGTCATATTGTCAGTATATTCCACTGTACTTTGAGGACTAGTTAGTACCGACGCCATGCTCAAACTACGGGAAACACATCAACACTTTAAGTTATTATAGCTCAACACTTTTAAATTATTATAGCCCGATCTGCTTTGATCTTTTCAAATCATCATACAGGTAACTCCGACTGATGTGTACAATTTCAGTGTAACATTCTCTTACTGTGCTGTATCTGTTGTTACGTCTGTTTCATCAATGTTTTTAGGAATATGCAAGTGAGCAACATGCAAGTGATGTGTATGTACAGTGCTATATGTACATGTACTATATAATATGTGCTTATGCATGCATGTATGCATATGTGTTGCTGCCTCTATGTCGAAATAAGGGATTGTAGACTCGTCAAGCTGTCCAAAGACAGCTTTTTTTCTACAGTCTCCCAATCTGTATTTTTTTTTCCCCCTACAAGATGGCAAATAAACAATTCAATGCAATGCTTACTATAGTCCTTTATTTGCAGGATAGATACACACCGCCACCGATTAAGCGTGAATCAGACCATGCTGCCTCTGCAGAAACTTCTAGTCCTGGCAGAGAGAGCAGTGGCAGTGGAGGAAAGCGTCGGGACAGCACTCATCAGAAGGAGCATGAGGACTCCAGGTACCAGCTTTCTTTAGTTCTATTTTCAACTGTGTATTGTGTAAGCTTCTAGAGAGCATGTTGTATAGTTCTTCTGCTGTTCATTTTGTGAATGTAAAAGCTGGAACATACTGGAAGTACTGTAGACTCTCTTTGAGATGAACTTGATGAATTTAAAGGACTGATGTGGCGGCTTTGTGGTTTGAGCATCTGCCTAGTGTGTGGAAGGTGCTATGTTCAGTCCCCAGTGTCGTCGGGTGCTGGCACTTATGCAGTGGGTACAAGCTTTTCTTTGGCCTGGTGCTTATCGTTTCTGGGTGAAATGCTTCAAAAATGGTTCTTTGACCTCGCGTTGAGTAAAGTGAAACACCTTGTGTCATGGTGCTCTTGGCCAAGCTGCCCGTGCACCGTTGAAATTCATCATCATTGTGGACTTGAAAGGACCATGAGAATTTGTCTTATCAGAAGTGCCCCAAAAAGGCTATGTAAGTATGCAAGGTGCTTCCAGATATCTGGTAAATGAGAGCAATGGCTAAAATTACTGTGCAGTTGAAAGATAATTGCAAAGAGGGCATTTATTGCACAGTGTGTGAAGTGAGCTGAACAGTGAGGGCATGAAGCTAGCGTACATCATCCCAACTGAAGACTGCATTGGTCTGGTTTGTATTTCTTCTACTATCTCTTTTTTCCCTTCCACAGTGACCTTTGTTTGTGTCATTTTTTTGGTTTTGCTTTCTCTCTGGTTCCGAGCGCTCAGAATGTGTCCAGCCAACTAGTCATGTAGTAAAGGCATTAAAATCTATAAATCGAAAATAATTTTTTCTTGATTCTTTAACCACCAACCTGAGCTGTACACGTAATAGGAGATACAGTCCAACCCGATTATAATGAACCCGGGTAGAACGAATTATGGTTTATAGTGAGCACTTGAAGCTGTTTCACCAGTATTCATGTGAAATATACTCTCTACAATGAACTTCACAGTGGTATATCGAACTCTTAGCATGCGTCATCGATCGACACCCAAGCATGAGGACGTGCAGGCCGTGCCGGCTCCTGGCAGCTGTGCCTGGTCACGCTGCTCCTGAGGCCCGGTTGAGGAAAAGGGAGCCCTCTTTGAACTCTGCACCTTCGCCCTACCTTGCATTGCAGCTGCCCCCCATGTGACCAAGTACACTCTAGCAGCTTCAGGCCGATCACACTTATGGAAAGAGGATGATCTGGGCAGAACCAGAACTACTGTCGGGCCATGTCGGGTGACAGAAATCCTGGCCGCAGCGGCCGACTTTCGATGAAGATGAAATTCTAGAGGCCCGTGTTCTGTGCGATGGAAGTGCACGTTAAGGAACCTCAGGTGGTCGAAATTATCCGGAGCCCTTCACTACGGTGTCCCTGATAGCCTGAGCTGCTTTGGGACGTTAAACCCCAATAAACCTTATCCCTTTAACGAGTTCCGTGAATGCTGATGCACATCATTTTTGAATGCAATGAAGTTCAATAGGAGTGTGTAGCTTGTTTGTAATTTGCAGCCTATTTGTGCTGCCTTACGCACAAGGCTATTTTCTGCTATTTCTTCACATCATCCTTGTGGCAATTTCCAGGAAGCCCTTGGCAAAATTGGCTTCAGCAGTCAAATTTGTGTTATTAAATGGTAGAGTAGAATTAAATTAGTTCAGTGGCATGTGGTTGGGAAATTAAAGTTCTTTTTAATTTGATAGCTTTACAAAATTGGGAAACACTCTTACACAAACTGGGAAAGGTAAGGCAAGCCTCCTGTAAAATGTCTCATTTTTCTGAAGGGCCCTGCACTCTGTATGCATTTTCCGTTCTCTCCTTTTTCTGCGCCTATGTAGACAAGTGCAGCACCGAGAAAATGCTGCAATAGGTGTGAAAAATTCGCTAGGCCAATGCTGACCCTTGTATCACCCATAAAGGTGTTTCATGTTGTAGTCTGCACTTTCCTTTTTTGCACCATTTTCGAATCAGTTCATGAATTGGACACGTGCCTGCAATATTATTAGCGGAACCTTGATTGTTCATCCCCCATTTATGTGACAACCCACATTTGAGGGCGTATCAGTGGGGATCTGGCGAACCCATCATTCAGATAATGTGTTAAATGTCTCTATTTTATGACTCACAATAATACATGTGTTCCCCATGCAGTAATAATAGTTATAATAATAACAGCAGGTTATGAGCAAAGGAAAGGCCCAGTAACACTCTCACTATCGGTGGACACCTGAAGCGCGCCGTGAGGGAAGGGAGGAAGAAGGGAGCGAAAGAAAAAAAGACTGCAAGAGGCACCATTGTTGAGGGCTCCGAATAAATTTTGACCACCCGGGATTGTGTAAGGTGCACTGACCGCACAGTACACGGGCATCTTGCATTAATGATGTTGCGATTATTAAAGGGGGGAGGGGAAGGGAATGAAAGAAGAAAGAGAGAAACGGGTGCCGCAGTGGAGGGCTCCGGAATAATTTTGACCGCCCGTGGTTCTTGAACGGGCACTGACATTGCACAGTACCGTATTTACTCGAATCTAGGCCGGCCACGATTCTAAGCCGAGACCCGAAAGTTGAAGGCCACAGAAAAAAAAAAAAAAAACTTACCTCGATTGTAGGCCGGCCGAAAAAACAACTGCGAACAAGAGGTACAGCACGCAAACGACATTTATTGCCAGGAACTCGCTCAGGCTGATCCCGGGCTGGCGTTTGGGCGAGGAGACATGCAACGCCAGCCCGGGATCAGCCACTGAAGTCCCGCCCGGCTTGAAGATTTGACGACTGCTCTGCAGCGAGTATAACTTTCCGCTTGAAGGCGGCACTATAATGGCACCGCCTGTTTGGTGCCATTGTGTTGGTGATAAAAACCACGCACGAAAACTTCACTGCTGCGAATGTGCTCACGCCACCGCATGAGAACAGAACAAGGCCAAAATGGCAGCCAGTGCTCATGTGTGCTTTGATCAGTATCGGCTACGGATAGCAACGGCTACGGATAGCAACGGCTACGGATAGCAACGGCTACGGATAGCAACGGCTACGGATAGCAACGGCTACGGATAGCAACGGCTACAGTGCTGTCTTTCGTTGGCGTTTTGTGGGGGCGCCACCTGCGTGCTACATTTATTCGTATTTTACGAATACGAAACCTCGAAACGAAATCCTCGAATCTAAGCTGACATAAGAGTTCTACATCTCGTTTTTTTGAAAAAACTATCGGCCTAGATTCGAATAAATGCGGTATATGGGGGGCTTATGCAGTTTCGCTTGTATCAAATCGTGGCTGCCGCAACTGAGATTTGATCCTGCGACCTTGGGCTCAGCAGCCGAATGCTGTAACCACCTGGTCACAGCGGCAGCTACGTAAAACGACGGGTTGGAACCGGTTGGTTTATGGGGTTTAACGTCCCAAAGCGACTAAGGCTATGAGAGACGCCAGAGAGAGGGTTGGAACCATTGGAGTAAAGTAGGTTGGTACACCACGTAATTGCCAGACCTTGCTCCACCACTAGGTATTCTAAATCGGAATTAATGTGGAGACATGTGCTCATAATGTTGCTGTCCAGCTGATGACTGCCTGCAAAGACTGTCGCCAGCCTTGCGTAAAGGATCGGAGCAACGCTCACCATGTGCGACCTGTGGTGGCTCTCACCTGAGTTGCTTTTTGCTCGCGCAGTGGCCAAAGGCATTGCAAAATCACCCTATGTTCATTTCATCATGATATTACTGTATTGCTAGTTAACTGGTAACAAAATGAGACCTCTCGTGATCATCAGTGGCTAGTTCCAAAGTGCCTTCTGCTGCAGCTTCAGTGCAATGCACGTTAGGTCTAACGACATCAAACGAGCGGCGCGTTGCTTGCCGGCAAGAGGCATGTCGCTGCGGGAAGCACGCCACTGGCATGGGTGCACTCTTGTCTTGCTTTTGTGCAGCAGGTGAACATTGTGGCAATGTTTATTAACTTTCTGGTGCACCTAGTATGTGCACTGCTGCATAAATGGTGGAGTGATCGTGGATCTGTGAATTGCAAAATGACGCGTCGCCGACATAATCGTACCACGCGTTGCAAAACGTCTTCGAAGATTCAAACGGGCATGTTTCTGGCGCATAGTCCGGAGCATCAATTTCGGCACATATGTGTCACGTGAGTGCACGCGCTCCTCGATGGTTCTTTAGTGCCTCCTGGTGACGAATTTACCTTGGCAGTGGGGTCTCGGTACAAATTCTCACGGGATGAAAACAGGCAGTTTTACAGTAAAAATGTGTGTGTGTGTGTGGGGGGGGGGGGGGGGGGGGGAATGTGCATTCCGACAACCAGAATAATGGGTGTTTTATGATGCTAATGCATCTATTGTGTGCGAGATTTCTGATTATACAATGGTGTTATGTAGTCCCCTGAAAGCTGTGTAACCGGGCTTATATTGCATCTAGTACAGTGTAGGCTGCTTATAATGTAATGTTGTGGGGGCAGCGAAATCCGCACTACAGCCAGAACTGTTTTTTTTTTTTTTTTCAGGTCAGAGTAAACATTAGATGCCTAGCTTATCTTTCAAAAATGCTGTATTTATCACTGAACAAAAAGCAACCCACTAAGCCCGCTGCACACTTAGATTAATTTTAGCATGCCGCACGCATTAGACCGTGGAAGTTACTGCAACCACCTCTGTGAAACTGCACATGCGCTTGTTATCATCGCATGCCGAGCTCTGCGAAGGCAGTCGTGCTAAACTCCGTGGTCGCGCTGTGCCCGGTAGCAGCAGTGCACCTCAGCAGCCCCTATTGCTGCACAGGACAGCGCACTTGCTGTTTTCAAAACCGGTATTTCGCTTTGCGTGACCGCATGTTAAGTGGTACGAGTTTACATTGAGTCCTATGGGAGGCAGACTGGTGGCTGGCAAAAACCTCATTATATTCGGTCCCGCACTATAAGCGGTTACGTTATAAGTGGTCTCCACTGTAGAATGAATGCTCACGCAAAAAAGGCTGTTCTGATTTAGCCAGTTGGATTCTAATTAATTTTTAATTGATTCAAGCTCTTTTTTTTTTAACCTCTTACATTAAACAATCTCTTAAAGGTGCAGTGAAGAGGAATCTGAACTCGTCTTTTTGCCGTGGGAACTCAATCTACACGTTCCGAGCATTCTTAGAAACCTCGATTTGTTGCCCTGTGTGGCTGATTTCCCTAATTAAATCAAATTAATGTCTGGCTCCCGCCTTTATTTTTTTAATTCTCCTCGTACGGTGGGCAGAGTCGACCAACGCATGGAGTGCCTTTCACCCAGTCCCGTGGCAGTTCGCCGCTCTGCCATCGGCGGAGTAATACGTAGTAATCCGTAGAAGCAAATAGCCCGCGCTTATTTTTATTTCTGCGGGCTTATTTTGCAGCTATATTATCTGCGAATGAAACTATTTATTCACGGGAACCTAAAAAACAAAATAAAGCGAAAGCAAAGCCTCCACGCAGCTGGCTGAAAGGCACTCCACGCGTTGGTCGACTCCGCCCACCGTATGGGGAGAATTAAAAAAATAAAGGCAGGAGCCGGACGTTAATTAGATTTAATTAGGGAAATCGGCCATACAGGGCAATAAGTCGAAGTTTCTAAGAATGCTCGGAACATGTAGATCGTGTTCCCGCGGCAAAAAGACGAGTTCAGATTCCTCTTCAGTGCACCTTTAAAGCGAAGCACTACTGGGAACCTCCTTCTTCACAAACATTCTCTTCTTTGTAAAGAAAGTGGTGGAGCAGCTTGTGTTACTGTATGACTGTTTGCAGGTCTGGCTCGTCATTGTGTGTATTGGAGGGCTTACCTCTGAAAGTTATGAACAAAAGGTACTTGTGACTTCTAGCCAGGAAGCCTTGGAGGCCAGTTACTAGCCAGGAAATCTTTCTAACCACTTGCAAGTACTGGCACTACTATTGTAAATATGGAGAGAGGTTGTGCTCATTAATCCTTTTTGACACTCCATGAAGTCTGTTCAGTCTGTTCAAGATTTTTATTATTTCTAGGTGATAACTGATCACTGATGTAGCATACCTTTCACATTTGCAGGAGGAGAAGCAGCAGTGAAGGGATTATAAGAGTCATTGACCCCAGGCGGCCATCGACGCCGCCTTTGCCACGGCCTGCCACACCACCAATTCATTCTCCCCGGCCACGGACTCCACCCAAGACGCCACCCATGACGCCCCCTCGTTCACCTTGTGCCACTCAGTCGCCGGATGAAGGTGATGACGAGCTGGACGATGATCGTGAGGTGACGCCTCGAGGTCCGCGGACACCAAAAGAAGAAGAGCCAGATGAGCCAGAATCACCAGCCAAGCCCTCCTCGGTTAAGCAGGCACAAACTAGACCAGCTGCTCCAAGAACACCTCCGATAATAACCAATGCTGCACCGATTCCAACAATCCAGACAGTATCTGCAGTGCCACCAGCTGCCACTGTGATTCCAATGGAGCCAATTGTTGATGGCCTCTTGGAAGATGATGACCTTTATGAAAGCATCACTCCCGACAGCTCTCCCGAGCGTTTTCCGGGCGATTTTCCTGAGGAAGGTGACATGACACCAGTCGCCAACATGGATGATGATGATGACAATGGCTTTGAAGCGATCTCCAGTGAGGATGAGCCATATCTTTCAGATGGAGACAATGAAATGGGCATGGCAAGTTTCTTTATATTTATTTTATACATGGACAGTCTCTTAGAAGAGGTATTGAGAGTTATTTAAAGGGCCCTTGGAACACTAGTAGTTATTGGCACGTTTTTCATTAGAAGCAACTTCATTGATATGCATGATGGTGACAATGCCACTCTGTGGGCACTGTGCCCAATGTTGCAAATCAACCTTTTGGCATTGTGTCCTGACTTGGGACAGAGAAAACTAGTGCTTGTGAGCCACTGTGCGGGAGGTGCAAGAGATAACTACCATATAAATGCATGTAAGGGCCGCACTTTTTTTTTCCAGATTCTAGGGCCAATTTTCGGGGTGCGGCCCATACACGCGATGTGCGGAAAAATATTTTTTTTAAGTAAAAACATACCAATCAGGGAAAGAGCGGCATTTATTCTGCACTCAATCGTCACTCGCGGAGTATTTCGACTCTGAGCTGTTGCTGTGCTCTGGTGCACGCTCATCCCAAAAGAAGCCGCGCAGCATGTCCGCTGTCAACACGTAGCCATTGCTCCGCACTTCCATCACATAGCAGAGCAGCTCTTTCAGTTCAGGAAACTCGCACGGCTTGCCTCGGAAAGCGTGCTTCTTGCAGCTTGTGTTTCTCAATGCACCCTTTTGGTTGCACCATCATCGGATGCACTCCTTGGCCATGTCAAATTTCTTGCCCACCTCACGCTTGCCGTTTTTGAGAGCTAACTCCCAGCCGTGTAGCTATTAAGGTGCTGCCCATCGTGTTAAAACTGCTACGCTCAGCGGTAGCACACGAAAGCCACAATCACGACAACTATGGCGAACACGTCACAAAAGCAACAGAAGGCTGAAGAAAAAATTGACGATGATAATGATGACTGCGACCTCAGGCACCATTCATGGACGGCACTTGGAAGCTCCTGTGCGCGTGCATAGCCTCCGAGATCAAGTGCTCCGTGATCAAGCGCACCATTGCTCACAGCCGGAGCTGATCGCGGAGGCCATGGCGCGTGCATTTAGAAGGCTAATCCTGCCTGGGTCATGGAAAGTTCGGGTGCGGCCTTTACACGGATTTATCTTTCTTTAAACGTTTCCTTCGGGAAAACGGGGTGCGGCCCTTACACGCGTTTATATGGTATGTATGCATTTGCTGCTTGCTAGAAGAATCGTACTGTGCATCCTATTAACAGAGCAGATGGTCAGCACATGTATTTTTGATGGTATTACTGCATCTTAATGCCTTACCAGGTTTAATCTGCCACTACTTTACCATCTGCACACTCCTCCAAAGCCCTCCACTATGGTGTCTCTCATAAAGCCCACTTGTAGCTTAAGAATGTTATGTTTACCCTACATACCATACCAAAGGTATGGAATTTTCGCTTATTGTTTTTGATTGTGCCATGAGTTTCAGTGTAGCAGGTTGCAACTTTGGCTGAAGGCTTGTAGTGGACTTTAATTGGTTAAAATGATAGTGCATGCCTTTCATGGCAAATTTGGCATGCCACTTCCACTACACTACTGAATATCTATGTTTTCAACTGGAAATTAGTGAAACATAGTTAAGACGTACCTTGCAGGACTGAAAAAAAAAAAAAAAAAAACTATGTGCAAGGTGGTGATACATTGTAACGATTAAAAAAACTTAAATATAAACAAGCTTCCAACGTCATTGACTTGCATGGGCGTTTGGCGGGACTCCGGCGGCAGTTTGAATTATCCGAATTTCCAAATTAATGGGGGCCAAATTAACCAGGCGCGGTCCGCGACAGTGCCATAGCGCGACAAACGAGATGGGCTTGAATGTGCCATGATGCCGGTCAGTGAGCAGTGCAAGAATCACAGCTATGACGCATGGAGGAAAACGAAAGATTGCTGTGGCCTGCCAAACTTCAGAGTCGCCATGCTGCAGAGAAGCCAAGTCACGTAAAAATGATAAGTGATAGTTACGGCGATCGGCACATCCACACGGCTTGGGACATGATTGCTTGGGCACCAGGGCCTGCGAATAGGTGGTAGCACACAGGTGCCCTCTGTAAAGGATGGAGAGACTGCTCTCTCTCGGGCATGTCAGCCACTGAAAGTGCGGTTGTCGCATGCTGCATCGTATCGGTCATAGAGTTTCTCAGTATTACTTGGAGGGAAAACTGGCACTATTGTCTATGCTGGTTTCTTAACGAGCATTTCATTCACCTCAGGAATGCCAGGAAGACGAGGTTTCGTATTTGGCTTGTTTACTGTTGTGCTGAAAATCTGGATTCTGCCTCTGAATCAGCAGTTGTGCCGTGATGATCTCCGCTGTGTTGAAATGAAAATACTTTATTAGTGCATTTTTAACTCCAATAACTTTAACATTAGCGTTAGGTTGCTATGGAAATGTTAATAGCATTTTTTTGAGGTTTGCCATCAGTAGTCATATTGTTATGGTTGAACCCATATTTTCTGCCCAACAATAGCCAAGCCAAATAAAAAATCTTATCTTCCCGGCATTCCTGCGCCTCTTCATGGTGGGTGAAGTGCAGTGCTGCCTGCTTTCCCTCTAGATAAGGTTGAAAAACTTCTGGTATCAATATCGACGTGTCACTGTGATGTACACATCATGAGCACCAGTGGAGTTTCCTTGCGATGCGTGGCAGTTCATGGCTGCTTTATGAGAAATCCCTTCAAAGCCTGGTGCGCGTTGATAGGTGTGCACTAACCAAAATGTTTGCGATAAGCACCACATTATAACCGGGTACCAAATGAATGAGGTTTATATGTAGCTGCTTCAGGGATTTCATGTGACTACGTCTCAAGTGGAGCTACTGCTTAAGCGAGTATGCCTTGGCGAGGATTTACTGTATTAGTGTTTAGGTGCTGATGACATCAGCATTCTTATGTTAAGCAAGAAAAGGCGTCATGTCTCTTGGTTTGGTTTATCACCTAAAAACAGTAGTGTTAAATCTGAAATGAACTTGGAAAAGTAATTGTAGGCAAGCCACCTTGCATTGAACATGACCATCACATTGTGCTTGTTCGTTATGTGCCAAAGTTCATGAAGTAAGAGCATAACATATTTAACTCATGTAAAGTGGACTGCTACTATGACTTCCTTGGTGCACTTCTTGCACAATATATGCGAGTCATGATCAACCTGCCAAAGGTTTGGTAATGTTATGCACTTTTTCATGTCATTGCCTGTTTTGTGCTTTTTCCTGTCGCTGCTTGTTTCTGCCTTGATAGCACTCAATATTGATCAGTGTTTTTTTCAGGTTGATGTGGATTATGATGTTGGTGACGATTCTTGGAACTATTTGTCACCTTTTGATCCTTTCCAGTGTGAACTCTCTCCACTACAGGTGAACAAAAAGCATACCCATATTGTATTGTTGTCTGCGTTGGAGCATTACAGGCTTTCTCAGGGTACTGACTGGAGGCTTTTTTTTTTCTTGCCAGTATTTCAAAGATCCAAGCTTAACACCTTATGAAGTGGAGATGGCCAAACGAGGTAACACATCAGCTGAGGTATCAGAGGAAGCCCTCAAAGTGTTCGACAGTTTGTCAGCATTCACAGATCGAGAGCATTCCGATAAGTAAGTCTGCCTGTGGATTGTGCAGTTAAACCTGAATATAATAAAATTCAGAAAGGTTTGCAAGTTTTCGTTGCATGCAGTTTTCGCATGAAGACTTGAAATGATAACACAGAATGAACACTTAAATGAAAAATAAATGCAGATCCAATTGCCAAGCAAACATTCACAGTAAACCCCTTTATAACTGTCACACGGTTATTTTGAAGGACCTTGAACCCAATCCAGATCCAGTTGCCTAGCAAACATTCGCAGTAAACCCCTGCTATATCTGTCACACGGTCATTTTGAAGGCCCCTGAACTGATAGTCAGCTCAAAAGGCCAATTGAGTGCTGGTACACAGGCAAGCTCTGATGACAATCAAGTCAGTGGCTCATTGAGTCAAAGGAGCAGCGCGGCATTCTTCTGAGATCTCAAGGGTTTTTGTTCTCAAGGGGTGGCTGCGCACACTCTAGGATGCGTAGCGCTCGCAGCAGCAAGCTGGGGAATAAAATCGGAGCAGTAGCATTTCTGAAAAATATGGAACTTTAAAATATCAGTCTTATTTTGCAAAAATGAAGACAGGATGGGCTACAAAATGCGGCAAGTGTAATACCATTGTGGCCAGTAAATCAGAAACGACAGCTTTCTTTAAAGTACATAAATGCTATAACCCTTTCAGGCGCCATTTTTTGTTTTATTGAAATCAGTTATTTTTTTCACCTGAGTAATAAATTCAGGCCTCAAGAAAGGGAGTTTGTTAGTTTTTGAGCGTGAATGACAAGTGAGTAAGTTTTTACGACGGTGTGCAGAATTCTGTACAAAATGTCAGATTTGTTAGAAATAGTAACATCGAAATGTTCTCACGTGTCAGGTAAGCACCCTAGGAATCATGGAATCACTTTGTGTTTCGAAAATGCACATTGCACCCGAAATTGAACAAAAACAATCAATGTTTTCACCTGTGACAAAATCCATCTGCAAAAAAATGGTGGAAAAAGTGCTACCCACCTCACTGTTGAGTGAAATATTATTTACTGCGTTCGCTACCTGGCACAAAAAACCAACTTATAGAAGGCTGCTCAGTTCAACTGAAACAATGAAATCACTGCTAAGTGCACCAGTCTCTAAGAAAAAGCTGCGAGTTTGCTGTATACACAATTGCGTACAAAGCGCCTGAAAGGGATAAGGTTGTCTGAGACAATGAAATTAATTTCAAGAGTGCTTAATATTATTGTAACAAAGAAACATTTTATTTTTAACCTGTTCAAGGTAAACTTCTAGGCGGATTGCTTGCATGCCTGCAAAATTACTGCCAGCAATGGTGGCGCCACGACACCTTGGTGTCAGATGATTGAATCTCTCAGCTACGATCAAGTTTGCCATGTAGCAGCGGCACAGTTTCTTAGAGTTCGATAATGATTAAGAACCTTGAAGGCTCTTGACTCGATAGATTTTGAAAGTGCCCGTATGACTGCTGTATTACTCGAAGAAACATGGAGCAACATTTTGTGGGAGTTGTCAGTGTCAGAGTGGGATAGGGTGGTAGTCCGAAGCACCAACCTCTTACCTCATGTCTTTTGTATTGGTTTGCTCAGCTGCCGTTATCCTAGGAAACAGGCTGTTCATTTTGTTCACATCCATAGCGTTTAAAAAAAAACAATGTAGTGCATTTACATACGAGTGGGCCAGGAAGAAGGGAAATGTAGCAGCTTCTTTAAGGGGGACACTGCTCTTGGAGAAAACTTTTTTTGTTTTTGCACCAAATTTAATCAAAATGCACACCCTTGACTAGTTTTCTGCACTGATTCCAAAAATGTGATTGCGTTTATGATAGGTAGATTACTTCTCAAGATACATTTAATTAACACCCTCTCATTAACAGGAGCAATAAAAAACAAAAACACATCATAAAGGGTCACAAATGACGCTTGGGTAGATTCTAGAAAGAAAAAGGGATGCAGTGTTGGGAACAGTTTTTAGTTTTATTATCATAAGTGGTTTTAAAAGACATTGAAACTCAAGGTACAAATAGTGCCTAATATGCTATCAAGAATTAGACCAATTAAGGGGGGATGAGGGGATCGAAGGTGACTTTTCTATTTTTCGGCTTAGAGCGATGAAATTTGGCGGACTGGCTAAAAACGGCATCAAACAATCAGATATAAAGTTTCACAATGACAGCTTCAGTAGGTTCCCTCTAATCGTTGTTTATATGTTGTCCCCATGTTGCTTGCTTGTGGAAAGCCTAGCATGACAAAAAAAAAACAGGCTACAGGTCTGTAAATGCTTTTAATATTTACTAAGAAGTGTGGTGTAAATCAAGACTCTCTTAAATTTTTTTTATTTTCTCTGCTCTTTTTTTAAAGGACACAATATGGACCTTCTCTGTATGTTTAGAATGTATCATGCTTTAATTACCTTGTAATAAAAACATGCGAGCCTAAATGGTAAATCTGAGACTGTATCGATGCAGACGACATTTCAGTGATTGCAACAAAACAAACGGGATAAAAATTCATCCACTCATTGCTGTGCTACACTTTCCACGAGCAAGGTATTAAGCTCAAACAAACTTTCGAGAAAACAAGCCTGAAAGTTCTAAGCTAACACACACTGTCTATGTGTAGATGACGACAAATATATTTATTTGAAGCACTTAAAGTTAAAGTTTATTTTTGGGTGAAATATTTCAGTACAACATAGAAACAGTGTTTGATATGCCAAAAAGTACTTTTTTTCGCGATTTTTGCAAGCTGATCCCCACATCCCCCCTTAAAAAAATTTCCAAGCTTTAATTAAAGAATTCTGCTCTCAACATTGCGTAGTCTGCACATCTAGCTACATGCCAGAAAAAGAATTATGGTACTATCTGCCATAGATGCTGAGATATGCTAGTTTGGGATTTGCTGTGAGTCCAAAATTTGCATTTAGAGAAAAACAACAAAGACAAACAAAGTGCTGTTTATGGCGAAATACTTCAAATTTGTTCAAATATTGGCAAGATGCCTGATAGCCTCCTGGGATGTAGTTAGTCTGACCAGAGGCATTGAAATGGCGCTTTTTAAGTGTGCTCTGCAGATTTTCTGCAGATTTGCGCTTCTGTACAGATGCAGTTCTCCTTTGGTTAGCTTTCTCCTGCATGCGCTTGGCTGTCTGGGGGCTAGGAGTTAGGTTGAACTCTTGCAGTAAACGCGCAACAGTCCTTTCATTCCCCGCGTTGAATTTCATTACGGCTTCAGCCACAGTAGCTTGCACAGTGAAGAGAGAGGCATGTTCTGTTTCCAGGCTGGGTATGTCGAGTCGGCTTCTTTAGGGCCCCGTTTGCAGGTGGCTAAAAAATTGCTCAGTACAACAAAGTCGAGAGCAAGTCCGATGGGCAGCTCAATCACTGTTCCGATGTGCGATGAGTGTCCTTGTGTCATCTATGAGCTGCTGAATGACACCACGATGTTTCCCGGATTCCCGAGGTTCTACTCCGTGTTAACTTCCCGAACTGACCGCACGCAGTCAGAAGTCAACTTTTGGGCCGCACAGTCCACCACGGGCATCAACTCTTGGCGCATTTCTGCCAAGTTTTTGCATGCAGACCGCGGTGAGATATAGTCATCGTCAAGAATATACCATTCAGCGCAGCACGCTATGTCCTCTTGATTGCATCGCTCGGGCTCAATGTCTGGTCGGTCTTCACATGCGGTGAACTCTGTCGAGATGAAATGCTGCCACAGTTCGTATATGTCAGGGTCAAAAGTAAACAAAAGCGTCAACAGGCGTGACAGGAAAACAAAAATGTGAGCACTCCAGTTGGTATGAAAAAAAGTGGCAGGGTTTTAATAAAACGTAGCTAAGCTGAGTAGACATGCGAAAGCATGTGCTTAGCCTGATTGGCTGGTTGTTTCTACATGGGCTGTTGGTATGCTAGGTTTGGCCAAGGTCGCACTCAAGGTCACCCTCCCATTAGCTACAGCTATAGTTGGCGCATCACTCCTCCGAACTTACCCGAGATTTCTCCCATTGGCTGCAGCTTGCGCGATGCTCCTCTGAACTAACCCGAGCTTACCCGAGTTTCTCAGAGGCTTCACACAAGGATTTTGGTTGGGACCGTCGTGCTTTCGCACGAAAAAAAAAAAAAGTACAGAAAAGCACATCAAAATTTAGCTACGTGATATATTGTAGAGCAAACAAACAAGTATATTAGTACAACTAGGCGAAAAATCCATAAGTCGCAGCAATCTTCTCAGAGATTCCCATCGAGAACAGTCAAAAACAACAAACAGTGTCAAACAGGTTTTACCACTTTTAAAAAATAAAATGTGTCACTGGAAGAAAGCCATACAAGAGCGGCAGGCAAGTGATTCCATTTGCCAAATAATTTTTGGAAGAATGCTTCTTTGTATGCTACACTGTCACATTTGTACTCCTGAATTTTATGTTCGTGGTCCACACGTGCCGATGTGTAATTAAAGGGAAAAAGATAGGTGTTGCAGGAAATACCATTAAGTGAATAATATATTGCATGAAGTAGCTTTAAGGGGGGATGAGGGTCTTAAAAACTTAAGAACAGCGGCTTCTGGTCGCCCAGGCGGTCGAAATGCTCGGCCTGTAAATTATGGTCGATTAAAAGTCTTTTACTACTACTAGATTTCAGATATCTCACCTGGAAGAAAATTTATCATAAAATAACATCCAAATTAGGCCATTTCTTACGGGCCTTTGTAGTAATTTAGCAGTTAAAAGACGCTTTTTTAAAAATATGCAAGCATTTCCAAAGATCCACTGCACATCCTAAAGCTTTGTTTTTTCCTTTAAACATGATATATTAGCAATTAGGCCAAGTGTGGGCTAATTACTGCCACATCATTTTTTCTTTCCAACTTTGTTACTTATTTATGATCAACAAAATGATTTTATAGACAATTTGTTAGCTTTAGGATGTGCTTTGGGCCTTTGCAAATGTCTGCTTATTCTTAAAAAATCATTCTTTAACTGATAAATTACTATAAAGGCCCGTAAAAAATGACCTAATTAGGATATTTTATTTTGCCATATATTTCCTTCCAGCTGAGTCATTTGAAATCTAAATGCATATTCGAAATCAGCATTCAATGATACACCCAGGTGCTAAGTTTCAGGAAAATACGTTAATAAATAAAAAAAAAAGTTTTCAAGACCCTCATCCCCCCTTAAGCAAAACAACATTCTGTGATGCTGCAGTGCTTCCCATTTTGATGTTTCTTTGGCCTGGGTTGAACTAAACTGGCTGTCTCGTGCTAGTCTGCCGAGCTCATATCGGGATGCTAATGTCTGCACTTTTTCCAGTTTGATTTTGTCTTTTAAGGTAGGAGGGCCCCATATGTTGCTAGTGTACCCTAATATTGACCTGACATGCAATTTGTACAACACATTCTTAAACTCTCGCGTGTTATGTCTCAAGAAGCCGAGACACTGACAAGCTTTAGCTACTGTGTAAACATTGTGCCGACTTCAAGATAAAGAAGGAACAAAAAACACATCCAGGTACTTGTACTCTATGACATGTCTTATAAGCATGTTGTCTATTTTATACAGAAACTTTCCTGGAACTTGTTCTAAAAAAACCTCATGCATACCGTTTTGTTAAAGGTTAGGTTCATGCCCCATTTTTGACTCGAGTCATGTATTTTGTATAGGTCGCTCTGAATTGCAGTGCAGTCAGTCTCTGAATCATATGTTTTCCCGAATGATATGTTTGTTTCCTGCATTTTTTAAAAAGGAATCAACGAGGTGTCGCTGTATTACTGCACCATTAAATATTACACGTGTTACGCATTGTGAATTTGGGTGGATTTTGTCTGTTTTTTTATTGTGCATTTTGTTTAATTATTGTGAGAAGTTTATGAATTATTAGTAAGACTCCCTCATGTCGTGCGTTCTTACCAAGGGCCTTTGCGTGCGTTCAAATCTGTGTACATTTGTGGACCATAGCTGATGGAGCTTCAAAGTATTGACAAGGTGCATTGCAGCAATAATAATCCAGTCCTTATAACCTGTGCAGGATGCATTTTGTTCAGTTTTTTTCGTGTGCCCAGAAGCACACAAGCAGTAACACGAGGGAGCCTCTGTGAATTGAAAACTGCTAAGTTTAGCTGTGCCTTTTGGTTGACTTCTGCTTCCAGGATTACACTGCGCATGGTCTAATGGTAGTGCTGTAACACAGCTGTTTTAGTTACGTTTCTTTTATTTTACAGCAAGTGCATAAGTATTTTTTATGATATGCAACTCTAGTATTTTGACTGTAATTACAAGCTCAAATACAGTCACTAGAAGGCACCACAGAGGGCTCACTAACAATAACAGTGTTTATTGTGTATGGCAAGTTTTGGAGGCCTTGCGTTAGTATTTTAGAATTTCAGTAGTTACTCTTAATTCAAGGGACACTGAAAAGAATTTCAGTAGTTACTCTTAATTCAAGGGACACTGAGGACAAATCGAAGTTTGCTTGCATCGATAAGGTACTGTGTTCCAATCACAAAAAGACCTAACAGCAAAATACAGGTGTCGCCATGGCCGGCTCATTTCACGAGTAAAATGCTTGCGTTGACACCTATCTTTAGGCGGGGACTCCGGAGGCGGTGCGACACTGTTAACGATGACAACCTGTCCTTTTCAGTAAGGACGTGATGAGTTTGAATCGACTGGCAGCAAAAGCTATTTAAAGAGTCAGAAAATGAATTTTTACTGAGGGTAATAATTGGGTGGAGTTGTCCTCAATGCCCCTTCAACCCCCTAGTGGCCTTGGACGAGCCAAGCTTGTGATAAGCCAACTGTCATTTCTGGCTCATGATGAGTCCAACCTGTTGTATATTTTCTGTCACTACTTCGTGTCCGGTTGAAGGGGAGTAGGGCTTATCCAAGGCATTTTTTTTGGTTTGCCGCCAGATGGCAGTACGGATACTAATGAACAATTTGGTACCATTTTCGCAAAAAAAAATGTCTCCATTATTGCGTTAACCAGCTGATCTGCAGGCATCATTGCTTTCTCATGCATTTCTCAGAATTTAACAAGTTTAAACATTGTATGTATTTGTTGTTGAAATTCAAAATGAAAACAAATTTTTAGAGAGCTCATTTGCTAGGCATTGTACGACAGTGTTGTGGAAATATGAAAATTTACTTGCACTGTTAAAGTGTAGAAAGCCCAGATGAATAAAATAAAGTTTCTGACTCAGTGCAGTAGGCGACCAATTTTTCGGACTCCGATAACATGGGACTATATTTTGGACTTTGTAGGGGAATCGTCACGGACCTCTTAGAAGCATGTTCTTATTCATGACCGAAGAGTCTGAAAGTTAGTTTTTTTTTTTTTAAGTAAGTAAGTTGTGAGTGAGCATTGCTACTACAATCAAGCCGTCTCTATGCCGCCGAAGAATGCACTATTTCTGGAGTCAACATGCAGATGGGCCTCAGTGTTGCCACTCGAGAAAATGGGACACTCTACTTAAGGCCCCATGCACTGGGGACCCATGTATTGATCATAGCCCCAGAAGCACAGCCTATGAAGATAAGCGTGCGATCGCATTGATAACGCGACAGCAGGAGCGTCTGTCGCTGGCATGGTCATGGCTCAAATGCTGTCGCCGACCGTTGAGTGGGGAGCGGGGAACTGCGAGTCGTTGAAGCCTTCTGCTTCCCGCATGTTCCTTCTCTCTATCCATCCAACTGTCATTGCCCTGGAAGCAAACTCCGTCCTTGCCGAACGTGGAGTTTGTGTGTATGCAGAGCGGTGGCAAGGGGTGGGCATTGCGACGCTTTAGCTCAGAACTGCTTGTCTGTTCATGGCATGGTTCATGCCAAGACCTGCCAGCTGTACAAACGGTATTGGTAACGTACAGTGTGCCGCAGACATGTGCTGTGTGCTAGCTAATGGTATCCTTGTGGGCTGAATATGGCAGAGGGCAAAGTTCGTGATTTTTTTCAAGCTGATTTTATTTCAGTGAAGTGATTTTTTGAAGTTCACGGATTTTTTGGACTGTTTGATTATTTGGGCCATTTTTCGGTTCCCACTGAGTCCGAGAAATGGGTCGGTGACTTGTATGACATCCTTACATTAAGGTTTTGAATCATGTCATTTCCTGTTGCCTGAGCTCTGAAAAGGAAGGGTGGTTTGTTGTGTTTTGTGACGTACACAACAGATATGTTTCTGTAGGGAATGTATTTAATTTGCATTTTCTGTCTTTATTTTATTTTTGTTCTGTTGCTTTGAATGGTGCGAATTAATTTTTTGTGAGTGTCTTAAATTCATGGCACTTGTTGCATGAGGAGCTTCATTACACTTTAACAGTTGCAGGGAACCTATTAAAACGATTAATGTAACTTGTATGGGAGCAGTTGATCAAAGTGTAACACAGCTCTCCATTGATGTGCATTTTGCAGGTGGGTTGAAGCTATGGAAGCTGCTGCTGTCTATCTGAGTGCTGATGCACTGGTTGAACTCTTTGAGAACAAGGAACTTGAAGGTAGGTTGCTAGCTGCTTTATTCTTGACTAAAGTGTTAGATGCTGTTTATGATGAGTTACAACGTGTGCAAGCAAGCTTACGCTGCTTCTATCTGTGGCACTGACAATCACAGCCCTATAAGGCTTTCGCAGCTGTATGAATGGTCATTTTCATCCACATACAATTTCTGACAAGGATTGTGAGCATTCTCATTTCTCAAACTTGCGGATGAGCACTTTTCTGGTCCCTTTTAAATGACAACTGGGCCTAAGCTCACTTTTTTATTTTGCCTGTTAAGAATTTTTACAGATGAGGGGCACATTCTGAACTGCGTTAGTGTTTGTAGCTTTTTTTTCTGCCACACATGCTTGATGATATCTGGGCAGAAGGCTGGAGGGTTTTGGCCAATAAACACCCTAGCCCATGGTCATAGGATCGAATCTCGTCCATGGTAGCTGCATTTCGATGGAAGAGAAATGCAAAAACACTAGGCGTGTGCCAGTTGTGGTTTTTTGGTTCAAAGGTTCAAAGCAAATAGCAATTTTCTTCAAATAATTTCGTAGCAAATATTTTGAATACTTCCGGTACATAAAAAAGGTTGAACAGCACAATACACATTTTCAAAATTATGTATTTTTTGTTTTCAACATACAAAAGAGAGAATGCATTGAAGCTTTGTCACTCTTATTGAAGCTGTGTCTACTTCTTGCATAAATGGCCTTTGGAGATTTCGGCAGCCGACCTCTATGTGGTGTCGAATTTTCTGCGGGGTGTGAGACCTCTATGGGAGGACTCCACCTGTGCTCTTAATTGTGATTGCGTCGTTGCATAGCTGTTGCTTTTAAGCGGTGACTTTATGACACCCTGCGTCAGGCATTGGAAAGGGGCACCCGTGTACATGTCTTATGCTAGCTCACGTTGAGAAGAGTGGCTGTGGCAGCTGCAGTCAGCTCGGATCGGCTCTGCGGAAGTCAAGGGAGCCGTGCGTCCTCCATCTAGAGAGATTTAGCATAGTGCGTTCTGCTTCCGCGGGATGCCACTGTGCATGCATAGGTCGCTGGCCAGCTGTTTGCACACCTGCCTCGTCGTAACAGTCAGTGCATGCACACTGGTGGCGCGCGGATGATTGCGCTATGCTGTATCTCTCCACTGGTCTCTTACGTTGCATGCACATCAGATTTAGCGTGATCGCAGATGCCTGGCAGGTACGATCTGGGCGCTACGCTCCCGCCTGGTCTTTTGCTGTGAGCGTGTGCAGACTGGCTTCAGCATATGTATGTGTGGGAGCACAGGCCTGCGGCACGGAGTCGGGGCTTTGGTTGTGCACCACCACAGTGCCTCCCGGAGGAGATACGCTGAACCGAAACCACATGCAGCATGAGTTCCGAAACATTATTTGCCGGAGACTTTGGGATGGTACTAGTGACGGGTGTTGAGTGCCACTATGCCCACATAACACGGGGTCGTGCCAGAGCGAGCTGAAGGCGCAACCAGCAATCACCACATGCCTTCACTCTCGCTGTGAAGGAAGGAAGGTGCAGTTAATCGAGCATGAGTGTTTATTACACAGTGAACCGCATTACTGAACACTGCACTAATCCGCAGACCTCAGTCCAACTAAAAGTATAATTTTATTGCCAGGTTACCGTAAGTACAGTAATATCATATTAAAAGGAGTGTACGGGGGATTTAAGCTATTGCCTTCAGGAGTGAAGCGAGCACAAAAGCAGGCCTATGTGAATGACACATGTGGAACTTTGATTCCAACTATCAGCCAAACTGTCATTGCAGCAAGTTATGTGCCTGATCGCATCGTGATTTGTGCATGTCACCCTTAAGAGATGGTATATTTAAAAATTGCTATTTGTGTTCAGCAGTGTATGTGCATCCTGTTGGAGAATGCTTTATTAATATCTTCACAGCTAGTAGCTATTGCAGCACATTTTTTTCTATTTATTTTATCCTGATTGGGCTTCCCCTCACATATTGTCCTTCTTGGAGTGTCTGAGGTGCCTTGGATGACTCAGGAGCAAGGCTTACTTGATGCTTAGTGTTGCATTGTAATAAAGTTAACTTACTTTCTTTCCCCTGCATAACTAAATAAATGTACTGTTCTATCTTTGTTCTATGCCAGCTGCAGCTAATGCCCTACTGGACTGGGTTGAAGAGGGACTTAGCCTAAAGGCTGCCCTGTATCAGCCGCAGCCGGCCTACAAGGTGCGGCATATGAAGGCGGGAATTCGCTTAGCCACGGTGCTTTTCTTGACCGGTGATGGAGTTGTCGCCAAATTGCTGGTGAGTTTTTCTCGCATCCTACCATTTCAAGTCTAATGATTTCAGGTTCATTCAAGTCATAAGAACAAACAGGGTATTGTCAGTAATTGGGGTGTTAAAAACTAGCATAGGCTTGAGAGAGAACAGAGCAGGAGGGGAGCTAAAGTGTAAAAAAAAAATTTTTTTTTTTGTACGTATTATTCTTCTCTTCTAACCTCCTAACAGACCATTTTTTTTTTCTAAAACCATATCAGAATGGTCATTTTTTTAGGAAATGGTTGTACACTTTATCTAATGAAGCATAAAAAAATGCCATAACACTTTATTTTTTTTCAATAGAACAGTCTTTGGTACATTTTTGTTCCTTGAAAATGCATGCATTGCAAAGTAACAGCAAAACAGAAGAGTAGGGCATCTTCCTGTGTTTACTCTGACAATGAACATTCAAATTCTGCTGCTCTAGATTGTCATATAAGTGTACCAATGCTCAGAGCAGGGAACTGCATGCAGGGCTTTCTGATGCCACCTGCACCAGGTGCATGTTTCCTTCCAGACATGCTTCTCGTTGCTGTCCCTCTTCAGACAGCATCCATCTTCTTCATCTTCTGGTGCATTGTCAGGAAGGTCATCACTATTGTCATGATCTTCACGCAAAGAACAATAGATATTCAGAATATTATTCATCGCTGTTACTGCAAACTCTGGCATCACTGCTGTCGTGTTCCACCATGTTCTTGTACTGAGTGAAAAGTTTCGAAAAAAAAAAAAAAAGCAGCCTTTCAGTAACTGTGCTGCCATCTGTGAGCAGAACTAAAAAATGGCACTGGACGAACCCTACTTGCTTTAAACCAGACACAGAGTGCCAGAAAACACATGATGACCTGGACTCATCATAAGCCAAAATGACAGTAGGCTTATGTTTAGCTAGGCGCGTTTGTCTTCAACATGGTTAATGATATGACTTAATTTGTTTGTGTTTCTATCATGTAAAAGTGTGTAAATATTTCAATTCACATAGTGATGTACTAATCTGGCAGCCATGCCTTATGTTTTCTGCTCCAGAGTGTTGTGACTGTTAGTTGAATTTTTGATTACTCTTGCCTTGAGTGAAATCAGTGTTACACTTCAAAAATTCAGCACTTAATATGAAATGTGGTAGCAAAATTTTTTGTACACATTGTAGTGAATAGGCTGGAACATAATGGCTGTCTCTTTGTAATGAAAGGTCTACAACGAAGGTGAATAATTGAACTGGGATTAAGGCTTGCATGCTGTGAAAATGTACTGAATTTGCAGAGCCTTCGTGCTTTTCTTTAAAGTTCCATTAGGTGCTTTATTTTCATGAAATGTGTGCTTGTTCGAGGTAGAACGCTTTAATGAGGTATGCTGATATCTATGAGAAGTGTTGTCGGGCAGGGTCTTCTAGTTTGAATTAGCCGTTGCAGATGCTGACTTGTTCGACTGATCAATAGTTTTCACCTAGGGAAGTACACAAGTCTGTGGCAGGACCCCAATGTCAGTTTGGATTAGCCATCAGTTCAAATTAACAGAGTTTGAATAAGCAAGCTTTTACTGTATATACACAAAAGGGTACTCTGCATTCTTGATGAAATGGGCGCATTTTGTTTATTGTATTACTTGATTATGTATAGCGGGCTGATGGGAATTCCGTGTTTGCGTTACTACTTTGGATAAAACGGTACATAGTAGAGATCTGATGATATAATTTGAGTCTTGTAACCATAAATGGATATATGTAGTCAGGTATGCCAGATGCTTCACCTAAGATATTCTGCAATTTTTAGAAATGGGCTTTTTGAGTTACAAGAGTGCTTTTTCGGCATAGCATTGTCAGTGGTGTAGCGCATCAGAATACAGCTAAGATGTGGTAACTAGTAGGCTGGTTAACTAATACTGAATAGTTAACTTTTTAACTGTTACTATTAGTCATTGTTTTTATTGAGAGACGTATAGCCCACTGTAAGTAATATCCGTATCAGTTGTTTTTTTAGAATTTCAAAAACGCAGTTACCCTCATCGCTGTGGCGCTACAAATTCTGGATATTTCGACGAGTTATGTGCACTGGAGGGGTTGCTTTGCTGGCAAACTTTTTGGAAGCACATGTATTTTGGCGCGATGTAGCCTAAATTTGTGGGGCCACAGTGCAGAGGGTAACTGCTTTTTTGGAATTCTAAAAACTGATATGGACATTACTTACAGTGAGCTACACACCACTCAATAAATAAGGGGACTAACAATGATGGTTGAAAATTTAACTGCTCAATGTTAGTCAACAAACCTACTAGTTAGCACATCTTAGCTGTATTCTGATGCTCTACACGGCTGACAGTGCAATGCCAAAAAAAGTGCTCTTCTAACTCAAAAAGCCTATTTTTAAAAATTTCAGAACAGTTTAGGTGAAATATCTGGTATATCTTGCGAAGGTGAAGAATGGGACAAGTTGGTAGTCCATTATGACAGGAGAAACTACAAAAAAAAAAAAAAAAGAAGAGGACAGCGGAAAGAGGCATACCTACTGCACTGTGGTGCAGTGTTGGGTGCCTCCTCTGTTGCCTTTGTTTTCTTTGCACTGCTTTTCCTTTGATCATGTGCTTGGATTTTGATGGTGACATGCATAACCAGTAAATGTTAATATCACAGTGCACCTTATTTCAGCAGTAGTCAGCCATGATAATGTTGCTGTGGGCTTAGTTATTAGGGCATGAATGTGATTAATAATTATAATAAAAATTGATTGAGAAGAAAGGACAAGCGCATTAACCATATCACTCAAGGCGTACGTTAGAACCATGGTGTGAGGCAAGGGATAAAATAGGGAAAGAGAAAGAGCTGCCCTAGTGGAGAGCTCTGGAATTTTGGCCAGTCTAAGTTCTTCAATGCACATTGACATTGCACGGCACAGAGGCTTCTTTTGCACTTTGGCTCCAAGGAAAAACGGCCACCGTGGCTTGGATTCGGTCTCGTGACGTTGAGCCATCCCGGCGAGTCGAACAAATATGCACTTGTGCCTTGGTGGCAGATGTTTTTTGTTCACTTCTAATTATGAATGTTTTTGGTAAAACCCATTACGATGGATGAACCAGTCAGAAGCATTAATTCCTTGTTAACTATAATATTTCATGTTAAGGAAGGGGAGAAAAATTGATGTTTAAATGCGAAGACAAAACACCAGTTTCTCAAAGAAACTAGAATGTTTGGTTTGGTTTGGTTTTATGGGGTTTAAAGGGCAACTGAAATGGTTTTTGGAGAATTCGAGGTTATTCAAGAATTCTAATCTATGAAACCTCTAGTCTAAGCATGCAAAGTGTCTTTGCACTAGCATTTAAAGTGGTGATGTAATTGTTGATTAAAGCCGCTACAAAGCTCAGGGTTCTCTTCACTGCATTGGAGAATACAGGAAAACATGTTGGGGCATCGATGTCGCCGAAATTTCAGATTTTCGCTTCCTTCGCCTGCATGCTGCTGTACGACGTCTGATGCTGCTAAGCAATGTTTCATGAGCTTCACCTTCGATGGCGTTGATTTTCTTCCATGAAACAGCCGTTTCTTGGCTAGCGCCGTCGTACGTGGCATCATTATCGGGGCCTCTGCCCGTTGCTGTGCTCTCCAGAGAAGCCTGAACGCAGAGGCTGCTTCATTCAGCTATTACGCCACCATTTCAAATGCTAGCACAAAACGATTTCGCAGGCTTTACCTACATGTTTCACATATTCGGCCCTTTTAAACTCATCGAATTCTAAAACCTCTTCGGTTGCCCTTTAACATCCCAAAGTGACTTGGGCTATGAGGGACGCCGTCATAGAGGGTTCCGGATAATTTTGACCACCTGGGGTTCTTTAATGTGCATGTAACAAAAATGTATTTCTCTCCTGTCTTATGTAAGCAGTTTGAGCAGGTGCTTGAATATGGTGTACTGTCTGATGACTGGAAAATGGCGAAGGTGGTTCCAGTTCATAAATCTCTTTTCAGTCATTCTCCATTAAACTTCCAGCCCATCTCGCTCACAACTATACCATGCAAATTACTCCAACATGTCACTTTTTTCTGAACTAGCTAATTTTCTTGCATTCAACTCTTCCAAAAGTAGTGAGAACCTTTCAATCCTGCAGGACCGTGGTGTGCCGGAGAAACTGCTGGAACTGTTCATGGCACCCTATATGTCACTGCCACTGAAGCTGCAAATTGTCCGAGCCCTGGATGCAGCTACTTATGGCCGTGCAGGCATGCAGGTCCTCTTCACCCGCAAGATGAATGCCCCTCCTGAGGCCCATGTTGATGTTGGCCTGGACTCCATTGCTGAAGATCTAAGTCAGTGCTGTTTTTTCTTGGACGTACTCTTCCCGGTATTCCCCGATCGCATAATTTGGTGCTGTTCCGGCATTTGCAGTCAAGCCTCAGTATAACAAACGTGGTTATTACGAATTACTGGCTATATTGAACTCTTCCCAAATATTTTTAACAAACATATGCAATTTTTACTTTATATCTATCGGATGTGGTTGGCCACAAAATGGATATATTGAACCCCTAGTGCCAAGCGGTGCCCGTTTAGATGGCAGGCGACAGGCTTCGCCACGCTGCACAAGTGACTGGTAAGGGTGCGGCAAGCGTTAGCGTCTAAGTTCGCGCTTTATCCTGCACTAGTGTTCTTATCTCGCACTCGCCAACAGCAGCATAGAAGATATAGCAGCGTGCAGGGTTGGTAGCCAAGCGTTCAGCGTATGTGCATGCCTCTTGCACCTGTCGACAGCGCTCTGGAAGCAGCGGTATGGACTGTTGTAGGCCATGGTTGTAGCCTGGCAGTAACCAACCTGGACTCATGTCAACCATCACAGAGGTGGTGTAAACCAGTCACTTTGTATTACTAATGAGAATCTCACAAAAAGTGCAGATAACACTTGCAGCTGTGGAAGGCTATCTGGCTATTGTAGTGTATTCTTTCACTGTTCCTTTCAGTGTGACGTGTTTTGGACAGTTTGTTCTTGTTAATTTCAAATGTTGTTTTCTGTTGTGACAAAGAACAGAATTGGATTGCCGTTGGCTTTTGCTACTGTTCTCCCTGCCCTCATTAGGGCTGCCACCCATATTTAACGACTGCCCCCTTTTTTAAAATGCACCTATAGTGTAGTTCCTTATCATTGCTGTACGAAAGGTTTGGGTTGGGCTTGTTGATGCATTTCAAAACTTAGAAAAGGAGTGCAAGGAACAAAGACGAAGACAAATAGTGAACAGGTCAGGAGCTAAATTTTAACTAACTTTAAATGCCGAAGTTACTAGTTAATGCCTCTCTTGTCCACTTTGTGTTCTTGTCTCTGTCCATCGTGCTGCTTTTCTAGACCCAACTGTATAACTTGCGCAGCCATTCATGGCAGAAAAGAGGATGAAAGATGGTTCTTGAACTTTGATGATAGGGGAGGATGGAAGCTTTTTCTATGGTCATAAATGTGCACACACGCATTGCCTTCATTTTAAATCAATGGAATGAATGTGCATTTCAGTAAACTTAGTTGGCGTCAATGCCTATTCTATCATGTCTGTCTGTGTGCTTGTCTGAAAAAAGTAGAGCTGAATTACTTTTCTAGAAATAGTGCATCACCAGCTAGCCCCGCAGTGTGTTTTATTAAATGATGGAAACTTCCGCCAGATGTTTTGGCAAGAGGACTTGTCTGGGCAACTATGGCCATCCTTGGCCAATTGCCAACCAGTTTTTGAGACTTTTGTAGGGCCCAAAAAACTGTTCAGATACTGCATTTAGTCACGTGATGAACCCACTTTTTTTTTCCAGAAAAGCTGACATCAATCCGCCTTTTTCATAATATGTAGTGCCCTCTGGGTAGGGGCGAAAATTCGTCTGCCATGGGTTGAAAACAAACGCACGTGGGAAACAGGATCAGTCTGGTTCCACGACACTTCTGTTGGGCCTAGTTGGTGCATGATAATACTACAGATGATCGATGTGCGCAAAACATTAGACAATCCACGTACACGTCCTTGTGTTTCTCTCATGTATGTGGATTGTCTAATGTTTTGTGCACATCGGTCATCTGGTTCCACGAGGAGCCAGCTGTGCCTGCGAAGTGGCAGGTGTGTGCTTGACAGCTGCCATCATCTGTCGCATACGCCTGTCACTAACATGAACTGCGAATGCGCAGTTGTAGCAGGTGGTTTGATTTGCAACCAGTGGAGCTGGAGGAGAAGAGGCACGCATGCACATAGCAGCCTTGTGAAAAAGGCGGAAGTGGGGGGAGGGTTCATCACGCGGGAAAAGAAAGTTTTGTCAGATTTTTTTTTGTTAGAGTTGAAATTTCATGTTATACGGCTGCCCATCCACCTTCCCTCCAGCCCCCTCATCACCAACAAAAGCCATCCGTCACAGTTTTCGTTTCACTGATGTTTAGCATCATTCGCTTTGAAGGATGTGTGCTGTATCACGGCACGATCCAAGGATTTTGGGATAGTTGATGGCGCCAGCCAATCGCGGCGAGATAAAATAACATGCGGATCACTGGCACTGAAGGTCAGGCATGTGTTTTTTTACGCGAGGTTTAAAAAACTCACAGGATGCTTGCGGGTGTATAATGTGACGTTAGCTGTGGTGGGAGAGGGCTTAGGCAATTCTCGCTATAGATCTTGAGCTCGCCAAATAACGTCGCATTATACACTCGCAAGCATCGTGTGGGTGTTTTTAACCTCGCGTAAAAAACACATGCCTGACTTTCAGTGCTGATGTTCTGCATGTTTGATTTATCTCGCCCCGATTGGCCAGCACCGTCAACTATCCCAAAATCCTTGGATGTGGTGTGGGAGGGGTTAGGTATTTTTGCTGTCGATCTCGAGCTCGCCGAATCGCTTGGGAGTCTGGAGGTCCTGCTTCCTCTATAGCACTTCACCTCTCTGATGCTCGAACGCTCATTGACTTTCTAAGCACAGCCAGGCGCGTTGAGCAAGCTGCAACCGCTTCTGTCAAGGGCGCACAGCTTCGTGGTGCTCTGCCAAGTTCGCCGAGCTCGCCACCCTTGCAGGCGTTCTCGGCAAAAGATGAACACGCTGTGATGCTATTGGTGCGCAGCATCGTGGTGTGCGGCCAAGGTCTGCACTGCGTACGGCACGAAACTGAGGAATGCATTAAAATTTAATGCTGTAAAAAAGAAAAAGTAAATTCTCAAGGACAAAAGTAAGGAGTGTGTTTATTATGTGAGTAAATTCATTACGCGAGTAAATATGGTAATCGAATTCTGACAAATAAATGAACGAAAAAAAAAAAGAAACTTTGCTGAGATAAAAGTGGCTTGATAAAAAATCAGAAATTTGACTTTTGTAGAGTTTTCTAGGTGGTGTTTGCGAAATCTCCACGTAACTTGGGCGCTCCTTTTTGAAGCCTTAATTTTAGGAGAAAAAAGGGCACAAATTACGCCAGTAAATATGGTATACTGTGGCTATAGCTAGCAGCTAGCTAGTAAGCTTGTTGCACACCAGTCACTCCGTAAACTTTATACATAGTGAATTGAATGTTGCTGGCTTTATGCTATTTTTATTGTGCTTTGGCTTACCTCTGATGCATGTATTATAGTGCTTTTAAGGTATAATTGACAGGAAGCAGTAACTTTTTAGGTGTTTCAATGTTTTACCTGTTTTCTTTTCTTCATGCCTGGTAACTGTCGTTTCTGCCATCTTTCCTGGCACAGATGAGTTTTACAAAAGCAAGATGGTAGAGCCTATGACTGGATACCAAATATTGCTCAAGCTGCTCTTTCTGAAGCAGGTATGTGCTGTAATTTTTTGGCATATTTTTGTTGGTGGAAAGAGCCTGCTGGAATTTATATCACATTTTTGTTTTCCTGCTTGTACATTTGCAATCTTTTTTTTTTTTTTCAGTCCACACGAGCAACTGTTGCTTTGACGGCATTGCTGAAAAAATTACATCTGTATGACCTTGTATGCAAATTGCGCATAACTGTGGACAAGTGAGTTAATTTTTCGTTTCTTATAGTTAGTAGAGTTCATACATAGCTGTATATTCTAGTTTGTGTGTACAGTGGAGACCGCTTATAATGTACCTGCTTATCGTGTGGGGTAGGATATAGGTAATGCAGTTTTTGCCGGTCTGCCTCCCGTAGAACTCAATGTAGAGTCATACTGCTTAATATGTGGTCGCGCGAAGCGTGTCCAGAATGATGATAAACAATTGTAATGGCTCTTACCAAGAAATGTGTACCTCAATGCTGCTTGCCGAAGGATTGCTTGAATGAGCTAGTTGATAAAGTCAATCCCAGGTATATCAAATCCAGATATATCGAATTATTGTTTATGTTGAACAGTCGGAATTTCTTCTTGAAAACCCCATGCAAAATTATAGCACAATTGTTTGTGTTTATCGAACTCCCATTCACTGGGACAGTTGGCATATCAAACAGCGTGCTGCGCTTCTGCAAGAGGTGCTTTCCGTAGCGGCACTTCCATGATCACTTCTCATGCACAGAGTCAGTTAACTGTGCGTTTTGGATACCTGATGGCAGCACTATTGCTGGAAACCGCTGTATGTATGGTGTGCCTTCTGTCTGCCGTACTCATTTTCCACGCAATACCAGTTTCATGCCTAGAAGCCAGCATTTCGTACACCGCTTGTCATACAGCATTGCCAACCTAGCTGACCTAAGGCTAGTGGCGGCCTTCGGCTGGCATGCTTTGTTTGCTTTGCTGCCGAAAGTGTGGCAGATTATTATTGAGAGATTATTCTATTTATAGTGTCCTGGTAACAGGATTAGACCTCTTATTATATGTGGTGGCTGTAGTTCCTAAGCACCGTCTGCTGTAGTTTTGATGCGAAGCAGGCTTGGCCTAGCAATGCATAGCAAGCGGTGTACTGCCAGTATGCTGGTGGGTGGCACGCCACTTTAAGAAGCACGTTGCTAGCATGCATGTACTCTATTCTTGCTTCTAGGCTATAGATAAGTGTATCTATTACCATGTTCTATATATTAAATTGTGAATATATCGAACTATTTCACGATCCCCTTTGAGCTTCATATATTTGGGATTGGCTGGATTGTAAGCTGTGCAGAATTTTCATTGTACTGTCATTTACCCCTATGCCATTTAAAGGACTATACACACCTAATTTTATTGCATGCTTTCTTCTTTCAAATGATCCGTTAGACTTTAGAATGCATGGATTACCACGTGGTATTCGCCTATGACCGCTAAATTATTTACAATTGAATTTCTTCTTTCATGCTGTTTAGGTTTCGTCAACAGAACTATGGCTGTGACTTGTAGTTGAACTTAAGGTTATGTGAGGCACGGAAAAACTGCAATATAAACGCTGATAGATAGTTGTAACTCCCTACAGCACTTAACTAGCCTGCATCAAGAGCTAGAATCTTGCCAGAAACTGATGAGCCAGCCAACAACAAACAAAGCTGAAAAAAAAAGCTGCATGCGCTTTTAATTTTTGCAGTGACAGATGCCTATGTTTGACAGTATGTATGGATTGCTGTCAAGCTAGGTTACTACGTTTTGCACTGCAGAACACTAAGGCTGGTTATTTCTTTTGCTTCACAGAATTGCTCAGAGCACTAAACTCTGTGAAGTGAAAGAGAAGGATGAAAATGATGAGGAGCAGACTCACCTGGAGCTCGACACAGAAGGCTGTGTCCAGCAAGACTGCTCAGAAGAGCTGGATAAAGCAGCTATCTCACTTGACCTACTTTGTCGCAGCTACCGCAAAGCTCGGAAGGAAATGGTCAGTGGCTTTGATACTACAGGCTCGTGTACTGATGGCAGTCGATGTAATCAGTAAAAGCTCATTAATTCAGACTTCAAGGAATAAAAAAACTACTCTTCAAAAGGGGCAAAATTCTAGTGGCATCGCAGTAAATTTGTTTGGTGAAATGCTGGGCAATAGTCGCCTGTAGTAAGACGAGAACTGCTTGGCAATGACTATTGCTTATAGTTTCATTAATGCTTTATTGTGTGCACGCTGTCAGGAGCGTAGAAGCAGAACTTCTCCGAAGTGCTAAGGTTTGGTATGGTTTGGTTTATGGGGTTTAACGTCCCAAAGCGACTCAGGCTATGAGGGATGCCGTAGTGAAGGGCTCCGGAAATTTCGACCACCTGGGGTTCTTTAACGTGCACTGACATCGCACAGTACACGGGCCTCTAGAATTTCGGCTCCATCAAAATTCAGCTGCCACGCCCAGGATCGGTCACTGTGGCATCTGCCATGTTGTGACATGGTACTGGTGGAGCCTCCTCCGCTGGTGTTATGTTGCACCATGGAGGAGCCATGCAGATGTAAGGAAAAGAAGTTGTGCATTGGTGCCAGAGTGGCAAGTAAACAAAAAGTAAGGAAAAATCACTAACGCGCCAATCAGCATCCAAAATGATGCACGGCTGGTCTCAGTTGGCTGGTTGCTGCATGGCCGGTAGCTGCTGTCACTGTGGGCTGGTGTGAAGGCCAAAAGAGCAAAACTGAAATTATGCGGGCAAACTGGTTTTTGCCCGTCATGCATGCCATTGCGCACATGTGAGATGTGCACAGGTGAGACATCATGCAGTTCAGGTTTGAGGCGGGCTATTTGGATGATCGCTTGCTCATCTGATCATAACTCGACATGGCCTGCCTTCAGAAGCCCATCTGAATTAACAGGTATGAGATCCACACTGTCCGAATCAGCGAGCATCTGATGCCATGGACTTGCATGGGCGTTGCCTGGGCCAGTGCTGGCAGTCTTTGCAATCAGCCCATACTTCCGAATTAACGAGGGTCGAATGAGTCTTTACTATATTTGCTTTGAATGTGCCTAGTAAAGCTTCTGTTATAGAGTTCATAGGAACTGTGAAAATTGCGTTGTAAGAGGAATTTTACTGTGTGGTGCTGCTGTACTAAAATTGCTCACCACTTTTCGTTTTTAATCTGTCATTTCGTGCAAAATTTTATCCCCTGGTTAGCTAGCCGTGTAGTGCCAAAGTGCACGTACTAATTTTATTTCAAAAGATTGCCTTGGTTTTCTGTTTGAGGAAAGTGAGACAGGCAGGGGAGTGTAGGGTCCTAATATGTGCATTACTTATATGATTATGGATTTCACTGGAGGGGGCATTCTAAATTTCCTACCGTAGTGCTTTTACTTATGTGCATTTTTGCTCAGGTTCTGAATGCCTTGTTTGTGTGTGCTGTTTTGCCACCTATGTTGCCATTATGGTGTTTGTGCATGCACCACTTATTTATTTTTGATCTTTTTGCCAAATTTCATTGTCTGCAGTGTCTCAGAAAACTGTACCTGTGCACTGCAGTGCTAATAATATTAATTCAGAATGGATTAAAGGGACACTGAGGACAATTCCTTCCAATTTTTATTCATAGTAAAAATTGATTTTGTGGCTTTTTTTGCAAAGGTGTGAGTCGAAAAGCAAAACATGCATCTATTGCCAAAAAAATTTCATTGAAACATTTTCTCACCACTGGAGACAAATCTGTGATGTCCATCCCGAAAAGGGCATGATGACCACCGTTTGAAGTGAATGGTAGTGTTGCCTGTTATCAGAAATCTATGAGGAAACATTTTTCTTAATGTATTGCAGTTTACTAGCGAAAATGGCTAGGGGTGGTGCCACCAGTATTTCATATACAGTCGACGACCGATTTTTCGAACTCTCTAGGGACCGCGGAAACGACCGAAAAATCGGGCAGTCCGGAAAATCAAATTGCACCGAAAAAATCACGAACTTATTACCAGTATGCCGGAGAAAGTGGCCAATTGTATTGCACACATTTTAAAGCTCCTCATGACTATATTTCGCCACGCGACATACCGTATAAACGCGTATAAGGGCCGCACTTTTTTTTTTCCAGATTCGAGGGCCAATTTTTGGGTGCGGCCCATACACGTGATGTGCGAAAAAATTTTTTTTAAGTAAAAACACACCAACCAGGGAATGAGCGACATTTATTCTACGTTATATCGTCACTCGCGGAGTATTTCGACTCTTGAGCTGGTGCTGTGCTCTGGTGCACACTCATCCCAAACGAAGCCGCGCAGCATGTCCGCTGTAAACGCGTAGCCGTTGTTCCGAAATTTCATCACATAGAGGAGCAGCTCTTCTTCCAGTTCGGGAAACTCGCACGGCTTGCATTGGGAAGCGCGCTTTTTGCAGCTTGTGTTTCTCTTTCGGTTGCACCATCATCGGACGCACTTCTTGGCCACGCCGAATTTCCTGCCTGCCGCACGCTTACCGTGTTTGAGAGCTAACTCCCAGCCATGTAGCTTAAGGTGCTTGACCATCGCGATAAAACTGCGAAGCTCGGCGGCAGCACGCGAAAGCCACAATCACAACTATCGCGGCGAACGTGCTAACACGCCACAAAAGGGTGGAGCTGGCGATACTGATGCCGATGTGAATAGCGGAAAATAGCGGCGAAGAAAAAAGTTGATGATGATGATCACGGCCTCGGGCGCCATCCATAGATGGCACTTACAAGCTCCTGTGCGCGCGCGTGGCCTCTGCAAACGGTGCCTGCCGGAGCAGATCGCGGAGGCCACGGCGTGCGCTGTGGCCGCTGTAATCTGCTCCGGCGCCGCGCCCAAAGCGCGCTTCGATTGCGGAGGCCACAGCGTGCGCGTAGCCTCCGCGATCAAGCACTGCATGTTCGTATTCACGTTCCGTATTCGGGATGAAAGACTGCACAGATGAGTTCCGTGAAATCAGACTACGGTTCAAGTTCGTGTGGCGGAAGACATTCAAGAACAGTAAGAATTCGAAAACACGCGAGTGCAATGTGCCGACTCGCGCAGAATTTCAGCGTTGCAAGTTAAGAGGCACCCTTTAAGCTTGAATTTCATTTTGCTTGGCCAAGTTTTCGATCCCTCCTGCAGTTTGAGTTAATGAGGTTCCACTGCACACATTATATGGTGGCTTGGGTACTGGCGGCGAGTGCGAACGAGGTCCGAAAAATCGAGTGGTTAGTTGCGGTGCGTCCAAAATTTCAAGCACTCTTACACATTGGCTCTATGGGCCATGTCACGGTGCCGCGAAAAAGTCAGAATAATCAAGCATGTCCGAAAAATCAGGCGTCCGAATTTTCGGTCGTCGACTGTAATGGTCCTTTTTGTCTTATGAGAGTTCTTTTTTCGGTGATAGTAGTGCTTTTGTCATTGTAATACGGTAGTCTATTGAGGCAGGCGAACTTCAATTTGTCCTTAGCATCCCTTTGAGGGCTACATCCCGAGGTTTCTTGTCCAGTGGTTTGGAACATAAATTGTTCGATTTCAGACAGTGTCCACACTTTGAACTCTTTTAGGAAACGGGGAAAAATGCACCTAGTGAAGCGTGATTGGTATCTTTGTAAAGTTTAAGTTTAATCTTATCACTACTATGCTCGCAGTCAACTTTCGTGGCTCTGCAGCCAAGGCTAGGCAGGAAAGAGAAGGGGACGAGCTTTTGTCACTGTGCTGTCGCTGTATCAAGTAGCAAGGCCAGTAAACAAGGAGAGGGACTATAATCTTTTAGCCAGTTACTGCACAAAAACATTCTTCGCCCTCACACACCACGCTTTGACCACCGTTCCTCTCCAGCCTCTTAATCCTATAATTGAAAGGGGGCAATTGTTCAATTGTTAAAAGCGAGAGAATGGTCGATCCTTTTGCGTAAACTTGCTGGCCTTGTCCCCATCATCCTCAGGACTACATGTTGCCACAGAATTGACACTTGCGCTTCAGTCCTCCAGCCTGCAGGAGTCAAATATCCGTCTCCTTCTCTTTCATTCCCACCTAGCCTTGGCTGCAGAGTCAGAGAAAGTTGACCGCAAGTGTAATGATGCAGTTTGTAAGTTTCTAATCACGCTTGGATGACTTTGATGGGCTAATTAAGATGTATTGGTAATAAAATGGCTTGCCATACTTTCCTTTTCTTCTGCTGTCTTGCTGTTCTTCTTTTCACTGCCGTCAGCGAGGAATCCATAAAAAGGGCGATCCTCAAATGCATTCTGCAGCAGACAGATTCAGCGTTAACGAATTGGAGTGCAAATTTTTTCCGTGTGTGCTACTGCCAGATTTATTTTTCTGTGTCCCATATGGGCACTCACGCAGTAGAATTTCACTCCAGTAAACTTGCATATGATAAGCTGTTGGTTGTACATTATACTCTGATTAATTCAAACCCCAAGGGACCAGAGATTTTTGTTTGAATTATCATAAGTGCAGCTTAATATGGTCCAAGACTAAATGTGATTTGCTTTGTGGGTTTCTATGCAAACAAGTAGTAGCTTGGAACACTTTCTCTGTGCAAAGATAGCTACAAACATAAGTACAGGGTCCTCAGTCTTTTTTGCCTCGGTACACCTTATTGGTTTCCAAGAGGTAGTGAGGAAAGTTTTATAGTGTGAAATAACAAAAACACGAGAAAGGGGAAGCGGTTGGGAAGAGCACTGGAAGCACATTGGCCATTTGGAGAGATTCCTTTTGAATATGAAATGTGGTATGTTAATTTTTAGTGCATTATGTGATGATTAAAGCAGGATGGTGTTTCTATGTGTTCCTTTTTTTTACATTAGCACAATACATTAATTGGTAAGTACTCAAATTACCAAACTGCATCCTTGGAGCCATGGTGTAGCCAACAGCTGATGTAGTGAAGGCAGTGGTACAAACAATTTCTTCTAAGAGGGATTATACTATTTGATGTTGTTAGGCTCAACAGTGTAGCTAAGTGGTAATCGTGAAATCTCATTACATTATTTATGTGCATGCTAAGTTCTTTCACTGTCGATGCTCAGTTGTTTGTTGGAAGAAATTTTCTGGCTGTAAGGTTGTCATATGAATTAGCTTTGGGGTGACTGGTATATTTTATGCATTGCTCTGCAGGCACAGCCCCTGCGCTACCTTCCAGCACAGAGCCGCTTTGAAGCACCACAGACACCCTTTGATCCATACCCAGCACTTTTCAAAATGTTCAAGGAAAAGTGAGTTGCTTTTTTTTTTACCGTGGAACTTGTACAGTGGAATTGTGTTAAATAGAACACATTGGGATCTTTTGGTTCATTCAAATTGATGCTTTGGTCCTGTCGACATCATGTGTGCATTTAGGAGTGTTCAATTGGGCTCCCCAGATGACAGACCACAGACCAGGCCATGGACTGCTTGCGTGAGTTGGTGGGGGGGGGGGGGGGGGGGGGGGGGGCCTTGTGGGGTTGAGCCCACTACAGCATTTACACAGCCGGCCAGTAGAGCAGATGAGAGAGTGGGCTAGGAGGGATATACTCTCGATGCTGTGGCTTCGTGAAATGCTTATAATGAATGCTCTGCTTTGAGGTTAGTCATCAAGGTGGGGGCCAGATGGAAGTGTCTGCTGGCCATGCTTTCTTTGGGGATATATTTTAATCCCAAGATTCGTGCTTCTTACGAAAGACTGTGTTGGTGGTGGAAAGAGTGGATGTTTTTTTTTTTTTTTCACATGTTCGTGTTTCGCTTTTTTTTTCTTTCTATTTTAGTGTCTGATGGTATTTTAACTCCGTTTTGTATAAATTTCGTGTTCCTTTCATGTATTTTCCTTGTACCGCGTTCTTGTACCGATATTATGATGTTTTTTTCCTTCTGCATATTCCTTTTTTCGATTTGCCCCCCTCACCCAATGCTCTTGGGGGCCTGTGAGGTACAAATAAATAAATAAATATTAAAGATGGAGGCCTGCAAAGTCAGATGGCTTGCTCCTGAAGTCATGGGCGCCAGGATGTTGCATGGCCCACAGCTTCAAAGCATGTTGAAGCAGGTGGGAATAAGTGGATTAGGCATGCGTGCGAAAGTAACAGCATCCCCCTTCAAGTTCCGACTCGTGCCACTCTGCATGGGGGCACCACCTGACATAACATTTTTCTGGTGCCGAGACTGGCGTTGTGGGTCCGTTTCGACGCCAGAAGTCCTTTGTCAGGTGGCGCCCCTCTGCAGAGCGGCACAAGTCGGAACTTCGAAGGGGATGCTGTTACTTTTGTCCGCGATGGTGCGTATGTACGTAGAAAATGTGCCTAGTAGTGCTTCTGCACTAAAAAAATTAAGGCATCTGAAGTTTCTTCCAGCAAAAATAACTTATGTTTGCCCTCAGGGCCCTCAGGCCCTCAGGAATTTATATTTTAAATTGACAAAGAAAGTCGGGCCAGAGCAGTCAGTTGCACCATAAAACTTCCCCAACTGCCTCAGTATTCCAGTTACATCGCCTGGAGCTGATATACAGGGTGTCCAAAAAGTAATGCAATATTATCCGTAGAAAAAAATTTATGCAAGATATCGTTACAAATGTTTAAAATTCTTCGTAGTAGTCCCCTTTGGCACCTACACATTTTTTCCAGCAACTCTGCCATGGTGTGTCCTGCCATGGTGCCATGGTGTGCCATGGTGTGTACAGGGTGTGTCCGGAAAGTAATGCTATTGTTTTTTTTTTTTTTTGGGCCCTGCTATCTATCCTACCGCACCTGGATTGGTTGGGTTAGGTTGGGGGGGACTTTCAGCTTTTCATCACTACCTAGCGCAGTCTACTTCAAGCTCTGGGAGCGTCAGGATCGCTGTTTCTGTGTACCTACTGATAGTGCTTGTGTCACGACATGCGATGGCATCCACATGCGAACAATGGTTCGTGATCAAATTCTGTGCTAAACTCAATAAAAGTCTTGCCGACAGCTACCAAATGATTCAACAAACTTATAGGAATTCTGCTTTGTGAAATTTTTAAGTTTCAAGGTAGTTGAAGGCGTTTAAGGCGGGCCTAAAAGACGCGGTGATGAATCCTGCTGTGGACAAGACGCTCTGCAGATGATAAGAGACACTGAATCTTCTAAACACCACAGTGCACGGCATCGTAATTACACGGATGTGTTTGAGAGATTGAGAAAAAGGGTCCTCCGAGCGCGAAAGGAGATCGCCGATACCTGGCAGTTGCACCACGACAACGCTTCCAGCCACACTTATCTGCGCGTACGGGAGTTCCTGACCAAGCACAACTTGGCGACGCTGCCCCAGCTCCCCTATAGTCCTGACCTGGCTACGGCAGACTTTCCTGTTCCCAAGAATCAAGAGTGCCCTGAAAAGAGTCCATTTTGGCAACAACTAAGCGATCCAAACTGCCGTGACAAAGGCTGTAAAGAAGGTTCCTGTCGACACCTTCCAGGATGCGTACAGTGCATGGCAGAGTTGTTGGAAAAAATGTGTAGGTGCCAAAGGGGACTACTACGAAGAATTTTAAACATTTGTAACGATATCTTGCATAAATTTTTTTCTACGGATAATATTGCATTACTTTTCGGACACCCTGTATATCAGCTCCAGGCGATGTAACTGGAATACTGAGGCAGTTGGGGAAGTTTTATGGTGCAACTGACTGCTCTGGCCCGACTTTCTTTGTCAATTTAAAATATAAATTCCTCTCAAAACCTTGATTTCTTGCTATTGTCATCACAGAGAAAGATCTACAAGATTATGTCAATACTTTTGTACTCATCTCCGGCAGTAGACAGTCCCTTTAAAGGAAAAGATAAAAGCGGCGTTTTAGATGCACTCCTCAGGGCAAAAGTGCTGCCAGAAGTGTGTACCTAAAGACGTGCTCCCCAGTTAAGGGGATATATCATATCATCTGAACAAACTGAACTGCCTCATGCCCTTTCAGCATTGGGCAGGGCTGGACACAAGCTCAGAATTGTGGCCTGCACTTTATGTATTTTTTGGAACTGAGTACTGGTGTCATTTGTAACAAACTTTTGTTGTGTAGCTCAAATGGTTTATTGGTTGTTTTTTCACTGATGTTTTATATGTTTTGTTCTGTGTAGCCATCTACTAGAGATGCTGTGTGTGCTGGCATCATCTCCTCTGTCTTCCTCCCACTCGGGTATCACATCGGCATTGCGTGAGCTGCTGGCAGAACTCCTTAAAACGTGCCCAGGGATGCTGTTTTTGCTCTCGGATCATGAGGCAGCCAACTGCCTTCATCGAGCGTTGTTGCAAGTAAGTGCTAGACTATTGGGTGCAAGCTCAAATTTATGCCTCAAGGGATATCACATGACTCCTCTTGCTGCAGGAGCAGAGGCAGCTGGAAAGAATTTCTTTAAAAAAAAAAAAACACACGTTTTAAAAGATACAGGTTGTATTATTCTGTTTATCTTTCTGTGTTAGCGAGTTCCTGCATTGCTTATTGTTGTCATGGTAACAGTGGCACGCTGTTTGTGCTTCTGTCATGGTAGTTTGTTAATGCCTAAATGTCAGACGTATGTGACCGAGCTCAAGGCAAGCTTCGATTTTGATCCGAAAAATGGGAAGCTGTGAGAATCATGGCTAATTACGCTGAGAATGGGCAAAAAGGCAAGTTCACACTGTCGTGTGTGCAGCCAGCATTTCAGGAAGCAAGATTACTTTCATGGAGTAGTCGCTAAACTGGTTACTAAGCAACAGCTGATGCCGAAGAAGCTGGCTGAAACACACCTCCACAGTTTAAGCGTTTAAAGATTGCTGTGTGTCATCCAAGGCCTGCTCTCATCATTACTACCCTACTCACCTACTGTAAAATAGTGCCGGCAGCAGGTGAGCGGCACTACATCTGCCGGCACAAACCGAAACTGACTGGCTGACATTTTATTTGTGTTGCATCGGTACCACAACGGTTTTGCACAGCTCCACATCTTGAATGTAGAAAGTCTCTTTTCTGCGGGATTTAGTGATTTAGTGACCGCTCACTTCTGACTGTTTGTGTAGCCGCTTCAGTGTTGTCCATACTGGCCGCAGCACATGCACTGAATGATGGGTGCGGAATGTTGGTCACTGCATTGTTTTAACGGGGCATAAAACTCATTGTGTTACTCTGTGACGGCTTGTTCACTTGGTGAGGTGCTTTGTTGCCAAAAAAGTTGGTTTAATGCTTAAGGTGAACTGCAAACAGAACCACAAAACTCAAAGGTGAAAACTGAATGACCTGAGACGCATTGCAAAGCAGTAGACTGGCACACGTGATTCCTCTTCCATTGTCATGATGGTGCTGCCGAGATAGAGCGGCACGGTATGTCCTCACGCCCAATATCTGAATGATTACTAGTCATTGTACTTGTTCCACTTAATTCAGTGACTTGTGTGAATCATTTCTCTCAAGAATTTCACAGCTGGCAGAAGTGGCATAAGCTTGTGTGCTCCTTGTAATGCAACAGAGTTATCACAAACTTCTGTATTGTTTGAATTGAGAGAATGGTGAGTGTGTTTGACATCATAGAGAAACAAAGTGTCAACAGAGGAAGACAAGGTCTCTCTCTTCTTGTGTCCTTGTCTGTTAGTGCTTCGACATTGGTTGACGATGCTGTGATAGGTTGACTATGCAACTTTCTGAATGTTATGAGCTAAAAAATTATTTTCTTCCCAAATCGCTGTAGTTAGCGACTAAAATGCTGGTTGTGTGTCTTCACAATAACTTGCCAGGTAGTGACTGTGGTACATGTAAGGTCAAGCACCCAAAAGTTATGTCGCTGTTGTCGTAATGCTTTCGCATTGCCTCGCGTAAGTAGTGTTAAGTGTCTCTGCTAAATTTTTTTAAGATACAATTAACATGCACCATACAATTTGAAACTTTGGTGGTAACATTATTTTTTCGCATCACTTGTTTCTGTTGCGTATGTCGTGTCCAGAGTGTATGCATTTGCTTTGAGATCGAATGCGAACTAGTTTCTCAAACTCATTTGATGACAAATGCTATTCAAACTTAATGACATTAAATGTTCCCGTGTAGCAGCCGATTAATGACATTAGATACAAATGCCATTCGATTCAAATGAAATTAAATTGGCTGATGTAACAGGGGCATTTTGTCACTTTCCTGCCATTAAGTGCTCTAAAGTTTGTCATGTTCTCTTATTTTTTCAGCATAGCCCGGTTGTAACAATTATTGGTTATAAAATTGATATTTCCTTGGCTCTACAGTAGTGTTATAAGTGCGTTTGGCTGTATAGCTATAAGCAGTAGTTTCAAATGACCGCAGTGGGCTAATGAAGCAAGCTAGTAAAATAGAAACTGCATCTAGTACGACTCGCCATTGAAATGAAAGGAAAGACTCATTCGCTATCTGCAGAAGTTGCACTTTATTGCCAGACCACACACCTCAGGTCATTCCAAAAGCAGAGGCCTATGCAAAAAGGTGTAATCCAACACATAGCTGCCTCAAACGGCAGTTGGGCTGATGTTCTGGAATGGTGCTCAGCACATGCAACCTGTAGCCAATTTTGCCAGGCGGCTCTCACCTGGCCTGCTTGTCCACACGGTTTGCTGCTGAAGACATTGTTGAAACCAGCTGTACCTTCATATTAATGTGAGATTAATGTCTGGATGGTTACCTGGTTGCAAGGTTAAATGTTTTGTGGTCAGTGGTGTGTACAGCGTGTTTCGCAATTCAACGCGCGCCGTAGAATTGCATCTCACAGCTAAACCGGTGAATTTTTTTAGCTCAGATTTCGCACAGAAATAGCATATGGTCAGCAGAATTGCTTTATACCACATTTGTTTGGGGTACTTGCCTGAATCAATAATGCGTGAATAAATTATAAAAAGTCGTATATTCGCATCGTCTACGGTGACACGAAACGAACCAGGCCGCTTTCTCAGTGATTGCACCGGTGGCGCCATCTTGTTTGTCATCCATTTAGGTTCGGCATAGGAAGTGGGGAAGTGTTTTGTGGAAGGTTTGACAATGCTGTACCTCGAAAGTCTTTAAACTTAGTGCAGTTTTGGCCAAACTAAGCCTTTTGTGATCATTGATGAAGCAGTTGCTGAACAGTCTTCAAACCTCCCGCAAAAGACCCTTGTCCTTCGTTTGATCTCCACCGTCGACCAATGAGATGGCGCCACCGGTGCAATCTGCGAGAGAGCGGCCTGTTTCGTTTCGCCATCGCCGCAAACGATGTGAATATCCGACTTTTTCTTATTGATTCAGGCAAGTACCCCAAAGAAATGTGGTTGAAACATTTTTGCCAACCAAATGCCATTTCTGTGCAAAATTTGAGCTCAAACAATTCACCAGTTTCGCTGTGAGGAGCATTCTATGGTGTGCGTTCAATTGCGGAACAGTCTGTAGCTCCGTAGCAACTTTCGCTGATACAGGTATGGCCTAGCAACAGCCAGTAAGCAGCTTGCTACAGATTTGTCGTCGTCCTATGTGCTAGCTGGTGGCATATCTGCTTTTGTGTCGTGCAAATTAAACAGTGTTTACATGTGGCTGTTTCATTTTTTTTCTGTTCTCAGGAGGCTAGTTTCTCTGTGTTACACATTGCATTAGCCAAAGGCTGCTTCTTATTATACCATCTTTGTCTCTCTGTTCAGGAGGAGTCTGGAATGGTGGGCTTGGAAGACACTGTGTGTCATCAGGTGGGCATCCACTTGGTGTACCATCTGCAGGCACTGAAACATGTTGACTCTCTACTCGCCTTCCACTCCAGAGGTGAGATTTGCATGTTGGTTTTGGCTGCTGAAGATCAAAATATGCATGGCTTGAGTCTGGATTACTGAGATACAGTCAAACCATGCTACATTGAAGGGCACTACAACAAAGTACCGTATAAACGCATGTAAGGGCTTCACCCGTGTACGGGCTGCATCCTGTTTTCCTGAAGGAAATATTAAAAAAAAAATATCAGTTTAAGGGCCGCACCCAAACTTTCCACTACTCACGAAATGCACGCGCCGTGGCCTCCGCAATCAGCTCTGGCTGCGAGCAACAGCTCGCTTGATCGTGGAGGGCACGCACATACACAGGAGCTTCCAGGTGCCGCCCACGGATGGCGACCGAGGCCACGTCTCATCATCATCGTCAACTTTTTCTCCCACTATCCACATTGTCATTAGTGTCACCAACTGCAGCTATTTGTGGCTGTCAAAGGCACGGGAGTTGTGGTAGCATGTTAGTTCACCGCAGTTGTGGTTTTCGTGTGCTGCCGCCGTGCGTTGCAATTTTAGCACGATGGGCAAGCACCTTAATAGCTACACGGCTGGGAGTTTGCTCTCGGCCATGGCAATTGTGCTGCGGGCAGGAAAGTCGACGTGACCGAGAAGTGCGTCCGTCGATGGTGCAACCAAAAGGATGCATTGAAAAACACAAGCTGCAGAAAGTGCTGATTCCGAGGCAGGCCATGCAAGTCTCCCGAACTGGAAGAAGAGCTACTCTGCTATGTGATGGAAATATGGAACAACGGCTACGCATTGACAGCGGACATGCTGCGCGACTTCTTGTGGGATGAGCGGGCACCAGAGCACAGCACCAGCTCAGAGTTGGGAAAACTGCACGAGTGATGATTGAATGTAGAATAAATGCTGCGCATTCCCCGATTATTGTGTTTTACTTTAAAAAAAATTTTTTTTTTTCGCACATCGCGTGTGCCGCACTCCGGAAATTGGCCCTCGAATCTGGAAAAAAAAAAAAAGTGCGCTCCTGACACACGTTTATATGTTTACGGTTTTTGGGGGCTTAACGTCCCAAAGTGGCTCAGGCTATGAGGGATGCCGAAGTGAAGGGTTCCTGAAATTTCGACCACCTGGGGCTCTTTAATGTGCATTGACATATATAGGGTTTTCCCACTATACCAAGGTACTGTTTTCTATTCACTGTCAGCAATCCTCACAAGGTCATGCAAATCATTTCCCTTCACAGTGAAATTTTTTCGGAGCGAGGTTCCGCTTCAGTGAAGTACCGATTTAGTGAAATTTTTGCAAAATAAAAGAACTTTTCTGTTTACCGTATTTACTCGAATCTAGGCCGGCCACGATTCTAAGCCGAGACCCGAAAGTTGAAGGCCACAGAAAAAAAAAAAAACTTACCTCGATTGTAGGCCGGCCGAAAAAACAACTGCGAACAAGAGGTACAGCACGCAAACGACATTTATTGCCAGGAACCCGCTCAGGCTGATCCCGGGCTGGCGTTTGAGCGAGGAGACATATGCAACGCCAGCCCGGGATCAGCCGCCGAAGTCCCGTCCGGCTTGAAGATTTGACGACTGCTCTGCAGCGAGTATAACTTTCCGCTTGAAGGCGGCACTATAATGGCACCGCCTGTTTGGTGCCATGGTGTTGGTGATAAAAACCACGCACGAAAACTTCACTGCTGTGAATGTGCTCACGCCACCGCACGAGAACAGAACAAGGCCAAAATGGCAGCCAGTGCTCATGTGTGCTTTGATCAGTATCGGCTACGGATAGCAACGGCTACGGATAGCAACGGCTACAGTGCTGTCTTTCGTTGGCGTTTTGTGGGGGCGCCACCTGCGTGCTACATTTATTCGTATTTTACGAATACGAAACCTCGAAACGAAATCCTCGAATCTAAGCCGACATAAGAGTTCTACATCTCGTTTTTTTGAAAAAACTATCGGCCTAGATTCGAATAAATACGGTATTTTTCTATGTAGTAAGAAAGATCAGGCCACCAATTTGCGTCATGCATTCTATGATGCCTGTGAAGTTTAAAATTTGTTTCATTTCACCAAAAACTCCCACCAAAGTCATTATGCACTTCAAATGTTGCCACTGATGTTCCCCATGGATTGCCACTTGGTCACTGCATCATGCGTCATGCTTGAATGTATGCTCAAATTGTTTCCGCACATCGTGGGCTGCATGAATTTTAATAGATATGGTTGGAGGAGCCCGTCAGAGTTGCGTCTTTGTTCTCTAATGCGCAGAAAGAAAGCAGCAAAGTGAGTGGGAGGCTGTGCCAAGACCATGAACAGTACAAATGGTGCGACTGTGCGAAGCGAGGACTGCAAACACAAAACAAAATTCTCCAGTGCTGGCTTACATTTCACTTTCCCTCATCTTATACAAGTTGCAAAGTGTGAACAGCAATGAACTTCCAGCTTCAAGACTTAGCCATTCACGCCCCAAAGCCTAATTACTAAAGCAGTGATGAGAGTTCTGCTCCAGTTGCACCAAAATGCACCAAGAGCAGACTCCTGTTCCATCTTGCTCCAAACGCACATTTTAGCGACCAATTATACCAGAGCTGCACCAGGGCAAGGCTAAAGGGGGAAAAAGAAATGGGCCAATATTAACACTGAATGCGCTAAAAGAGTGACACACTGCCGAAAACAAAACTTTCACCACCTCTATTACCAACATAGCCTCCAAAAGCAGGAATTCATTCCAGTCGCTGTCACAGTCGAGACTTCCAGTGTGCCTTTGTAAGTGCCTGGAGTGGCTGAACTCCATCAAGTGTCAGACCTGAAGTACAGGTCTGCTCTTCTGTCAACTGAATTATTGCACCATGGCCGATGTGAACTGAATATTGTTTGGTAATGTGTTACCTTCAGTGGGAGTAACGGGTCGTCTAAGTACCCTTTGGTGGCAGTGTTCATCGAACCTGTCCTTTCCCCGACACACAGCAACACGGACATTGAGAGGGGTTTTAGTGAATATGGTCGCATGCTCCGTGATTGTGGCAACCTGTCCCTAGAAAGTACAAATGGTTTGCTTGGCATTCTGCCGTTTGCCAGGTGGTACGGTCAAAGTGCACCTGCAGTTCGATTGAAGCATTAAGGTTGCCAAGAGTTCACACAAGTGTTGTCAAGCACGGTTGGCCGTGGAAGCTGAACCAGTAGCCAAGAAGACAAAGCTTGATAAATACTGTCAGGTGCCCAGAGTATGCCTGGAAGAGAGCCTTCAAACAAAAATGCGATCAGCAAAAAAGATGCTCCACTACAGTGCTGAACTCCTCATTGCTAAGGGAATGAAAACAAAAAATTCAGACATCAAAAGCAGTCAAGCTTTACTGAAGAATTGGCAAGCAAGGCTTTCGGCTACTCTTTAGAAGCTCGCAGGTCTAAATATTACGGAGAGCACTTAAGACTACTTACGTGCCGTGAATGCGAAAGCATGCATGCTGGGTGTTCGACCGCGGTGATGGCGTACTGCTCTAATGCAGTGGCCGGTGAAGCTGATCTGTTCGCGCCGCCCGAATGGAAGTTTATGAAGATGACGGTTACTGTAATGAAGTGGCAAGTGAAGCTGATCTGTGAAGCTGATGTAAGAAATTTTATTTTTATTTCTTTCCTGATGATTATGGCACTGCCGATGACGATATGAGGTCGTGTAGGTTTTGGGTCTGTTTCTCGTGGATGGAACGTCGGATTTTTTGACTGATGAGCCATATAATAATTTCGCATTAAAAAAGAGCTATTCCGGCTCAAAAGATGAGGATACGGAACTCTGTTAGGCATACCTCTTGTAGAGAGAAAAGAACATAACACTTTGACCAAAAGTCCACGAAGACGGAAGGAATGTTTCAGGCCCAACTCGGCTTCTTCAGGGTTTATTGGAAGGGGCAAGAGAGGCATTTTTAAATCCTTCTTTAGTCCATTGTTACAGTTCCACAAAAAAGGGGGTTGCCATTGTGTTTGGTTTCACCTGAGTGAGGAAGGGTGGGTAGGAGTTGCATGCAAGCATACTTGTTCGAGGGGCGCAGGTGACAGATATCACGGTGTCGCAAAGGCCATACACTTGTGCTAATGGAAGGCAGCCTTGAGGTCTGTTTGCATTTTTGGGGTCAACGACCCTAGCATTTTAAAATCGATTAGATGATCCAAACCCTCGGAACGCTTTACGATCTCGCTGCGCTCTCGATTGAAGTTGCACTTTTCGTTTGTCTGAAGAAAAAACGCTTTGGACCTAAGCGGTCTTAATACTCGCTGGAAACAAAATATGCATCATGGTTTAAAGAATGCACCACTTTTAACTTTTATGTGAAATAAATCATTACAGTTGAACCTTGCTGTTGTGTTTCCGGTTGCTGTGGTTTCTCGGCTGCTACGTTTTCATGAGCCAGTCGGCCCCATTCTAGCTTCTGTAGAAACCTACTCAATACAAACTTGGCTGTTACATTTCAATTGTTGCAGCGTACCTGCATGGTACGTCCCAGATGTCACCTCGCACTATATCCTTTACCTCATGCTGGCACTGACTGCCTACATCGAGCACACGCACCACTGTGATGGCATGCCAGCCAAACCGCAACTTGCCACTCGGTCGGCGATTGACTGCCGCAGTGTTGGGCGGCTTCCAGTGTGCTGCGTCCATGCCGATGCCATGCAGGCTTATGGATGATGTGAATTTTGTTGCGGCTGTTGGTGCAGTTCCATCGCTGTTGTGAGGCAGGTGCGAACGACTGAAAGTGCAAAAAGGAAACTGCCCGCAGTGCTGTTTGAGATGTGGTTGCGAGGGGTGGCTCCAAGACTTTTGGTTCTGTCATCTGCTTTTTTCTTCTTCCCTGCAGCTTAAAATGTACAGTTTCCTGATTCTGAGAGATGATTGTGTAGGATTAAAGTGTCTGCTGCAAAAATAGCGCAGAAGAGTGCACATGTTAAGTAACTTTGCCTTATCAACGTGCCCTCCCTTCTTAATGCTGACTATGCTCAAGCGACAGCTGTAAAGGCAGACCAACTGCCATTACAAGGTGTTCTGGATGTGCGTAGAATAACTGCAAGAGCCACAAAATGTTGCTAACTCCAGAGAATTGTGTTGTGCTCACAAGAAATGAAAAAAAAATGGCAGCAGCAATGTGCAAGTTTCTTCGTGTGCTATGTTCGGCTACTACATTTCCTGGCTGGTATGGTGCTTTTCCGTAGTCCTATGATGAAAAGACTAATAGCGGGGTACCACTGTGGTAAAAATGACTTGCTTTGAGGCATTTTTAAATGCTTAAGTGGTAAACCAACTTCTGTCAGCGGCTAATCCAAATGCATCTGTAGCTGCTCCAAGTTAGCATTTTGCCTGCTCCATGCCCTGTCTGAAAGATGAAATGATGCTTCCATCACTGCTGAAGAAAAACCAGCTGAATGCTTAGCATGGGTACTTTACTGCTCTGCCTGTCTGGCCGCTTCTCTTTTCGGCACCTATGCCTTCCCGTTTTAGGCCTTCCATACGGCGGGTGCTGTACTCTTCTCGCTGCAGCTTGTTCTGATCACTTGCACCCATCGACGACTGCCGACATCCAGGATTGATGTAATAGCACAGAAGCGCAAGGACACGCAGAAAACTATCAGCTAATTAAGAGCTTGAAACGCAGTTGGTTTTCGCCTGTTTTTTTGGGGGGGACGTATTAATAATGCTGGTAGGGCCCAAGAGATCGGTCAGAGATATCTGTGAGACGAGGTTGCGAGGTAACTGAGAAATGCGAAAATCATGCTACGGCATTGATGTCTGAACGATATAGGCCTTTGAAGCTGTCTGCCTTATGTAAAGACATTGTCCATGAACAATCTCGTCCGCTTCAGCAAATTTTCATGGGTCTTGTGAGTTTGGCTGTAGCGGGGTTTGACTGTATCCACATAGCTAGGCAGCGAGATAGCTGCATTCTTGTTACCTATGTCTCTGTCATGTTTCAGGGAGACTGAAGAAGGAGCTAGATGATGCTGATGTGGTGTCTTGCCTACATGACCTCTACACAATAATCTTCTCAGATGTTGGTCGGGCAGCAGTAGTGGATGTTTTGGCCATGGATCAAAACCTTGATGCTTTGATTCCATTTCTGAAATTTAAAGGTAAGTGACAGCTGTGTTTTCTGTTCATAAAAAGCATCCCAGCTTTCAACCATATTTTTCATTGTGTTACTGAGACTTGACAGCTTTATATTGTTAGCTCCTGGTGCGTGATGCACAGGCCTAGCTATACACAAATGTGAACAACCAAGTAAGGTGCTGGGTGGCTTAGGTACCATATATACTTGTGTAAGGGCCGCATTTTTTTTCACGGTTTCAACGGGGTGCGGCCCCTACACAGGACCGGCAGTTTTTCGTAAAATTTTTCTGTCTACAGTGGAGCCTCAATTACATATCCTCCATTTTTTCTGCTACACGCATTTTTATGGTGAATTGGCACAGCTGTGCAGCCCCAGTGAATTCTTCAAAATGCCCGACAACCGGTACAAATTAACTGCCCAAAGTTTACCGCCCAACTTTTGCCATTGCCGGCACAAGCCTGACAGCAGAGTTAAGCCTGGCAACATGTTCAGATTTGCTGTACAGTCGCTGTTACCGTGTTTACCGTACGATGATACTAACATTCTCTAATGATGCCTTGGCTGACTGTGCGGAGCAGTGCTCCACATGTGCAACCTGCAGCTGTCAGTGTGGGGTGGCCTTTGCCTGGCCTGCTTTTTCCACATGCTTCGTTGTCAAAGACCCTGCAGAAATCGATTATTCGTTCATTTTAATTCAAAGTTATTGTGTGATGGTAAACTGGTAATAAGGTTAGACCTTTTATGATAGACTAGATTAAAAGCACTGTCGCTGCGACTTCGATGCGATGCGATACTGGGTGAATGGCGGTGAATTCCGCCGGTGCCCAAGACTAGCGGGTGGCGCGTCGCAACTAGCAAATGCGCCGCTAGCATGGGTGCACCTCATCCTATTTGTTGCGCAGCATAACGTTTCGCCCTTTGTGGTGCAAACGCCAAGCACACAAGATGAGTTAGCAGCACTGAGGCACCATGTGTTTGCGGTTCTAGGCGGAACTAGACCGGCATGCAGGACGATGCATCCGTGGTTGTACCGAATGTTGCACACAGTTATCTTTTATTAGCTACCAGTGGAACATACTACACGAAGAAAATTATGCAAACATGAAATAATTCATTTTTTTTTACATTTTTTTTTGTTTCCGAGTTACCGGCTGCCAAATTAGGAGTACGGCTCTTGCGTGAGTATATATGGCATGTATAATCCAGGTGTTTACTTAAAGAAAAAAAAACCGTTGAAACTTATCACTCTCTAATGAGAATCTAACAAAAATTAAAAAGCTGTACGAGCCTGTTACTCTCTTAGATATGCTTGAGCTGGAGTTGTAAATGCATTGCAAAATTATTTTCTTTGTTGTTGAAAGTTGTTTGTGGAGAAAGTTGCACTTTCTAGTTCAGTCTGTCATGACAGCATTTGAATTTCTATCTGGGGATTCTGAATTCATGTCTGTTGTGTGCATCTAGGTCTTTATGGCTCCTTTTGTGGTGGGTGGCTGATCCTTTCGTCAGAAGTTGCTTGGTCAGAAGACAAATTTTCCTTCCTTTTGCTGTGTTTTTCAGGCGATACAGATTTTGACGTGCGGCTCTGCAAATCAGTCTGCACTGGTTATGCTACTGAACTTGTTTTGCTGACTGTCCACAACTCTGATAGTGCCCAGCTCCTTCAGAACTATTCTGAAATCTTGCATGAACTCAGTCAGCAGGGTAAGTCATTCGCATAACTCATTCCTGTTGAAATGTTTTTACATCATGCCCTTGCAACGTCTTCGAAAAAACTATTGCCATTCGGTAGTTGCAATTTCTGGATGTGTATTGGTGACAAGGGCTTGAAGTGTGTCTTGAAACTCTGGCCTTGATACTTCTGGTAGTGCACAAATATTGCAAATATTTGAAAAGTGTATGCCAAAATTTAAGCAAAGAGCAGGACAGAGTAGCATTTATTTTGTAGCACCTTAGACTCCCTTTAAATTGAACTTGAAGCACAAATTAGAATTTGTTTGCCTTATCAGCAGTGTCCTCACAAAGGCTATGTTAGCATGCAAGAATTGTCAATATGCAGTAGCCTCATTAATTCAGGCTTCAAGGGACCAAAATAGTATTTTGGAACTATCTCTCTGTGCCAACATCTCTGAAAGAGTTAGCATAGCATAAAATACCAGCAGTCTCCAACTGGTTGTATGGTTGAAAAAAGTTACCAGTAATGCACTGGTTTCCTGATAGAGTAAAACCACGTTAATTGTGACCTCATAGAACTGAAAAAAATGTCTGAATCATTCGAAGGTTGAATCATCGAATGGCTACAAAAACAGACTTTCAAAAAACCCTTCTCAGTGTGATTAAAGAATCGTCAGTGGTCGTCTGCTTTTCAGTGAAAACTGTGCAGTAACGATTTTTCACATTTTTTTTATTTGAGAATTTGCGAATATTTGGCAGTGATCGAATACCACCGACTTTCATAAATCCGACCGTGGCAAAACCACAATATCTAGGCAAATTATCCGAAGATCGAGCTTAATGTGTTGGGAAAACAGTACGAAAATGTCCTCTTTGCTTTCTTCTCCGCCGTTGGTTGCATGGGCCAGTCGCATTAGGACGCTGCAAATGCTTGGACCTCATGATAATTCCTTGGGTGGGCTTTTCCACATACCACACTTGGTGAAAACAAGATGTAGTATACAACTTGTGGTTTTTTGTTTGATCCTTTGACAATGTGTTTGCATGCGTAATGCCCGCACCCATGACATTTGTCCGTCACCTTCTGAACTCTCCTAGCATGAGCTCTGCCATCTCGCTTTGGTCAGCTGTGATATAAAGAAAAGCCCACTTCTTGAATTTTGCATGGGTCTGCCCAAGGTATCAGTGGCAGGGCAAGCGATCATGTAATAATCCCTCTTATTGCATGGTGCATCATAGCTCGTGCACATGTGACGTGCGCATAACGACAGGCATGACGATGATTGGAGGACCACTGTCGCTAGGCCAAAAAACAGCACGGCCGTGTAGTTTTCGTTTTGAAGCCTCGCCGCCAGCTTGTGGCGACACCGCCATCAGCCGCGCGTTCGCCAGCCATCCGAACCCAACTGCGCGCTGCTTTCTAACGCTGACGGGAGCGTCGTTTTGTCATTTCAGTTTCTCTTTGGGCTTCTGCGATTCCAATGTGTGTTCCTCTCACTTATATTCGCATTGTTCGTCCAGCATGCTGAAACTATGCACTCGTCATGGGCTTTTCACTGTGTGATGGAGCCTCCTCACATGTCTTTATTGCATTTTCACATTTTTAAGACGAAAGCCTTTAATGCCTCATGCTGTCGTTAGCAATCCGTGTTGGCAGCCGTGTCTGTGTCCTTGTCGGCAGCTGTGTCGACAGCCGTGTCGACAGATGTGTCCGCGTTTTGACGGGTGTCCACCGAGATATGTGAGACAGTTACTGCGTAATTTCCTTTCCTCAAATACAATTTTCAGTTTCTTCATTATGGCCCCTCTTTCTTCTTTCACTGCCACTTCCTCCCTTCCTGTACGGTGCGGTTAAGGTGTCCACCGAGAGGACAGAGAATTACTGCGCCATTTCCTTTCCTCAAAAAGCGTTGCGTTCAAAGGGCAAGGTATCGTGCCGAACGGATGGTGGCGTTCCGTGGACTCTCTGGCAGTGCTACAACACGCTGTCGCATTCCATTCCTAAAGGCGAAGCTTAAGCGCCATTAATTTGCAGTCAATTTGTGCTGAGTGATTAATCAGTAATTAGTCATTAAGTAGTAATTTGTCATTACTTCGTCATCAATTATGTGTGACGTCATCCAGTGGTGACGCCACCAGTGTCACATAGGCAAAGTGGTGCGGAAAACGCTTTTGCCTCTACGCACTTTAGACAGTCAAAGTGCCCCCTGAATTTTTTTGGCAGTTTTTTCTGAGAGGGGGCCAGGAGGGACATTTGTTAAGTCGACTTTTGGATAATTCAGGCATTTCTCCAGGTCCCTTGAAGTCTAAAGCAATTAGGTTTTACTACCCTTCGTGTTATTTTTAGTTGCCACTCATGTCAGTGCATGGATTTCATTTTGTCACTCATTTTGCATTACCACATTACAGGTTTGCATATTGTTATGCCGACTATAATCAAGCAGTATGTATTTCTGTGCTGGTCATTTTTTTTTTGCATGGTGTTGAGTCAGTCTAGTTTTAATTTTGGTTGCAAAGACCTTGCGCTACTTTGAGTGAGTGATGAGAATGAGGGAGGGAGGGAGTGAAACCAAGGACAACAACATTCGCTTATTTATCTTTTTCTAAAATTTCTTGCATACTGAACAGATGTTCAGTTTGATATTAGGAGGCATTTTTATTCAAATTCATATTCGATTCGTATTTGAAAATTTTAGTATTTGCACACTCCTAATGAAAAAGGTTGATTCTATGGGCACCATTCAGTGACCACAGTTATTTCCGTTTTTGTGCACAAATTGTGTGCATAGCCTACACCATTATGCTGTGCGCACAAACTTATTTGCATGGTAGCGTTACTGGCAACAGAGTTTGGAGCTGACACCGTGAAGTTGAGCTTTTTTTTTTTTTTTTTCAATGCTCTGGGGGTTGGCTTGAAGGTGCTGGCTGGTTGTGCTGCTGCCGTCTGCTGCAACTTGCCGTCGTGCTTCTTGCCACAGCTAGCAATGCAGCTGGGACGTTCATGCGAGTAGTGAACTACTTTCGCAATCACGACATGTATTGTCCGAATCGTCGGTGTTCATAATGCTCTGCGCTGGCACCAATTGCGTATCTCACTGTCTAGCAAAGCAGCTGGTGGGAGCTCACTTAAAATCGTTGCCAGCGAAGCGCCGAGATAGTGCATCATTTCCAAACGGTGGTTGAGAGCAGTCCAAGCACACCAGCATAATGGACCTTTACTAAAATAATTTTTATTTTTAAGATTATTAAGCATGAAATGCTCTTAGCTCCCGTTGTCGGCAGTGTGGGGACGTCACGCCGAGACCGAGCGCCATCATCCGGGCACTGAATTCCACTCATCCGGGCTCTGAAACGAGAGCATCCGGGCACCGTACGAGACTTACCGAGATTCAACGAGACTCTCTAAGCCCTCCTACGGGACCGGCATACAAGCGCCGGTTGCTCTCCAAACGAGTCACAAAAAATAACTGCTGCCAGTGTCTTCTCAATGTTTATCAAGATATCATTCGAGCTGTGCATTTGATAATGCACGGAATTATAATTTCCGATTTCTAATAACGTGTGCAAAAAGCACATACATGCCACAATACACTTCGTTGTCATACGTGATCTGTTAGGGGCTTTGAGAGAAGGCCGCTTAGAGAAAGAGGGGAGCTCGAGGGCGAGAAGGGCTTTCGGCTGAAAAACTGCTTTCGCGTGCTCCTCAAGGATGGCGCTGCGGTCCTACACTCACGCATGTAAAAGACGGGCCGCAGAGACTTCATGCCCTTTCCCCCTCTGGCAGGCAGATGTATACACGCTCGCGGAGTATTCGAACGCGCTGCATATACATTCTTGTCAGGCCTGCGTCTCGTCGTGTCCGCGTACGCTTCTGCATCGTCCTGGATTTCAATGCCACCACCGTCACAGCTGCTTAAGCCGAGCAATGGAGCCTTTGTTAGGCCCGTAAACATTTCGTGCTTACTCTACTCTGGGTTACGGGAGAGGCGAAATTTTTTTTTGGCTCGGTACTGCTTAGCCCATTGGTAGGCAGTGCTGTGCCACGGTTTTAATAAAGCTCTAACGCCTGCCGCAATGTGCACTGACATAACGCCGCACGGGCCTTTTTTTGCCTTTTGTCTGTATTGAAATGCGGCCGCTGTGGCCTGGATTTCACCCACGCCCTTTGCTATCTGGCTGCTGTACTACTATCTTCTTTAGATTGCTAGAAGAAAACTTCAGGTTGCCAGAAGAAAAGTGTCGCAGCAGCCAGTGTTTTTCAACTGATGCAGCATGCACTGACATCACATGCCACTTAAATAAAAAAATATAGAAACATTCATAGCACTAACATTGCACACCACATGTGTCTTTTTCGCCTTTCACTTCTATCAAAGTGCGACCGCCACGGCCTGGATTCCGCACACACCCTTATATGGGGATAAGAAAAAGGAATAAAAATATTCATACTTTATAAGCATTAGCGTGGCTCCACCATCGGCTTGATACTCGCATGCTCCATAGATAGTGTTTTACTACTGCCGCGATGTGCTGGGTCAGCACACGACAAGAACCATGGTGGGCCAAACTCTCAAGAGCGTGCCAAGAAACAAACACAACAATAAAATCAACAACATCACACACTGTTGTCACAAACATCAGCCCCGCTCTGCCATCGGTTGTTATATTGGTCGTGATGTGGCACTACTGTGCCATTTCAGGCTCACAGTCTAACCGCAGTTTTGTTCACGATCTCTGTGTACAGTGCTCAGTAAAAAAACATAAGTGGCGCAGAAGCAGGCAGCCTGAATCAAAACTATGCTGTGCTAGTGTCAATGCACACAAATTGCATGTAAAAGTAAAACCACGACAGTCAGTCTTGATACGTCATTGCTCCTCTTAATAGAAGCTTTTTCCATTTGGTTTAGAATTTGAATTCCACATGCCTTTTCTGCTTGTTGGTAAGTAAAGATAGTTGTGTTACAGCATGACATTTCATGCCTGTGATATGCTTATGGTGCCTATGATGTGCTTTTGCAGAGCTTCCACAGAGGCTGCAAGAACTGGCAGCTTGGATGGAGCCAACATTGAAGCTACCTTCATATAGCCATGAGTCAGTGGGCTACCTCATGGGCTGTGTCAAGGAAGCTGTTGACTCGGCTGCTTCCCTGCCTCCAGTACTGATCACTTCCCTGCGAATCTTACAATATCTCGGTCTCCCACCCAGAGATTTTCGTTCAGGGGAATCTGGTGCGTTCGGTGTATTTCTCTCTACATAGTGGGCTGTTTCCTTTTGGTGAACCATACTGCCATATGGAATTTGAATGCTGATTTCTAAGATTTTCTTGTTGTGATTGTCATTCTAGTCATAAGCACAGGTGTATGTGCATCAAATTATTGGTTTCAAAGTGAATATTGTCATAATGCCATATTTACTCGCATAATGATCGCACTCGCGTAAGGGTCGCACCCCCAAATTTTGTTGGAAAAATTCAATTTTTTTATTCCCCGTGTAATGATTGCACCCCGAACTTGCCACTGCAATTTGTCGTGTGCCAAGTCTAGCCGACGATGATCATACTCGCTATCTGTCTGACAGATGGCACGTGCAGATGACCGTCTCGCTCTGTCAGCACTGCAGCTGCAGCCGCCTGTTGGTTGACCTCCAGTCACACGGGCAGTCTAAATGCGGTTATGCTTAACCGCCGATACCAAATTTAACTACAGATATCTCAAATCGCGGTTCGCAATTGTCACAAGTCTCGGCACCGTTCTGGATTGCGGTGCAATGAACGAAGTGACGCGGTGATCCGGAGCATTTACAAATATCTGGAAGCGCAATTGGCGCAGTGTCGAGAGTGCCATCCGACGGCGCTGTCCGGTTGCAGCACTGCGTCCACAGTCGAATATATCGCCACAAAGGAAACATCTCTACGGCAGATCCCTGGTGCCAGCTTCAGAAAATCATGCTAAACTTTCTTGTTCTTGCAAATAATAAGCCCTGGGATACGGGAATGTCAAAAATCGCTGACCTGTACCGAGTTGCTAGTAGGAGTAATACTGCGATACAAGCCAGTTTTATCTTCACAGCCGCGTAGCAGCTGTCGCTGTTGCAGTGCGACTGATCCAATCTGCTTGCACGCCAGCTCTGCTGCTAATGAAGTCACTCATCAATCTTTCTTTTAATATGAAACAATTAGGTTCTCAGTAAGGCAGTGCCATAAGTAGACCATTTAGTTTAGCGTTGGTCAATTCAAAAGCGTCAACCGCTGTGGCTTCGATACGAAACAAGTTAGGCCTAGCGACAACTAGGGAGTAGCACACAGAGTGCTGCGGACGTGTCACCTAATTTAATGCTGTGGCAGGGACCAGACATTTTTCGGCGTAACGGCGGTAAAATGCGAAGCTTGAGCGCCATGGGACGTTGCAGTTGCATGTTGTTACGCCTTTGGACGAGATCAAAGGCTGCATAAAAGCGCTGCCTATGTTGATGCGTCGCTCTTGGAACATGATTTAGTGCGAAGAAAGTACATTCTTGAAGCGGGCCAGTTCGTGTGCTTTTCGCACTCCACCTTCTCGGTTAACGACGTAAACCGGTCTACGTCGTTAACCGAGGTCGCCAAGCTCGGTTCGCGATAACTGTGTTTAGCGGTGTAACCGCGGGTAGCGCGCCCGTGTGACAAGGGTAGTCTGACCTGCAACTTGTTTGTGTTTTCGGTGCTCAAAAATTTTTTGTAGAAAATTTACCCTGCATAATGATCGCACCCCTAAATTTGCGTCCATTTTTTGAAGAAAAAAAAAGTGCGATCATTATGCGAGTAAATATGGTAAATGTTGGTTGTGAGCTAAAACTTATTTTAAAACGGTTTGAATATGAATACTGTAGTTTAAGCTAAAATCAGATGCTTTTTTACGAAACGCAGCCTTGAAAATGAACAGATTTATTGCACTCATGTATTATACTCATGTGCTCTTACTTAATTGTGCCCAGTAAGAAAAGTTTTGATGGATGCATAGTGGGTTAACTGAATGTAGTCATGAAGTAATGCTAACTGCGCAGCATATTCTTGTTAGCAGAAATGATTTTTTCTCACTGCTCTTCCAACCACAACAAAGTGGTATTTTCTAGACATGCTAATGGCTGGTGTGTGATTGGATATCTCCTTACTGATGAAATGGTGCTACTAGTTGCCATTGGAAGGGTGCGATGCATTGCTCATGAAATGCAGCAAAATGGGCAATTCTGTAGTAGATGAAGATTCACTGGGGTGAAAGCAGTTGCCATGAAAACACTGCAGAAGAGCATGTGTGCAGCAGCTTTGCTTGCTTTGCTGGCCTGCACAGTAATGGCAGCTAGAAGCACTATTTCCTCTTGTGCCACATCTTTCGTCCTAGTGATTGAAATTGATGGGAGTGCTAGGTGCTTTTTGTGACTGGTTTTTTGTAATGTAGTTATTTTAATTTACAGATGATGAGGAAGAATTGAAGTACAAGTATGTCATCATGCAGATTTTTGCCCACAACGGACTTTCCTGTTTTTTGACAATATTGCAGGTAAACTGCGTAGTGGTTGTGTTTTTACATTTTAAGGCAGCCTTCAGTGCTCATATATAAAGTTGCCAAGCAATTTTTTTACTTTAGGCACTGTGAAAATGTCAGAAAAATCAAATTTAATAAAAAAATTATTTACTTCAACTTCTAATAGTCAGTAAGGTGAAGGAAGGGGTAAATAGTTTTGTGCACATTCAGAAGGTGCACATGACTGTAAATCTCGCCGCGCATCGGATATGGTGACGACCACTTTCAGGAGCACGGCGTTCAATGGCTGTACTGCTGTTGGCAGGTTGTGGACGAACGCACAGATTGGAATGAAGACCAGATGTGAAAGTGAATCTGCCATGTGCTGCACACACCGTACAGAGGGCCTGAAATGAAAAAGTGAAGGCGGCAAAAACCAACAAATGGCAAAATCAAGCGCTGCATTGACCTTCATAATTAGCCTAACGACTAGAGCTGAAAACCAGTCTTGAAAGTGGCAATACTTTATTGTATATGCTATGCAGTGGCCTGCATATGTAATAGGAGCCATTTTTCCTGTCATCAACACATCATTTTTGTTGGTGTTGCTACGGAACAGTTGGGGTGGTGATGTGCTTTGTCAGAGGTTTGGGCTTCTCGCTTTGAAGGACACCGCCTTTTTCCTCTGCTCGCTGTCTATGGGAAGCCATATGCTTCCCGTGCACTTTTCTACTGCCTTTTCACATACACGGAACGAAAGGGCTCAGCACAGATAAGTTCTGTGGACTATGGCTGCTGTGGCTAAGTTTGCGCAGCAGGGGACATCTGAGATTGGTAGAAGCTCGCAACCACGCTTGCACAATGTGCCAACCCGCGGAGAGTGTCAGCCCCATCATTTAAGAGGCGTCTTTTTTAGCTTGGAAGTCTTAATTAGCAAGGTTCCACTATTCTTTAAAACAACGCAAAAGACAAGGACACAGATAGAAAAGACACACACAGCGCACACACAAAAGACACACACACAAGGTTCCACTGTACACACTGTACGGCAGCTTGGCTATCAGTGGTGGTGCTGCGGCAAGTGCGAATGAGGTTTGAAAAATTGAACAGTCAGTGTCAGTGCACCAGAAATTGCAGTTGCTCTTACATGTTGGCTCTATGGTGCACGTCTGAGAGCTACAACAAAGTCCAAATAGGCAATTATGTCTGAAAAATATGGGTCAAAATTTTAGGTCGGAGACTGTATTAAGTTGCACGGCCCATTTTAAATAATAGGAAATAGAAGCATTACCAAGTTGTGGATCTTACCGATGATACTAAATCTATGTGCTTATCTGATCACTCCCTGCGTTGTGACCTTGCAATTATTGTTTTTAGGGCACTTGAATTCTGTAATATCTTTTTGATATTTAGGTTCACATTATGCAGTCATTTTGAGTGCCGCCTTAGTGGTTATGGCTCTCGGCTGCTGACCCGAAAAACACGGGTTTGATCTCGGCCGTGGCGGTCGAATTTCGATGGAGGCGAAATTCTAGAGGCTCGTGTACTGTGCGATGTCAGTGCACGTTAAAGAACCGCAGGTTGTTGAAATTTCCGGAGCCCTTCACTACGGCGTCTCTTATGGCCTGAGTCACTTTGGGACGTTAACCCCCATAAGCCAAGCCTAAGCCAAGAAAGAGTGCTTTGCTTCTCTTTGGTGGTATCTTGCTTTTGTGACTTTGTAGTCTTCACTAGGAACTTCATAGTCTAATTTCACATTTTGAGCCTGCAGGATCCTGCTTCATGATTACTGTGTGGCTTGTAACTTAGTTTTGTCGTTGGAGTGTTTTCACATACAAATTATGTCTGGCAGTAAAAAAAACTGCTGCAGGGATCCGCTGTACATGTTTGTTGAATGGTTGCAGAAAATTTCGGAGGAGTTTTTGAAACCATGGCATGGCTCAGTTTCCTTGGTTGGACAGCAAGGAGCCCTTGTGGTGGCTGTGCTGAAGCCTGTGGTGAACCTGCTGCAGTTCATGCTCGGCTACCTCATCTCCTGCAGAGGAACCGAGGTAGTCACAGCCACCGTCTAGTTGCATGCTTTTTTCATCATGCTATGTGTTAGTGGTTTAACTGCATGGCATTCACTGGAGTTGAGGAGGCCTCGTTTCCATTCATTCTTTCTTTATTAGGCTCTTAGGCTGAGTGTGAACAGTTCAGGTATTTCTCTTTTGCAGTTAGGGCTAGATTGTGTCTCGTAAAATTTTAGTTGTACATTTCTTTTTGCCACTTACATTTGCATATTTTCAGAAGCTTTTTCGGTAAAAGCACATTCTGTTTTTATTCCTGTTATTACACCCCAGTTTTTGTTTTTGTACATTCTTCTGACAGCATCCTTCATTCTTTTCTTTTTCCTGTTATGGCACTGACAGCGAGAATGTTGTGTAATGCTCAATTGAACTCGTATTGATGATACTTGCTCTTGAGCAATGTGTCTTCTAATTTTCTCAGAGCATGGTCAAGGTAATACGTTTGTGCTGGGTCGCATGCTTTCTGGGTGTTTAATCATTTGATTGTGCTCCCATTTTCTTCTTTGGCCAGTTCAAAGACGTCACTGCAGTTCCTGTTTTGTTGCACACCTACATGTTGCTTGGTATGGTGCCTCCCTCATCGCCTGCACATTCACTTGCTCAGAAGGTATGACTCCTGGTTGCCAACTTGGTGTTTCTCGGTGAACTTCAACAGACAGATGTTCCTTTATATGAAATTGGTCTGGTTCTTCCACCACTGAATTGTTGCTCTATGGTTTCTAAAACCTACTTTGAGCAAAGTCCCCTCTGCGATTAATCAGCTGCCGTGCAAATGCTGAAAGGTTGCACAGAGTTGCCTGTGGATTGGGCTTCTTTTGTAAAGAAGAATCAATCGTCCGTGATTCGTTTTTGTTAGTGTATCTCCTTGTGCTGCCTTTTTGTCAGTGTTCACTCATTGTTGGCAAAAGCATGCAGGTCTGCATTTTTTTTCTTGCAGGAAGTTGCAATAAAATTAGACAGTAAGTGAGATGGCACAAGTGCTGCAATAACATTGCATGAGCATGCACATGTGCACACACATTTGAACATAACGGGCAATTTTCAGATTCATGTAGTAAATAAATGCAGTGTCAGGGCAAAGGCAGGAGTGTGCAGCCAAAGCTGACGATGGGTGTAAGCGAAGTTTCAGTAGCAGGTAACACTAATGGCATTTTTTTTATGTTGGCAAAGAGGAGTGCCGGTGCTGCTGTCATATAGTTTTTAAAAGCGTTCCCTAACCCGTTTGCTTCCGAGGACAGATTTGTTGTTCTCGCTTTAAAATATTTGCTTTGAATACACATCAACAGAGCAAGCCACATGCTTGGTCCTTATTTTTGGGTTGAAGTTTTCATGCCACATGACACTAGTCGCTCACTAGTTTTGAAAATATTGTATTTACTCATATAATTTGTGCCCTCGCGTAATTTGTGCACCCCTAGTTTATTGCCCGGGCTCATAGAAAAAAAAAAATACTTTTACTCGCATATATTTTGCGCTCGTTGCTGCGCCAGACCACCAGCATGCATGCGGGTATGCGCAAGGCAGGCTTGGAAAGATCGGCGTCGCCGCATTGCCAAGTGCAGCTCCAAAAGGTGCGAGTAGCGAGGGGACAAATTGTGCGCCGTTTGCCTGACTTGCTCGCGCTGGTGGTCATTTTTTTGGGTGAACAGATGTGTGCGCACTGGAATTTGAAACTACCAAATGATTTGCTGTTCGGTTTGCCGCTAGTCACCGGGGATGCTCGCGAGGGTGCCGTTTTATTGCCTCTTATCTCCACTTGCCTCTGGCTGCTGGCTTCATGATTGTATTGGTGCGCATTTATTGCTTTGAGGTGCGCACGTGCCGTCATGCTGTCCGGCGGGTAACTACATAACATAGGGCGGGGTGGGAGGGGATATGCGTCTTATATTTGGAGTAAACTTTTTTTTTGGCCAGCGAGGGGTGCGAGTTCGGGGGAATGCATAGTGGCAACACACAGTATACGTATTGCACATTACTTAGTAGCTTTTTGGGACGTGCTTGCAAAATTGGTACATAATTTGCGCACCCCCTTTTTGAAGCCTCAATTTAAAGAAAAAAGATTTGCACAATCTATGCGAGTAAATACAGTATATTGCAGGAAAAAAATTATATTCTGGCCAGTTCTTTTGAACATGAACATGGTCTCACAAAAAGACTAAATTTTCAGGGGCTTTGATTCATGTGCTGCTTTTTGGCAGTGAGGGGTACACAGCGTAAACTTTAGATGATATTAAAAGCAGTGAGCATGACTTGCTCTGCAAGGGGAGCATTGGGAGTCCAACTCTGAGCTTAGCACTTTAGGTGTAGCTTGAGCCCCAGCAAACCCGAAAAGCTTGCTCAATGTGAATATATTCTGCGTTTTACATCAGCTACATATTATACCAAAAAATGACTGAAAAAGAATGCACTACATCGAGACGAAAGTTTTTCTCATTGAATAGGTAGTTCACATGGCTGTGTTGCACTGATACAAGAGCACTACAGACCAGCTGTAGCTTTATGCCAAATGTGTCTAGAGGCTTGTCAATGGTTCCATTTTGATCGACAGATACCTTCAAATCAGGGCATAGCTGAAAGGATTATGCACATGTTTAGAGTGCAAAGCCCACGAAAAAATGGTGAGAGCGGTCGGGAGTGCGACAAATGCCACTTCAAACATCGCGCACTCGACTGCTTTAAGATTTTTCACAAAGAGAAATTTTACGTTCCCGGGATTTGGGAGTGCCTTGAGAACCGAATACATAAAAAAATAATTTCTTTCATGCAGCATGCGACCTTTTCAGTGCGAGTTTTTGCAGTTCCTCTTCAGCAACCCAGGTGGTGCTGTGCCCTCGCAGATGGTGTGCAGAAGCATATGGGTTAATATTAAAAACTGCATTTAAAAATGCAAAAATACCATGGGCAATCTGCTGAATTTCAGTGACGAAGCTCTGTGCTCACTTTGAAGAAATTGAACTCTTTTCAACCGCATTTTTTTTCTTTCAAGCTTTTTTAAAACACATTAAGCCTTTGTTATAATGAAGTCATAAGAACTTCATTATTAAATAGAGTGTAGTAACATTCCAAAGGTGCCACATTGAAGGGAATGGGTACATGTACTGGTAAAGTGATAGTGAAATTTGTTAGGTGCAAAAAATAAAGTGGTGTCATGCACGCCTTCCTGTTGAGTAGTAAGGAAGTTGTCCTTTTTCAGACGTCTTCACACACTACAAATTGCGTTGTGTGGAGAAAAGGGAACCGTCTTGCACCCCTGTCGTCATACCCAGCTCGCTTAGTCAGGGCTGTCCTCTTGAGAAATGTTGGTTAGATGTGTGCTTGAGACAGTGTCCCATGAAATCACAATCTGCCTGGGTCAAATCACATCACACACTCTGCCTGGGACACATTGGGTGTAAGTCTTTCAGTGAGGCAAGTGCTGATTGGTATCTCGGGGGCATGGGAGCCCTTAATCGAGTTGTTTCCTCACCCTTGAGTTGTCTGGATGAAGAGCATGCTCTCACTGGAAAAAGACGCTTTGTGGACCTGCTGCAAGTTGGACATAGTGATCATGCGGCCTGGCCTTTCTTACATATTTGTTTGTTGAACCACTTACTAGTCGGCATAGACCAGCTGCCACCTGTTGTTGCTAGTTGTCAAGTGCCTTACCTGTGAACAGCGACTTTTTTTTTTTTATTGTGTGGAAGCTGTATCGTTTTGGCGAATAATTAGGGGTATGCAAATATTGAAACTTTCTAATATGCATTGAATACAAATATGAAGACAAATTGCCTTTGAATATCGAATACTTGACCATTACGAAAAAAAATTTTAGAAAAAGATAAATATTTTGTACAGGTGTGTGAATATTGCAATTTTCTAATACGAATAAAATATCTGTTCAGTATGGAAAAAATTAAAATGATAAGCAGGCAGTTGATGCTGCCCTTGCTTTTTTCGAAATGGTGTATGGTCTTGGAGCTCAAATAAACTAAACTAGACATATTCACCACCATATAAAAAAAGCGATGCGCACAGAAATGTATGCTACTTCATTAGACTGCACAATAGTATCCAACCTGTAATGTGGTCATGCAAAATGAAATCATAAAATGAAAACCTCATTAATTTGAAGTTCGAGGGACCAGAAGATATGCCCAGATTATCCGAAGTTTCATTGGTAAAATGCCCCGCACCTCCCCGAAAAAAAAAAAAAAAGAAAAACTGCTGGAAATTCGAAAAACGTGATGAAGCCTTTTGATGAAGCTTAAAGGTGCACTGAAGAGGAATCTGAACTCGTCTTTTTGCCGCGGGAACTCAATCTACACGTTCTGAGCATTCTTAGAAACTTCGATTTATTGACCTGTGTGACCGATTTCCCTAATTAAATCGAATTAACGTTCGGCTCCCGCCTTTTTTTTTTTTTATTCTCCCGCGTACGGTGGGTGGAGTCTACCAACGCGCGGAGCGCCTTTCACCCAGTCCCGTGGCGGCTTGCCGCTCTGCCATTGGCGGAGTAATACGTAGTAATCTGCAGAAGCAAATAGTCCGCACATATTTTTTATTTCTGTGGGTTTATTTTGCGGCTATATTATCAGCGAATGGAACTATTTATTCACGGAAACCTAAAAAACAATATAAAACGAAAGCAAAGCCTCCACGGAGCTGGCTGAAAGGCACTCCACGCGTTGGTCGACTCCGCCCACCATACGAGGGAGAATTCAAAAATAAAGGCGGGAGCCGGACGTTAATTCGATTTAGTTAGAGAAATCGGCCACACAGGGCAATAAGTTGAAGTTTCTAAGAATGCTCGGAACGTGTAGATCGAGTTCCCGCGGCAAAAAGGCGAGTTCAGATTCCTCTTCAGTGCACCTTTAATTGCACAAACACTGTGACGAGCACTCAGTTCCAGAAAGGGCTCTAAAAAGAAGAAAAAATAAAAGTGCAAGACTGCTTCTAAAGAGAAAAATAAAGGACCAACAATGCACCAGTCAGCATCGGAAAGTGGCGTGCAGCTGGGTTTGGATGGCTGGTGAATGTGCAGCCAATGGATGCGCTGCCGTAGGCTGGCAGCGAGGCTCAGAAACCGAAATATGCGGCCATGCTATTTTTTTTGGCCTAGCATCAGGGGCCCTCCTACCGTCACCACACCTGCCACTACACCCACCTGAGGAGTGCATGGGTTAAAATGCACCATGCAGTAGGCGGGATTTTTATACGATCATTTGCTTCACTGTGTCACCTCGACACAGTCCCCGTGTGAGAGACCCATTCTGCAAGTGGGCTTTCCCGCGGGTGAGAGTTGGCCAAAATGAGGTGGCGGAGCTCACGCTGGGAGAGTTTTGAAGGTGACAGAACAAATGCCATCGGTTCGGGCATTATGTATGCAGCACAGCGTGGTAGGATCAAGCAAAAAACTGCACGCTGTCACACTATGATTGTTAGGAGAGGGTGGTTTGCCATCTTGTTTTCATCAAGTGGGTATGTGGGAAAGCCCACCTGCAGAATTTTGCTTGAGGTCAAAGCCTATCAGTGTCTGAATGCAATTGGTTCAAGTGATAAACATTGTTGAAAAATGTGAAGAGAATGCCTTTATGGTGTTTTCCTGATGCTGTGAACTTCATCTTCGGGTAATTTGCCCTGATATTGTAGTTTTGCCATGGTTGGATTTATGAAAGTCTGCGTGGTATCCGATTGTTGAAGAAATATTAGAAAATTCTCGGATATCAATTTCTTGAACTGAATGTGGATTAAATAACAAACATATTGGATTCGTATTCGAAATTTCGAATAGTCGCACACCGCTAACAATAACGGCCGCCGCGGTAGCCCAGTGGTTATGGCGCTCGGCTGCTGACCCGACAGACGCGGGTTCGATCCCGGCTGCGGCGGTTGAATCACGATGGAGGCGAAATTCTAGAGGCCCATGTACTGTGCGATGTCAGTGCATGTTAAAGAACCCCAGGTGGTCGAAATTTCCAGAGCCTTTCACTGCGGCGTCTCTCATAGCCTGAGTCGCTTTGGGACATTAAACCCCATAAACCAAACCAAACCTAACAATAACCCTTTTTCATTGACGACATTAGTGTAGTTCCTTCTCTGGTAATGAGCCATGCCAAAGCATTCTTTGTATATAGGAACATTGGAGTCCATAGCCAGTGTGCTTTCAGACAAAGGTTTTGTTTTATACACGTGGCTAATATTTTCTTTTTTTTGCTTGTTTTTCATGCACTAGGTGTCCGTGGAAGTAATTGAGGCTTTGCTGACATATACACAACCTCAGCTGAGCCCCACAGAGACGGAGGAAGGTAAGTGTCAATCACAGCACATTGTTGCCTGCCCAGGTGCTAACCTGCCTCTCTCCATTGAGAGAAAGAAAACCAGAATTGCCAACCTGTTTAGTGTTGCAAGCTTTTCTGTGGGATGTGAAGTAGCGTTGTGATTTTGACATGACAAGGCACCTGGTATATATTTATATGTGTACAAGTTGTACTCACTGACTTGCAATATGCAAGATACGGTTGAAGCTTCCTTCAGGAAACAGTGGGATCCTGGTGGCAGCGATAAGTTTGTATCTAGGTTTTATGAAAAGAGTAGAGCTCTCTGCATTGTTTATCATGATTAGGTTCGTGCAAAATGTTTTTTTTTTGTTTTGATGCAAATAGTACTTTTCTGAAAATAGTTTTGAAACAAATATTTCAAATACTTCCTGCACACAGAAAAGGTTGAACAGCACAATAACAAGGCTATTACATAAAAAAGCTAAGAGTGCATTAAAGCTTTCTCATACTCTTTGAAGCTGTGTTGACTTTCTGCAGGAATGGCCGTCAGAAATTAGGGGAGTCAACGTACATGCAGTGCCAACTTTTTTGTGGTGTGTGGGACCTATTTGTGGGATCTCCAACTGCTTTTAAAAAAGGACACTAAAGGGAAATGGCAAACTTAGATATAAATACAGAACTTCAGAAAAACTGCCAACGTTTTTTCTAAGCGCAAAGGTGGCTTTGTTCCTGAGAAAATGAATATACTGCCGTTGGCTGGTGCCTGTCCCTTCTTTTGCTTTCCTGTGGCACTTGCTGCTACACTGTGTGGCAACTTTGTGTGTCATGTGGCAGCACGACGGAATGTTTCATGCACACTGGAAGAAAACCATCAGGAATGCCTGTGCGTGGGTGTGAGGATGGTCAAAGTTCTTACAGTAGAAAAATGGCTTCAATGTTAGCAAGCCAATTCTTTTATGGAACACATGATAGAACTATAATACGTATGCTTCTCAGTGAGCCGTCTGTGATGCAGTCAAAAGCCATAGTGGCCTCCTCAGTGTGTTAATAACCGTGAAGTTGATCGCTTCTATTTATCTTGCGAGTCAAAAGCAGGGTTTGTTCTTGGTAAATTAAAAAGAAACAAAAAAGCAGCCAGCAACCAGGAAAATCGTAAACGAAAGGTACTGTAGCTGGAGCTGGAAAAGACAAAACTGCAGAGAACATTCGCCTTTGCTCAAGTCTGCAGTGTCTCCCTAAAGATACTGGCCTAAAACTGACGTAACCATCTTTGCCCCTGCCGCAGTGACTCTGTGGTTAGGGTGCTCAGCTACTGAGCCGGAACACCTCGGTTCAGTCCAGGCCGCGGCGGCTGCACTTTGATGGGAGGCAAAACATGAAAGGCACATGTGTGCTGTGTGATGTCAGTGCACGTTGAAAAGCCCCAGTTGGTCTAAATTCATTCAGAGCCCTCTACTACGGCATCCCTCATAGCCCATGTGTCGCTTCGAGACATTACACCCCACAATTGACAATTTTTCCCAGTCGAAATTATTTCTAGTCTGTGTGGTCAGGTAAACATCCTTTTTAATTTTAATATTGCTTCTGAATTTTGCCCAGAATTTTAAATTAGGTAAGTTAGATATTCTACACGAACCCTGGCTCTGTTTTCTTCAGTTTTGTTACTTTCTTAATCCATAAATATCTTGGGAGGTGTTTGCAGAAACACAATGAGAGCCACTTTAGTGAAAGGGGTTCAGGTTTCTTTGGCAATACCGTTGGCCTATTTCAACTCGCAGGATCATTTTCTTCACATCAAATTTTGAATTTTAAGCTGCTGTTTAAATTCATAATTTCATAAAGCATTTTTGCTGTACAGTAGACTCCCTTTAAGACAAATTTGAAGAGACCATAAAAATTTGTTAGTCTTATCAGAGGTTCGTTTTATCAGAAGTGCCTCCCCAAAGATATGAGCATGCTAGGTATGTCAAAATGTCTGTTATATGAAGAGAATGAATAGAATTGCCTTGCAGTGATAAGATGACAGCAAAGAGAGCATATATGAAGTGAGCTGAAGAGTGAAGATACAATAAAGCTCAAGTCGTCAAACTTGAAAATGGCAGAGGTCTAGTTTCTTTTTTTTCTTTCACTGTCTCTCTGTCCCCTATCTGGTTAGTCATGCAGTATACAGGCTGTGAAAATATATCACCATTTTTCTGTATTTCTTATTCCTCTCCTTCTGCAGCTCAGCTCTGTTATCAAATATGTTAGCAGCCGGACCTCACGGCTTTCCGTCTGCTGCAGGAAACGCAGGCTCGCCACTGATACATGGCCATGTCAGATCTCTGTGCCGTGAAAACCCACGGTGTAATGCATGCCGCGCCAAATTTAAATTCCAGCTTCCGTCAGTTCGTGCAAGCGCCAAGTCGACTAGCTGATGTATACTCTGTGCCTACATGCCTTTTCATTCGCCAGAGGCAATGCATGCATGACACCGAGGTCTGGCCATAGCAGATTGCTCTGTTACATGCAGGCCTGCGTGAAGGAGCCTTGCTTTCCCTACCTGCACCCGCAAGAATGCTTCCCCACACCTTGGTGCAGAGGCACGGGGTAACTAGTGCCTTGTGTTGATGAGCCAGAGATATGGGGAAGCTCTTTTGGGGTGTTCGTCTTTTAGAGAGGAAGTGCTCTTTCAGATTTTTTTCTCTAGCTTGCCTCGAGAGTGCCTCACGAATGCTAAGCGAGTGCCATTACATGGATTGCTACGGGCCACGGTCGTTACCAGAGTTTGAGTTTGTCTTAACCAAAAGACACGCAATGGGGTTCATCGTAAGCAGGTTGTTTTTACACTGAGCATTTGAGAATTGATCTGAACAGAGTTGGTCTTAATGGGAGTCTATTGTAATTCAGGATATGTACCTTGAGTATGTGCTAGAATTAAGAAACAATATGATGAATGGTAATGGAAACATGTACCGTGATTGAAGCCTGTAAATAGTGGTTGGGCTTGTAGGCTACAATGAAATATTGAAACATATAGTTGGTAAAAAATGCTTTTTTGTTTTAAGAACTGTATCGTTCTTTCTTTTTCTTGTATTCAGCCCTGAACAAGAGTCTGTGGACCCAGATGATCTCGGAGGTGCTCAAATTTACAATGCGTGGGCCTTGCACCTTTCTAACAGGCCTTACTGTCTTCTCTGAGCTGCTTCCTTTGCCTTTACCCTTGCCTATCAGAGAGGTAAGGACTATGCCATCAACCAGCTCTGTGGTCGAATTTTCATTGCTCTCACCTGTTGTTACTTTGAAAACAGTTGCATGTAATTTGATTTTCCTTCTATTATTTTTTTTAGCTTGAGTGCCTGTCTTTGATCTCTGCAGTGTCTGTGGTGCGAAACTTGCCTGTGTGTTTTTAAATCCTTTGTTTTACAGGAGTATAGATGCCTAAATTTTCATAACATGTTTTTTCTTTGTAATTATGCACATGACATTACTATATGTGGATCACCACGTGGTATTCATTTACAACTGCTTAATAATTTATAAATGAATTTCTTCCCTCACCTGTTTCGGTTTCGGTTTCAACAGCCGACCGATGGCTATGATGTCAAAGTTGCTTATAGGTCACGTTAACGAGAAAATTGCGATATAATCACTGTTTGTTCACTTGTGTTCTGGCTCTTGAGGCGTACTGGCTTAAGCATTGTAGTGAATTAAAATGACAAAGCAGCGATTATGCTGTAATTTTTCTCTTGTTTCACATGGCCTATACACAACTTTGACGTCATAGCCATTGTGTAGCTGTTGAAACCTAAACCAAAACAGGAAGAAATTAAGTTTAAATTATTTAGCGGTCGTAGGCGAATTCCATTGGTGATTCATATACAGTAATGTCTTGTGCATAATTACAAAAAAGCAAACACGCAACTGAAATTGGGTGTCTGTACTTCTTTAATATGCTGTATTTGCTCACGTAATTTGCGCCCTCGTGTAATTTGCGCACCCGTAATTGTTACCTGGGTTTATAAAAAAAAGTTTTGCTCGCATATTTTACGCTCCCTGCTACGCCAGACCACCAGCATGCATGCGGGTGAGGGCAAAGCGGGCATTGAGAATATGGCACAGCTGTGTCGGCGTGTGCGGTTGCAAAAGCCATCAGTGGTGAGGGGACGCCACTCTAAGGAAGATGTCACTGCCAATTGGCCTCGCTTAAGCGAAGTCATTCCTGATGTATGCGTGAGGCAGGCGTGACCAGTGCGAGACTAGGTTGCCGGAACCAGCATGCCTCGATCGCCTTGATAATGACCCGTCCTTCCTGAGGCACACCAACGCACAAGTGGGGAGGAGTCAGCACCAGTTAAATAGCCATTAAGGGGATAACAGCAGTGTAATTGAAAGAAATAACAGAGCACTAGCCACACAGCATCCTTCCTTTAAGAATTCAAAGGTCTTAACGCGCAATATATTGTATATTGCACAAGTGGGGAGGAGTCAGCACCAGTTAAATAGCCATTAAGGAGATAACAGCGGTGTAATTGAAAGAAATAACAGAGCACTAGCCACACAGCATCCTTCCTTTAAGAATTCAAAGGTCTTAACGCGCAATATATTGTATATTGCGGGGTTTAAATCAACCTTTTAGTGTAAAAACGTCCATTCGAAATTGAGGGGACGACGTATATGCGGCGTCAACCTATGTGTAGGGGTCTAACATAGTTTTGCCTCAGCCATTGATAGTACGTGCCCCATGCCAATGCCCATGCCCGATAGGATACACGGAGTTCCATGCGTAAAAAAAAAAAAAGTCAGTAAATTCGTTTGTAAATTGATTCCAGTAACAAAAAAATCCAATTGTGTGCCATTTATCTGGCTTGCTTCCACTAGCCGTCGCTTTCCCGGACGAGCAGTTGCGAGAGCAAACTTCTGGTAACCTCTGGTATCCGAAACTACTGAACCGTTTGCTGTTCGGTTTGCCGCTGTCTCCACTTGTCTCCAGCTGTTGGCTGTGCAATTGTTCTGTTGTGAGTTTATTGCTTTGAGCTGCGCATGCGCTGTCATGCTGTCCTGTCGGAAGGAGGTTGGGGTATGCGTCTACTTATGTTTGGAATGAACTTTTTTTTTTTTGTGGCCATCAAGGGGTGCAAGTTGGGTGGTCGATATATAGTATTGCACATTATAACCTTTTTAGAGTTTTTTTTTTTTTTTTAGAATGTGTTTGCAAAATTTCCGCTTAATTTGCACACCCCTTTTCTGAAGCTTTGTTTTAAAGAAAAAAAATGTGCAAATTATGTGAGTAAATATGGTGTCTTGCTGTTGAAATTTGTTTCTCCACGCAACAGCAAATTTTTGAAATATGTGTCTGGCGTGCATGCTGTAGGTCCTGAAAGAATACAATCTCCCCAGCAACACCAGAAACGAGATAAGACGAATGGGCATCAGTTATTGCTTCATCTATAGAATCAGTTGTCGATGCTGCGAAATCACGAGAACACCACCTTGGGTGCCATGCTTGTGCGATCGCCCCATGGTGGCAGGTTTCGGGCCAAGTTTTAAAATATTTCATCATGCGGCTGACAAAGACAAGTGATTCTAAAACTGAAGTACACTACTTTTTCAACATACTGAATGGCTTTACTTGTCCAGAAGCGGCCTGAATTGCTCAGAATGGGGCATTTTGCTGTATTATTGAAATTGAATGATTTTTTTATAAGTGCAGTAAGGAAAGAGTTAAAAGAGCTTTGAAACACCTTCTGAAGAGAGTGCATGAACTCACTCAATCACTACATACTCTTGTCATGAATACCTTAGTCAAAAAATACACTTCTACTTGCAGCAGAGAACTCGCAATCGCGTGTAAAAGTTGCCGAGTCCTCTCCGGCGACTTTTTCATGCTCGCACTCTTCTCCGTTGCACGCTGCTGCATAATTCTGTTCAGAGACAGCTATTGGTTAGGTTCATTCAGGCTTTTTTTTTACGCAGCTACCGTTGCTGCGGTCAGTAAGCAGCATCGCTCTGACATGTCAGGAAGCTCCGCCTCCCGGGGAATTCCCGCGGTGGGGCCGGCGGAGGAGCGCTGACCTTTCGGTGTGCAAAAAATGACAAGAGGAGAGGGAAAGGCGCGAAGACACTGAAATTTAAATTTTGACTACATATAACTCACCTTCTACAAAACACCTTTAAAAAATTCGTGCTGGAAGATATTCGTGAAGCTGTGGCTTTTAATATCCCAGGAATATTGAACCTTTATTGATAGGCCCTTTGAGAGCCCCTTTAAGGGTCCTTTAAAGAGCCTCTTTAAGAGCCCCTAGAAGAGGTAATAGGTCAGAAACGTGCATGACGCAAAAAGCACGGCAAAACCCCCCACGCAGTGCCACCGCCCTTTAGTGCTTCAAGTTGCCCAGTGCTGCAGCAGACAGTTCGCCCTTTGCTGCCATCTTTACACTTCACTGCTCTTTTATTGCCTGTCCTTTCTCAGCAGCCTGCGTCGCCTTTTCATTTTCATCGCCAGCTTTTTTTTTTTCCCCTGCGCGCTTGTGCTCTGCACGAACAGAGAAGGAAGACAAGGACAAGCGCTTGTCCTTGTCTTCCTTCTCTGTTCTTGTTCCTAGTCGCAGCGCTGGTGAAAATTTTGAAGTTGTGCTCTGCCCCACAGCTCCAAGGGTGGACACCTCGGGGTGTCCACCCCCCATAGGTTAGAAGCAGAATTCTTCTTCGAGGATATGATGTCTTGACTTCAGGCATTATAGAAGAGCTGGGCTTGAAGTCTTCTCACTAGTAGCCCCTCTAGTGGTCTTTGGTCTTTTGATCACGAGTGCATGCTTTTGGGTGAATCGGTCATACATGGTTAAGCAAGGGTACTGCACAAAAAAACGCTGACGAGAAGACGACAAGGACGGGTGAAGACTTGCGTACAGAGTCACGAGTCTGCGCGCCTGTCCTTGTCGTCTTCTCGTCCATGTTTTTTTGTGCAATACCCTTGCTTAACTTCGGTCTTTTGTTTGTCGCTGCAGAATCCTCGGTTTCAGCACCATATGTATGGGAAGGGACCAAAGCTCAAGACTCATCACATACACCAAGGCAACAGTCTTTGAACTTTAGACAGCTGCTTAAAAATAATAATAAAAAAAGAAACCTGCTGAGCACATTTATGAAATGATCTTTACTTTTGCATCTTCTGTGCTGTTTCAGTACGAGGAGGCAGGTTGGTATCGTTAAAAATGAACTCTGTCTATTGTCTAGAGATTCATGTTTAGTATGGTGAGTGACATTTGGTATTTCATGGCGAATTGTTATCTTGTTATTCTTGCATAGCCTCTTCGTCCTGAGGATCTCACAAAGGTGGTGAATAGTCGCAAGCTCTGGAGTGCTCATTTACACTCCCTAAGTACAGACATACAGGAAATTCTGGGAACTCTTGGCTGTAAGTTGAATCTCTTTACCTTCTTTATTTAATTAAGGAAATTTGTTCGGATTTTTGGTGGTGTTGTAGTCTCATCTAGATGTCTTTTTTTTTTTTTTACATGACTCTCTAAGTGATTATTCTGTCAACAAAAAGTTGTGCAAGAGCCTTTAAATGTTCTTCAAACTAAAATTGTTGCTTGAAAGTTATCTTATTTGCTGATTTGTTCACCAGAAGATCTCAAAAATTGGGTTGAAATGCACTGGGGTCGAAAGGAGAAGTCGCACTCAGCAAAGTTGGCTAAACAAAGAAAAAAGGGGCTTTCTGTTCTTGTTTCTGCTCGTTTTGTCGTATTGTTTTGCAGAACCTCACTGTTACATTTATCATGGAACCATGGAAAAAAATCTTAGTAGCCAGGAAATGTAGTAGCCAAATACAGTGCATGAAAAAATTGTACATTATTGCCTGCTGCATTTTTTTTATTTCCTGAAAGCACAAGTTGATTCTGTAGAATTCGCAAGGCTTTGTGTCTCTCATGATCGTCTTGCATGTTCAGAACATCCTAAATTCTCTGTGATGGTTGTCCCGTCCAGCTGAGCCGGTGGAAGAGTGGTGGTGGCGAGGAGGGAGCAGACACGGTGCAGGCAAAGTTGTGGCATGCGTGTGCTTCCCCGCTGTTTTCATGGCATTTGCTTTAATCCTACACGGTTCTCATCTACTGAAATCTAGAAATTGTTTCTATTAATTTGAGGGGACAAAAAAAAATGTGCATGACAGAAACAAAAGCCTGAGAGCCAACCCACACAACTGCATCTAAAGAGCATTCTGGAAAACTTCATTTTCCCTTTTATTCTGTTCTTGGCTTTCCATGAATAAATAGCTTCAGTCGCAGACAACGTAGTTGCAAAATAAGTCCACAGATATAATGATACCCGAGGACTCTTTGCTTTTGCGGGACTCCTGCCGCAGAGTGAGGCACCCTGTCGCCTGCTCTGGTGGAACGAAGCACATGCATCGCTTCTTTCCTCGTGGCGTGTCAATGATCACGGTTAACCTTTCTTGAAGGTCCTGCGTCTTTCCCACTCCCTAGTTTTGCAATCCCTCAACACCCATGGATCTACACTTTTTGGTGAGATTTGTGTGATGCCATTGCATTTTTTTACAAGTGTTGTTCGGTTTATGAGCAAACCACAGATTTTCGAAGATCACCCCGCGTGTTACTACGTATTACTTCGCTGATGGTTGACTCCTCCTACTCTCTGCGCTCAGTTCAGAAACAACCAATGTGAGGAGTGCCTTTCAGCCAGTCGTGTGGCGGCTTGCCACTCTGTCATCGGCGCAGTAGTACGTAGTAATTCACGGAGTGATCTTTGAAAATGTGTGGTTTGCTCACGAACCGAACAACACTTGTAACAAGACGCGATGACATCCCATAGATCACACGAAAAAGTGTAGATCCATGGGTGTCACGGGATTGCAAAAGTGGGGAGGGGGGCAGACACGGGACCTTCGAGAAAGGGGAACCGTGACCGCCAATGCACCACAAGGATAGAAGCTAGGCACGTGCTTCCGCTGGAGCAGGCAGTGGGGCACATCACCCTGCAGCAGCAGCATTGTGAAAGCAAACAGTCATCGGGTATTTTTATTTCCGTGGGCTTAACTTGCGGGTATGTTGTCTGCGACTGAAACTATTTTTTCATGGATGCCTAAAAAACAAAATAAATACAGAATCTAAGTTTTCCAGAGCGCTTTTTGTGCACCTTTAACATAGGCTATCAAAATGCCAGCACGGGATAAACCACCGTTGCGAAGAAGTGCCATTGGAGTTTTAGCACAGCCATCCAGTTGTACAGCCAATATAGTAATTCATTGCCATTGCTACTGTTGTCGTGCATGCCTAGCTTAATTTGCTGTGTGGTCATTGTGAGTGTATTTCATACGCCAGTGCTACAACTCCCTACTCTCGGCGTACCATGGTGCCACAGTTCTGGTGTTGCAGCTAAGTTTCGATTTCGATTGCGTGGGTTTCTATGGCAGCTACAGTGGGACTGGCTCACAAAAGCGTAGCAGATGGGAAAACAGCACCCAGGAGTGTAACAGCAAGATTCTACTATATATATTGAAGCAAAAGTTTCACTACGCCATGTGAAGCCAAGGTCGCGGAGTGGAGGACTATGACCTTCAGATAAAGCAAAGGAAAGGTGCATAACTGGCCCCCTGGGACAGTGGACACCTGAGTCGTGCTTTCAGCTATGTGGCGGTTGTGACAGATGTGCGCTGCATGCTTTGACACTGACAACGTTGTGGAAGAAACGCGGCATTGAAGCCATAGGCTGTCGGCGTTCATTGTGCCCATTGGCGTTGGCGTTTTAGACTCCGATGATTTTAAGGAAAGGACTGGCTCCCTGGATCAGTGGATGGCTGAATCGCGCTTTGAGGTGCATGGGGTGGTGAGAGAGAGATGTAGGCTGCATCTGACCACGTTGTGGCAGGCATGCGGCACGTTCTGAGTGTTATTGAAATCAACTTTAGTTTAAACATTTTTTGCCAAATACTACATGTTAGGGAGAGCCAATTAAAGATTTTATATTGGTCATGAATTTTGCTAGCAGTTTTTTTTTTAATTAAAAAATTATATTCCTTGTGCTTAAAAAACGAATTTAAAGAACACAAAAACTCTGTACCGAAAGTTTCTTGATGCATGATACAAAAGTACAACTCCAATGTGCTGTTCATGAAAAATTTTATGTGCAAAAAGAAATAGCAATTTGTTTGCAAATTTTTTACGGCAACCTAGTTTTGCACTAGTCTGGAAAATTGAAAGGGCTGTCACATGATGGGAAAGTTTTTTTACGGGAAATAATGAGGGAAATTGCTTTTGGCAGTTAAATAAAAAGCCAGAAATTTTATTTTAACAAAATTGGAGGGGGTTGAGCACGAACTCTGGTGCATTTGGCATGGAATGACCCTTAAATAAATTTAGGTTTGTAATTTATGAAAAGTTAATCTGATTGACTGTACAGCAAATGAAATTCTGCCCACCTGTAATAATGTTGGTCTTTTTTTTTTTTGTGATGGGAGCAAAGGGAAACTCGTGCACAATTCTTGAGCAAGGGGGGGTGGGGATCTTAGAGTTATGTTTGTTATTTTTGTGCCAAATGTAGTCAAAACTATACAGGCATATTCTGTTTATTGAGCTGATTTCAAATATGTAATGACTGTTTCACTAAGTCAGTAATTTGTCAAGATATTACACATTCACATTCCCTTGTTTGCAAAGACAATAGAAAAAGAAACACTCACCAGAAAACTATTATTAACATGTGGCTGATAGTACGAAGTAAAGGGATTCATTGTTAAAAGTGCTTTTCAGATTAAGCCTTTATTAGTTATTTTACAGTGCATTGAAGTTCAGTGTTGATAGGACTGGTTAATCAGCAATCTAAATTAGAGTGCACTGAAAAATTCGTAAGCATAAACTGTGAAATCTGCTCCCGACATTGCATGCTTTAATCATTTAGCTGCATGCTGCTGCAAAAATTATATCTCTATCTGCTCTAGGGGCCGAATATCCTTGTAAACGTGCAAACAGTCAGAAATCGGAGTTTTGAGAAAACTAGGAAAAACAAACAGAGATAAGGTATAAACTGGAAAATTATTAATGGGGTTTACAGCTAATATTTTATCTAACAAATGAGAGACACCTTGAATTGGTAGAATATAGACTGCAGATTTTGAAAATGTGATTTCCGATAAAAATGATTGTTTCGCAATTTTTTGACCCCCGAAGACCTCTGTCCCCCCATATTGATGCTATTATTAGGGCAAAGTCAAGAAACTAGCACTGGCTCAGCAATGACTATGTTGATTTACAGAGTCATATTGATTAGCACTGGTGGGTTTTTTTTTATTACAAGTGTAATGCAAGCTTTCTTGGGCAGAAGTACAGGTCACCCCTCTCAGTATTAACTATTTGATGGTTGAGAATTTTTTGGGAAAAGCTTTCCCAGATGGTCAAATTATTTTATTGCAGGTTTTGAACAAACAAAGTGACCAAAGTCGTGAAAAAAAGTTTTAAAAAATTAGGGACAGCATTTTGGTGCCAGCATCACTGAGAACTGCAGAAATATTCAGTAGTGTGTAAGAGCGTGGGTGTCCGGATGGGGTGGACAAAGCCCCTCCTAATTTCTAATTCGGTACAGTCAAAAACTCCTAATTCGGTACAGTCAAAGTGCTATTCTACACTTTTTTTTTCTTTTTGTGATGGAAACAGGTTTCTAGTTTAAGGATGGCCTTTCCAATTATACTGCCGCCTTTAGTGCTTCTCTGTATATGTTGCCCTGGAACAGCGGGGTATAACTTTGCCCTTTTTTTTTTTGCTTGCGTAGACTCTACATGTGCAACAGTGCAGCAGCTTCTACGTCGAGTGTGTATACAGTTGTCGGACCTGGCTGCCCCATCAGCGTCTGTTGTGGCACGAGCTATCCTAGATGCTTTGCATAGCTCCCTTGTGAGCCCATGCTATGGGACCAGCCTTGGAGGAGAGATTCGTGCCCTGACTCCACAGAACTGGCCCCCAACGGGTGGCACTCTAAGTTTGCTCGACCTTCTGTCTTTCTTGGTCACTCACGCTCCATTCAAAGTGGCGGTGCTGCAGGCTATCAAGTCTGGGTGAGTGATCAGTATCGTGTTGTGTCTGTGAGTCCAGTTTGGATTTGCCCTTAAACTTTCTTATAAAGATTGCCTTTCTTTAGCTATTTCTTGACTAAGAGTTTCTGTAAACAAAACTGTGTGAGTTAGTAAAGCAGGATAAAAATAAGATGATTTCATGGACCTGTGGTACTTTTTGAAACCTTTAATTTGTGACAGCACTTTTCACTGTAATGGAAATGTAAGGAGACACAATACATTAAAACCTTGACATAATCTGAAATCGAAATTCCAGTGAATTTAAAGACTTTTGGTGTTCTTAAATTTACTGTGCAGATTTTATCAGACAGCTTTAGCAGCCAGTGCACTGTTCGATCGGATAATATGTCTACTTTGGTAGTGGTCTCAAAGACTCCTGATGGAGGCAAATGTCACACGGGTTCTGTTGTCATGCATTTCCAAGTAATGCTGAGTTTGCAAGGTGGCAATTGCAACTGTCATTTCTGTTTCAGATTTTCTTGTATGCTCCTCGGGAATTTGTCAGTGTTGGGTTCTTTGGTCTTTAAGCTGGCTCTTCTTGCCTTTTCCTCAGCAAGCGGTAGCACACGCATTCGTGAGCATGCATGTTTTTTTTTGTTTTTTTTTTTTATTGCGTTAGCACTACTACTCCAGGTTTCACCTTGTCGCGTAGCCCCATTCGGTAGGGACGGATGACCTTGAACAGCCGCTGCGCCAAGCAGGTGGCGCGCCATTGCTTCAGCCGCGCTCCGCCAGATGGCAGTGCCGTCGGCGCGCCGCGCGGCAGTGGCACCGCTCTAAGGAGAAGCGAGAAAGCGACAACGTGCACAAGAGACGCCAGAACAGCGTGAAGAACGTCTTGCAAAGCGTCGTGCTAAGGATGCAGCTTGGTGACAATGTTCTACCTCACAGAGTGGTTCCACGTCATCGGTCACCGATGAATCTCAACACCTGACTGCTCAGGAACGCCGCAATAACTATCGAGCTACGTCACAAGCTACTCCACAAGCGAACACACAAGCGTAGCCATGCAGCCATTGCTAACGCAATTCACTGGTTTAACCAGAGCTAAACCACTGCCAATTTTTTTTGTGTCTCTCATTAAAACTTTAAGTGAGTTACAGTAGAACCCCGCTGTTACGTTCCTCACTGCTGCGTTTTCCCGGCTGTTACGTCGTTTTCTTCGGGTCCCGGCATAGCTTCCATAGGATCCAATGTATTGGGAACCCCGCTGTTACGTCGTAGCCGAGGAAACGATCCTGCATGATACGTCGCAACCGGGCTCCCCGAACCCGCCCGGGCAATGCGCGCTAACCGCCATTTTGATTTTTGACGAGTCTTGGCCCGGCTTGGCTATGGAACTGGCTGCAAGAAGCCGCACGCGAGTTGGAGAGGCCGCCACTAGATGGCTATCTGCCTCGCACGCCGAACGCCGCGATCTTTATCGTGGGAGGTGGTGAGGAGGAGGCACGCGGTCGCTTATCAGCGCGTTTTTTCTTTCACTCTTTCTTTTTATCTTTTAACTCTCCTCTATCTGCAAGTGACAGCGGTGGTGGCTCGGCTGGAGCCAGTCGGCAGGGCCCGTGCAATTTCCTTTTCATCCTTCTCAGTCGCAACATCTTTATTGTGCTTTGATGGCGTGATAGCGTTGAGTAAGCGGAAGGGGCTTTCCCTTGAGGAAAAGCTGGATGTACTAAACGCAGTCGACAGGCAGCCAGGGCGGCTTACGCGGAGCAGCGCGGCGAGCAGCCTACGAACATTTCAGTGCTTGACGCTGTGCACAACGTCGCTTCAGCGTGGACTGCAGTGAGCGCGTGAACTGCACAGCACTGCTGCGTGCGTGCGGTGTGGCCGCACCGCAAAGCGACGCTGACAGCAATGCGGCCTTTGCTATTGAGAAATGCGTTGTTCTTTCCAGCGAGCGAAAGAAACTGCAATCCACCATTCTCGATTTTTTAAAGTCCTAGGGTCAATTTGCGGAAATTAATTGTTTCTAGTCAAAGCTGCACTGTTTTCATTAATTTTCGGTGCTTTCCTCACTGTTGCGTTTTCCCGGCTGTTACGTTTTTTTTCCCGGTCCGGTGAAAAACATATGAACGGGGTTCTACTGTATATAGTTACATTGCAGGAAATGGCACGGTACAAAACTTTAAATTCTGCACCCAAAAGCAGGGTTATAGGCGTGCCTGCCTAGGAATTTAAGCAATCAATGGGCTGTGCATACTTAACTGAACTCTTCATTGCATAATGGGCCATCACGCAAGTAGCTCTGAGCCTAAGCACGAGCTTTAGCATTCATTGATTTACAGTTAAACCTTGATTTAACGAAGTCGGTAAAATCGGCAGTTTACTTCATAATACTGAAATTTGGCGACATGGAAATTCATCTCCTAGCATGCTAATAGCGTCCTCGATCACCTCGCACCAGGTGCGCCCCGAAACCAGCGCGGTTCCCTGCGCACCGCGGCGGTGGCGCACCGGCGAGGGTCAACATCGAGGACAAGCTGCACCCCGCAGGGGCTCGTGCATGCAGCGGCGCCTATAGGGCGCCTTTCTTTTGGCGCGTGCATTTGATTGTAAACCACAACACCAGTCACACGCTCCTGCTCACCCGAAAATGCTTTCGGAACTGCAAATAAATCACACATTTCACATGTCAAAGGACATGCACACTGCAGATATACGCCAAGCAGTGCAATGTAAACAGACGCTCACTCCGGTATCGGCGAGGCGCCTGATGACCCGATAAACGAATTTTCGGTCGTTCATCGCTGTGTTTAGGCTATGAAGTTGATTATCATGTCATCTTCGCTATCAGACGAACTTGACAGCAGTTCATCAATAGCGGCAACCATCCGTATTCTCCTCTCCATCGCGTGAGTCTGTGCGCAGACATGACAAGACGGCTAAAGGCGGCTTGTCCGCAGCACGCGTCCCGCAATGCTTGCCGGGATTGCACCCTTGTGAACCGCCGATTTTCCGGGTGCAAGTCGGGGCAACAAAAAACTGACCCGGTATGGTGCGCTTCCGGTGATCGAGGACTCCGGGTGCGCCTCGGTGCAGTAGATCGAGGATGGAAGGTGCGCACCAAGGCTCCCCGGTGCGCACCAGTGCGGGCGATTGAGGATGCTATAAGAATCGTGGGGCTTTACCCTGACCACACCGCCGACATGACGATGCGTTCCGCCGCCATGACCTCATGGCTGTCGGCGGCGGCCTTGCGGTGAGCCCCGTCGTCTGCCTACCTCACCTCCCCCTCTCCTTACTCTCCTTTCTTGCTCCATATCTGCAAGAAGAGTGTCCTCCAATCACCAACTAATGAAATGAAATGAGGCCCACTGCTCTCCTAGTGTTTTCCACCGTGACATGAGTGTGTCTCTTTTTGCACATATGTGCATCGTCTGAGTGAAAAATGAGGTCGTCAGGTGTGAAGCACGTGACAGGCTTCACAGCTGACGGGTGTGCCAACGGTACTAACCTTTCCAGTCCTCCTACCAAGCTTTGGACATCTGTAAACGCGATGAACGTGGTGCACTGCCTTTGAGCACAGGCAACGCCGCATTCGGTGCTGATTTTAGGCAAGATAATGAGTAACGAGCGCAACGGGCTGGCCTGGCAGGTTGTCAAGGCTGCGCAGGCGCTCATGCCAGCCTTGCCCGTACTACCCCAGATGGGTAGTACGTACTACCCCAGATGGGTAGTACGGGTAGTACGTGGCCGGTGGCGCGCTTACCACTATGATCGTCTTGTATTTGTGTCTGCCTATGTGCCTTGTACAGTCGACGACCGATTTTTCGGACTCTCTAGGGACCGCGAAAACGACCGAAAAATCGGGCAGTCCGGAAAATCAAATTTCACCGAAAAAATCGCGAACTTATTTCCACTATGCCGGAGAAAGCGGCCAATTGTATTGCACACATTCTAAAGCTCCTCATGACTATATTTCGCCGCGCGAAATACCGTATAAACGCGTATAAGGGCCGCACTTTTTTTTTCCAGATTCGAGGGCCAATTTTCGGGGTGCTGTCCATACACGCGATATGCGAAAAAAATTTTTTTTTAAAGTAAAAACACACCTACCAGGGATTGAGCGACATTTATTCTACGTTCAATCGTCACTCGCGAAGTATTTAGACTCCTAAGCTGGTGCTGCGCTCTGGTGCACGCTCATGCCAAAAGAAGCCGCGCAGCATGTCCGCTGTCAACGCGTAGCCGTTGTTCCGAAATTCCATCACATAGAGGAGCAGCTCTTCTTCCAGTTCAGGAAACTCGCACGGCTTGCCTCGGAAAGCGCGCTTTTTGCAGCTTGTGTTTCTCTTTTGGTTGCACCATCATCGGACGCACTTCTCGGCCACGTCGAATTTCCCGCCCGCCGCACGCTTACCGACCGCGTTCGAGAGCTAACTCTCAGCCGTGTAGCTTAAGGTGCTTGCCCATCGCGCTAAAACTGTGAAGCTCGGCGGCAGCACGCGAAAGCCACTATCACGGTGAACGCGCTAACACGCATGCTAACACGCCACGAAAGGCTGGAGCTGGCGATACTGATGCCGATGTGAACAGCGGAAAATCGCGACCGAGAAAAATGTTGATGATAATGATCACGGCGCCATCCGTAGACGGCACTTGGAAGCTCCGGTGCGCGCGCGTCGCCTCCGCGAACGGCGCAGCGCCGGAGCAGATCGCGGCCGCGATAAGATCCGGCGGCGCGCCCGAAGCGCGCTTCGATCGCGGAGGCCACGGCGTGCGCGTAGCCTCCGCGATCAAGCGCTCCGCGATCGTATTCGCGTTCCGTGTTCGGGACTAAAGACTCGGCACAGATGAGTTCCGTGAACTCAGACTACGGTTCAAGTTCGTGCGGCGGAAGACATTCAAGGACAGTACGAATTCGAAAACACGCGAGCGCAATGTGCCGACTCGCGCAGAATTTCAGCGTCGTTTTGTTCGATGAAGTTTTCGATATCTCCTGCAGTCTGAATTAATGAGGTTCCACTGTACACATTATATGGCGGCTTGTGTACTGGCGGCGAGTGCGAACGAGGTCCGAAAAATCGAGTGGTCAGTTGCGGTGTGTCCGAAATTTCAAGCGCTCTTACACAATGGCTCTATGGGCCATGTCGCGGAGCCGCGAAGAAGTCCGAATAATCAAGCATGTCCGAAAAATCAGGCGTCCGAATTTTCGGTCGTCGACTGTATATGAAAGCCGGGCAGCGCCTGTGTTATGTACGTGCTCAAATGTGTGCTTTGGCATGTGCTCCACTGATCCATTTGCTTCCCGCTGAACCACTTGCGCCCATGATACAATTTTTCCTCAGGTTCGTTTTCAGCCAGCAATGAAATTTTGTTATTTTGAAAGTGCGGCAAAACCTACTTCGTTATATTAAAGGTGAAGATACATGGTGTTTTGTGGACGCGAAGTGAAGAAAACTGGAATACTTATTGAAGTTAGTTACACCGAGGTTTTACTGTATGTCATAAAATGTGCGCAGACATCTTCTGAGGACGTTGAAACTGGTGCAACGAAAATTATGCTGACTGGCATTGTGGTGACCACATCAAGCATGCCCAAGCTGGTTTAATCATTAAAACGTTACCTGCAGCTTTATTAAGTGTAGTGGTGGCTACTTGAAAGTGCTGAACCTGGTTGAATGATATAAAAAAAATCTGTCTATTTAGAATGGTTCCTGCAGCCCAGTGCACTCTGAATTAATGCGGTTCTAGTCTAGACTACAGACAAGTTAATAAGTAAGCGAAAATTTATTGCACTTTTTATGTCTTAAGTACAATGTGCTTCTTAGCTCCATTGTTAATGGTTTCAGGAAGGGAATCTGAAAGAGTACAGTGTAATCCAGAGAAATTGAGGCCTCAAATCAAAACCATCTCTTAATGCTGGTATGTTTGCTACCTTGTCACTGATTTGTACAATCCGTAATGTCACTCTGCAATGTGCTGGTGGGCACATATATTGCCACCTAGTATTGCCGGGTGGCGCATAGCTGACGACGACGAAGTAGGGCTCGCGCCGTGAGGAATCTGTCGCCTTTGCTGCCCCAGCTTGCCTGGCCTTGTCTGTCTTCGTGCCTGGTATTAAGCTCCCTTCGTCAACACGTACGCTACAGTCTGGTGGAGGTGCTGGGTTACAAAGAGCTAAAATTTCTGGGTCACGTTGTGAGCGCCGAGGGAGTGCGGCCGGACCCCAAAAAGACTGCCGCCGTCGCACGTTTTCCCGTTCCAACCGACAAGAAAGCTGTCCAGCGCTTCCTGGGTCTCTGTGCGTATTATCAGCGCTTTATTGCGGACTTTTCCATGATTGCCGAGCCGTTGATCGGCCTCACCAGGAATACCACCTCCTTCATCTGGACCACTGAGCAACAGACTGCTTTCTCTACGCTCCGCCAGCGCGTTCAAACACCTCCTGTTCTTGCACACTTTGACGAAGATGCTGATACCGAGGTCCACACCGACACCAGTAACATCGGTCTTGGCACCGTCCTTGTTCAACACCAAGAGGGCCTTGAGAGGGTCATCGCCTATGTTAGCCGCAGTCTCTCCCGCGCCGAGAGCAATTACTCCACGTCTGAAAAAGAATGTCTTGTGGTCGTGTGGGCCACCATGAAGTTTCGCCCTTATCTTACGGCTGCCCATTCAAAGTCGTAACCGATGACCACTGCCTATGCTGGCTGGCAAATTTGCGAGACCCATCTGGACGCCTGGCACGCTGGAGCTTACGGCTCCAGGAATTTGACATTACTATTGTCTACAAGTCCGGCCGCAGACACGAAGGCGCCGACACACTGCCGCGTGCACCAGTTGATCCTGGCGACGCAGCGCCCGATGACGACAGCAGCTTCCTTGGTACTCTCACCGCCTCCGACCTATTGACCCAGCAGAGGGCGGACATGGACCTTCGCCTTCTCATTGACACCCTTGAAGGTAGCACTACGGCTATACCTCGCCCCTTCTCACGACGTCTTGGCTCCTACTGTTTGCGGCAAGGTCTCTTGTACAAGAAGAACTCGAGAGGCAACGATAGACCTTACCTTCTCGTCATTCCAGCCGATCTCCGGGCTGACATTCATTTCGCCTGCCACGATGAGCCCACATCTGGCCACTTGGGCTTTTCACGTACGCTCGCCAGAGTGCGGAACATGTACTACTGGCCTGGACTTTCTGCTGCTGTCAAATGCTACGTTAGAAGCTGCCGAGAACGCCAGCGCCGGAAGAAGCCACCACTTAAGCCAGCGGGGTTTCTCAAGCCCATTACAGCCTCTTGCGCTCCGTTCGACCAGATCGGCATGGACCTCCTCGGCCCTGTCCCTTTGTCGCAGGGCGGCAATAAGTGGATCATAGTCGCTACCAACTATTTGACTCGCTACGCCGAGACCAAGGCAATCCCTCATGGCACAGCTTCCGAAGTCGCAGAGTTTTTCATGCACAACATCGTCTTGCGACATGGCACACCCTCGCACGTGATTACCGACTGAGGGACGGCATTTACAGCGCAGCTAATCAACCACATCTTTCGGCTGAGCTGCACAACGCACCGCAAGACCACAGCCTACCATTCGCAGAGTAATGGCTTGACTGAACGCTTGAACAGGACCCTTGGGGGCATGTTATCCATGTACGTAGATGTCCAACGCAAAACTTGGCATGAGGTCCTACAGTATGTCACCTTCGCCTACAACACCGCCCTGCAGGAAACTACGCGCTTCTCCCCGTTTCGCCTTGTGTACGGACGCGAAGTCCAGAGCATGCTTGATGCCATGCTCCCGTGCCCAGAGGATGACTCACTCACCCCAGACGCCCAACAATTTGCCCAACGTGCTGAAGAAGCCCGTCAGCTGGCCCGCGTGCACATCGGGCAACAGCAGAGTGCGGATGCGCGCCGTTACAACCTTCGCCACCGACCGGTTGACTACAACCCCGGTGACCAAGTCTGGGTGTGGACTCCTGTTCGTCGCCAAGGCTTGTGTGAGAAACTGCTCTGCCGCTATTTTGGCCCTTACAGAGTGGTATGGCGTGTGAGTGAGGTTAACTATGAAGTGGTTCCAGACGGTGCTGCGCAACCGCGACGCCGACAGCCCGACTCTGATTGTGCAAGTTGTGTGGCTTAAGCCGTACTATACACGGTGACACAAGTGTGTTGATGTTTTCGCTCGCTTCAGTTGCGACACTTTGCTTGTTTCTTTTTGTATTTTTTGTTTTACCCTTACGTCGACAGCGATAGCGCTCTTTTTTTTTCTTCATAAGGGGGGAATAATGCCACCTAGTATTGCCAGGTGGCGCATAGCTGACGACGACGAAGTAGGGCTCGCGCCGTGAGGAATCTGTCGCCTTTGCTGCCCCAGCTTGCCTGGGCTTAAAGCCCCCTTCGTCAACAAGTACGCTACACTATGTTGTAGAGTAGAAAGTATTGGCAAAAAGAAAAGAAACATTAAAAGCCACATGTGTGCTTACTTAATTGCAATGCAGTGTTATTCAATTTTTAGCCTAAACTTTAAATTTCTGTTAAGAAGTGCATAAAAAAGAAGCAAAGGAAAAGTTGCCACAGGGATCTTTTTGTACAATACCCAGAGATCGAAGTAATGTTCAAAAAGCATGGAAAGGAGCAGATGAAAAAGGTGCAGAGTGATCTATCAGAACTAGAAGACAATGGTGATAACAGGGTTGAGTGGCGGAGATGTGCAGTACAGCACTGTTGTTTTTGGGGAAGTCGGTATTTGCGTAGCCAAAGGTCAGGTGTAATGGTGGAGGATGCGTTGAACTCAAGACGGTATCCATTGGCAGCATGGTCAAGATGATTGCAATGTTGACAGTGTGTCTCATTTTGCCAATGAGCTAACGTCTGAGAGGTGTGCAGTGTACATTGTTAAAAAAATTATTGTCTGCACAATGGCCATTGGTTACTTGTGATGGGACAGTATGTGCAGTTGCCACTGTGTTCATGAAAACATTGTATTGTCAATCTTGTTCTGTGTAACAAGGTATCAGTAAAGATTTTTGCTGCTCTTAGTGACTTTACTATAGAGGAATTCTACTGTATTATGAAACATTTGCCAAACCTGTGTGTGCTGCATGTAGACAAATACAGTGGGAAATATTTTTCAGTGTATTAGAATTAGTGAGGGCAAAGAATGTTGGCTTTCTGGCATGGCTGCTTCAGAGCGGCAATTTGTGCGATTGCACACTTGTGCCAATGTTGCACAGTCTAAACCTTGGCTTTTCTAATGCAGTCACTGCTCTTATATGGTGTGTTAATGCTAAATGGGGAAAAAAATATTTTTGCAGTGGAAAGTACCTGGACATTTTCAACTACATGCTAACACTGTTCAACTTGTCAAGTGATGAGCCAACACACATTCAAATTCAGGAGTGCATTCTGGTGAGTCAAGCATATTTTTTAACTATTATTTGTCCAGTTCTGGTTTGTTGCAATGAAGTTCAAGAGTTGAAATTTGCTCTGTTCTGTTGAAACAAGTTGTTGAATAACTTGAAATCGCATTGAACTGACATATTATTAAGGGTCTACACTACCCAGTGGCAAGCAATGGCTGTCATAATATGTTGTTGAAGGGATGAATGGCTGCACATGTATGATTTGATCTAGTGCATGTTGTAATTAAAGATTTAATAAATTATATTACACTAGCGGAAAATAGTAACCCCAACGACTTCACTAAATGTATAGGTGTGGCTATTGTTCTGGGCTACAAAGAAAAAGTTTGCCACAAAAGAGCCCATACTGATGGGTTATTTGCCAGTTTTTTCTTAGATGAAAATATGTCTTCTTAGCTGAGACCACTGTGTAAATACCAACCCTGTCATTTTCACCTGTACCAAAGCAGTGCTGCAGTTTACTCATGATGCGTAACATATACTGCAATGTTGGTACATTTAGAGCCTGGAGTCAGATAGCACTTGAGGTGACAGTTTTGTCTCATCCCATCAGGCAAGTGCCTTACAGAGCTGCAGTGCAGATAGATTGTGCAGTGTTTTTTTATTTATTTATTTTTGAATGAGAATGGTTTGTTGTATTTCTTGACGGAGGAATTTTATGACATTATAAGATTAGTTTCTGCAAGTGTTTTCAAGCCAACTTACATCTGTTATGTTTTATCTATTATTTTGGCAAAGGACGTCTTGTTATTGAAAGATTTAACTGTATTTTTACTTTTCCCCGTTCAGCCAAAGCTAATTTTCTCATGTGACAACGTTGTGTGTCAAGCATTTTTCAATTAGAAAGCAGTGTTTTTCTTTTTGCCACCTGGTACCCACCAGTGATACAATGGGTGCATGCTTTCCCCTAGCCTGGTGCGCGGCTTACCTGGATTGAAATACTTGTGAAATGGGTCTTCGACCCTACCTTGTCTAGATGAAAAACACCTTATGCCGTGGCAGTCTGGCCAAAGCTGCCCCTGTGCCATAAAAATTCATCATCATCACCATCAATGTTTTATTTCTTTTTTCATTGTGAGGTTGAGTTCACTGAGAGCAGATTGGTTTGTTTTATATGGAATTGCCCCTTGCTGCAAGTGCGTATTAACATGATTTCACACCTCTTACTTAAGTGGTGCAAAATCATGTTGGATCATCATCATGTTGCAAATTCTGCATGGGCTCCACATCCGAAATTCCACATCTAAGAGGCATTGAACTATTGACTGCTGCGTAGTGTAGATAGTTTTTTGTCTTTTTTCCAGGCCTCAGGTACCTTAGAAATTAACAAAGGTGTTGAATTCCCTGCTTTTAAACATTGTGTAAAGTACATGTTACTTCCCTCTGACCAGTCGGCAGTGCAGTAAAAGCTCATTAATTTGAAATTCAAGGAACCGGGAAGAATGTTCGAAATATCCGAAATTACGAATTATCGAATGATCCCAAACAAACTGTCAATAATCAATAACTGCTTGCTTAACGGTAAATTTATTTCGTATTTCGTTGGGAAACGGTTTTCTGATTTTTACATGAGAGCAGCGTGGCAGTGACTATATTTCATGTTTTCATTAATGCTTTGTTGCATACATACTGTTGACAGCATCGGAGCAGAACTGCTTTACATGCGTAAGAGCCTCCTGTGAAGGAGGCTACCATGTCACGTCCATCATAAACTCGCAGCGTCTCATGTAAGGAGGCTTCACCGCACAAACAGTGAACAGCATGTGACCAGTGCATAGTTTCAACTCACTGGAAGAACGTAACCATGCGGATGCAGGCACCAAAGTGGCAAGAAAAATAAAGGGTGGGGGAGAAAACATCCGAGGCGCACTAGTCATCTTCCATAATGGTTCTCAACGGGGCTCGGTCGGCTGGCCGATACTGGCTGGTTGAGCCACCTTCACTGATAGCTGGCGCGAAGGTCAGAAAAGCGAAACCAAAACTATAAGTGACCAGTCTGTTCTCAGAGATGTGGCTGTCTGTTTGTCGGTACACCTACTGCTGTTGTACGCATGTCAGAGGTGCACGAGTGACTCTGCTGCCTGGAACATAGTTTCAAGTAGGGCTATTTTGATCATCTCTTTTTGCATCAGTCATACCTGAATGTGAGCTCTATCGGGAGCCCGTTTGAATTAACCAGCGCGAGACTTGTAGCATCTGAATTAGCGAGCATGCGATGCCATAGACTTACATAGCCGTTGGCTGTTACCGAGCTGTCGGTACGAATTACTTGGATTTTCGAGTTCAGGGGACCTTATGCAGTGTTTGTTCATTCTGACATAAGGTTCTTTATTAGTGTCTCAATTGTATGTGGGCTTTCAATTCCTGAATGCCTTTGTTTGCAGGCCTTTCTTTGTATTGTTAGAACTTTACTGGGCAATGATAGCCAACCTTGTTTGCTATTTTTTGCGGTAGTGAAGTTTTGTATGTTTTAAGCCAAGCAGGTGCCATAGTTTGTGCATGATGTGTTGTAACTATGCGTACCGAAACTACTTGGAAGCTTCATCCGGTGATGGAATAACTCCTGTGTTTTCTTAAAAATTTGTGTGACCCAAGGAGTTTTGGCAAAAGTAATGCACCAAGTCTGGATTGCATGGTGCATCATTATCTGCATTCAACTTTTCAGCTGTTATGGGGTTTTGAAGGCTTCCCAGAATGCAGTATTTTTTGTGAATACATATACTGAGCTGATTTGTGGTTGCTTCTTTACATGACTGTTTCCTGACCATTTTGCAGGCAACAATTCAAGCATTGTGTGACACAGAAATTGCACTTGCACACGTCGAAGATGCCCCACCTGGCTCAACAACTGTGGTAAGTATCACTGATGCCATTGCTAGTACCCATGTGGGCTTGTGTAAGCTGGATAGAGTGCAGCTTGACTACAGTTCGTTATAACTGGGTTTGACTGCAGTCAAACCCAGTTATAACGAACAGCATGATTCAATGCGATTTGTTCGATATACAGTATACTCCCTTTTAAATGAACTTGAAGGGACCAGAAAATTTGTTCATCTTATCAGAAGTCAGTCTTAACAGAAGTGCCCCTAAAAAAGATATGTTAGTGTGCTTGGTGCGTCCATATATATGTTGCATGAAAACAGTGAATAAAAAGCTTTTCAGAGAGGATAATTGCAAAGACAGCATTTATAGCACTGTTCTTGAAGTATTCTGAAGGCTGAGAGTATGAAGCAAGCTCACATTATCCTACTCAAAAGTGACATTGGTCTAGTTTTCTTTATTCAGTCTCCTTTTTCTGATTGTATCCCACTGCGGCTCCTATTTGTGTGTGTGTGTGTGCGTGTGTGTGTGTGTGTGTGTGTTTCTGAGTTTGAGTTTTGCTTTCCATCCTTCTCTTAGTGCTTTGAAGGTGTCCAGCAGGTTAGCTATACATCTCTCTCTTATTTTGTTCCTTCTGCAGCATAGCTGTTACCAAATCCACGAGCAGGCACACCACGCGCCTTTCTATAAGCTGCAGGCAATGCACGCAGTGCCATTATGTGGCCATCTCTGTGCTTCAATAACGCATGATGTGACCGTGCTTAAGTTGAAAATGTGGCCCTCAGAGTTTTTAAGCCCCAACTCAATGAATGAGTGCACCTCGCGCATATGCGCCTTTTAGTCTGTGGGAGGCAACGCGTAGTACTTGATGCTTGCGCAATGCTGTGATCTCACCATGTCAGATCTCTGTGCCAGTGCAGGCACGTTGGTGGCCTGACTTTTCCACACCGACAAGAAAGCTTCCCCTCGAGAAAGTGCGTTTCTCTGCAGTTTTGCGCAAAAGTGCACGGAAGCCATTTTGTGGGGTAGTGCTTTCTTGCGTAGAAGCATTATATATTTTTTCTGTCCTTGACAGTGCTGCCTGAATGCCTCACGAGTGCTGTTGCATGGGGTCATCGTGGTTTGCAGTTGCTGTGAAAGTTCGTCTTAACCGAAGAACATGCGAAACAGTTTGTCTTATTGGATTTTTTTTTTACATTGAGTCCAGCTAACCAATTGTTCATTTTACCCACCGCGGTGGCTCAGTGGTTACGGCGCTCGGCTGCTAGCCCGAAAGACGCAGGTTCGATCCCGGTTGCGGCGGCTGAATTTCGATGGAGGCGAAATTCTAGAGGCCCGTGTACTGTGCGATGTCAGTGCACGTTAAAGAACCCCAGGTGGTCAAAATTTCCGGAGCCCTTCACTACGGCGTTCCTCATAGCCTGAGTCGCTGTGAGACGTTAAACCCCAATAAACCAAACCAAACCAATTGTTCATCTTATTCGATAATTTGTCTTAACCTAGTTCGTCTTAACAGGGGTCTTACGGAATAATTTGATAAACCCGAACCCGCTTATAACGAACTTCAGTAAACTTCAGTACCAAATTTGTTGTACATGAGGTTGTGAACAGTGGAGTGAAAGCATGCTGATGAGAGAAAAACGACACAAGTAATCGCGGTGAAATAGAATCCTATATGTAATAAGCAACCAACGTTGCGCCCACGCACGGCACCTGCAATGCACATCACCCAGGATGGAGTCCCTATCCAAACAGTCAAAGGCATCAAAATCCTAGGCCTCTACATTTCCAACAATGGCACTAACACTAATGCCGTAAAAGCTGTTCACAAATCTGTGCAGAATATATTTACACAAATCAAACGCGTCTCCAACCGCTACCGGGGCATGAGAGAGGTGGACCCGCGCCGCCTCATTCAGGCCTTCTGCCTATGCAGAATTATCTATCCTCTCCCCTACCTGTACCTCTCCACCTCAGTGACCGAGCAGGTTATAGAAGGTTATAGAAGGTGAGTTATAGGATTTCAAAATCATCAGTTTCTTCTTGTTTGTGAAGTGGCAAATTCAAAACCCTGTAACTCAACATCTATGATAGGCATGATAGTAATTTTGCCCTTATTGCATAGTTTGATGTCAAGACAAGCCAATGGCATGTGTCGTAGCAAGTTTTGTGCAGCAAAATTTATTGAAAGCTCTTAGCAAAAAGTTACACATCATATTATATAAGTGCTCAAGGACTTGTTTTACATAAAATTAAATTAAAAATTAAATTACATGTTTGGAATCAGCATGCAAAAATATGTGTTTCTTGAAGAATCCTTGGTGCATTCAGGATCTGTACACTCTTTAAGTATGTCAGCCTTGGTGCACATGATTGACACGACGAATTCTGCAAACAACAATATTTAATGAAGGATTAACTGGATTACATGACTGTCTCGAAGTGCGCGTCGTCATGGCTTGAACGTTCTGCTCGCTCCCTCCCCTCGGGTCTCGCGCCTCCCCGCGGAGACGATGCCAGGGCGAGAGCGCTTGCTCTTGCTTCCTCCGCTTGGCGATAGATGGTGCGCATTTCTGTACCAACACAAGCTAACACGGCCGGGTCTTCAGTTTATTGCGTTCTCGCAATAGTAGTCTTGTAGCCAGCGTGGTGGTCTTCTTTGACGTGGCCGATGACCCGCAATTCGGAAAGGTGCCAAGTTCTCTCCACTCGGTTGCATTTCGGCGTGTCTGTAGCTTTGCGCTTGGGCAGGTTGTTTTGGCTCGCCGGAGTCCGTGCTTGTAACTTCAGCTGCGGCTTGCGACTGTGTCTCGTTGAAGTCGGGTTGCTCGTGGAGATTTTTAAGTTGTCTGGCAGTAGCGAGCCTTGTTTCTTCTGTTCCGTTCTTCGTGATGGTGTACATTTCTTTCTCCACCTGTGTGATCGTGTAGGGTCCTTCGTACATAGGGCCTAATTTTGTTGGTCGCGAACCTTTATGATACCAAACTTCATCCCCCACGTTGAAGGATGGTGGGCTATGTTTGGCATCATACTTGCGTTTGATGCCGTGTAAGTAGTTGGTAAGCGTAACGCGTGCTTCCTCACGTTTAGCTTCTGCTTCAGTTTGCGGCGTTGTTGGTGCCGATAGCTCGTTGTCGATGGATCGGCGAGGCACGTAATTATACAGCAGTTTGAATGGTGAAATCTGCAAACCCACGTGCGGATGGTTGTTTACCTGGAACGTTGTTTCTTTTAGGCATTCGCTCCAGTTGTCCATGTTTCCGCTGAGGTTCGTCCTAAGTGCTGATAGGATTTTCGCATTTGCATGCTCGACTAGATCGTTTGTCTCGGGTGCATAGGGTACTGTCAACCTTTGATGGATGCTCTTCTCGGCGAAGTAGCGTGTTGCAGATCTCGACGTGAACACTCGGTCGTTGTCCGTCACCCGTCACCACCGTTTTTGGTGTCCCAAAAGTGGACAGAATGTCCTCGTCAAGGAAACGTAGCACGTGTTCAGTTGACTTGTCTGGTACAGCACGTGTGATTATGAACCTCGTCGTGACGTCAACTGCCGTTATAAAGTACTTGTTGGTGTCCTCGGTGTAGATTGGTCCAACGTGGTCCATGGCAATGGTATCGATTGGTGCTTGGTTTTGCATGCGTGGGTTGAGCAAGCCGTGTTGCTCGCCTGCACTTGCGTTGTACCATTGACACGCTTGACATCCGCGTACGTAGTTATCCACATCTCGGCTCATGTTCTGCCACAGGTACCTTTGCCGGTTTTTCGCAAGCGTCCTAGTACCATCGCCGTGCCCGTCCTCGTCGTGGTATGACGTGAGAACAGACTGCTTCAGGCTTTCTGGTACCACAATATGCTATTTCTCTCGTTCTCTGTCAATGGACACATGTACAAGCCTGTCGTGCACGAGCCTGTACGGTGTTGCTTTCGTTCCGTTTTTCTGTGCTTGGTCAATGACCAGGGCAAGTGAAGGGTCCTTTCTTTGCGCTTTCTTTGGGTCCTTTCTTTGTCTTCAGCTTTGAGGACAAAAACGTTGTGTGTCCTTTGTGGGACTCTTGATAGTGCATCAGCGATGACGTTCGTCTTGCTTGATGTATGCCGGATCGTGAATTTGTACGACATCAAGTCGAGCACGATGCGGGCGAATCACCGCTGCGGATTTTTCTTGGACATGATGTGCGCCACCGCCCAGTTGTCGGTGTAGACTTCGAAATGTTGCAAGCCTTGCAGGTAGGGGTGGAACCTGTCTGTCACAGCCTAGTGCATTGCGATTGCCTCCAAATCTGTCGAGTGCTTGTGCCTGTCCGAGTCGGGCACTTTCTTACTCGCATATTCCACTACGCATACTTCGTCCCCGTGTTTCTGTGAAAGGACAGCGTCGAACGCAGTGTATGAGGCATTAGCGTGAACTTGCGTTGGAAGTGCTGGGTCGAAGTTGGCTAATATCGGTGCCTCTGTCAGTTGATGTTTCAGCGTATCCATGGCTGTTTGGCATTCAGAAGTCCACGTCAGTAGTGCATCCTTCTTCGTAAGTTGGGTTAATGGTTGAGCTATTTTCGCGTAATCTTTGATGTACTTCCTGTAGTGAGACGTCAGCCCTAGGAATGATCGCACTTCCGTTTTCGAATGCGGTTGCCCAAAGTCCTTTATGTCACTTGTGCGTCGTGGGTCTAAATCTACTCCGTTTCTCGAAATGACGTAGCCCAAGAAGCTAACAGAGTCGACTGCGAAAGTACACTTTCTAAAGTCCGCTCGTAGGTTGAGGTCTCTGAGTCACTTCAAAACATGGTTCACTGTTTGGATGTGCTCTTCGACGTCGTTAGTGAAGATGCATATGTCATCCATATACACAATGATGTGTCCGCTGTCGATGAGCGGTTGAAGCCCTTCGTCCATGATGCTTTGCATAGTTGCCGGTGCTGTGCATAAGCCGAAAATCAAGCGTGTTGGCTCATAGTGTCCGTCTTCGGTCATGAAGGCCGCTTTCTCGATGTCCTCTTCGCATATTGGGACGTTCAGGAACGCTTTCTTCACATCAAGTTTCTAAAACAGTCGCGATCCTGGCACCTTGCGGAGTAGTGTGTCGATTCTTGGCATAGGGTAAGCCCGTTTGATAGTCTTCTCATTGATGAAATGGTAGTCGACGCACATCTTTTTTGGTGTCGATTCGTGCAGTGGCTGGTCGACAACAATCACAGGCGAGGCATATGCAGACTTGGACTTGCGGATGATGCCCTTTTTCAGCCAGTTCTGTTTCTTGCCTTATGAATTTTCTGTTTTTGTCACTCGTCGTATAAGGCTGCATACAGACTGGTTTGTTGTCGTTGAGGTCAATTGTGTGCTCTGCGTGGTTTGTAAAGACTTCAACGTTCTTGATAAGCACTGACTTCAGCTGTTCTGTTTCCTCGGCGGTAAAGTCTCTCGGTTGCATTTGAGAGATCTCCTGTTGTACTTCATCCAGTGAAGAAAGTTTGGGACTCGTTTGTCAAAGTTGTTCTTGATGGCAGTTCCACACACTGCAGTTGTGGTTGCCCTGTTGTGATCGTTGCACTGCGGTTGTTGCAGCACGCCTTGGCGGTAGACTTCTGTTCGTCGTCTTTGTTGTGTGCCGTTCTTCGCTATCCACTCGATCGTATGAGTTCCATCTGTGTATCGTTGGATGTAGTCGAACATGATGCACTCTCGCCAGCCTGTACCTATGACGACTTCATATGGCAAGTCTTTGACCACTTTCACATCCACGGTAGCGCTTGCATCCCCGATAGTGATATGCCCTTGTGTAGCTCCAACAGGTACTGCTGAATCACCGAACGGGCCTTTCAGTACACAGTCCGTGTCTCACGATATCGAAGTTGTGTTCCTGTGCGAACGTGAATGACAATAGTGATGTAGTTGATCCCGTGTCCCATAAGGCCATCGTCTCTATGCCATTGATTTTCGTCGGTACAAGGATTATGTTCTCCTCGTAGCATGCTGCCAGGATGCAGTTGGTTCGTTTCTCCTGAGCCGCTTTTTCTTCCTTCCTTTGTGCGGTGGCTGCCTTCTCCTCGGAGCGTGTGTCGGGCCTCGAGCAATCCCGGGCGCGGTGCCCCCTTTGCAGGCAGCGAGTGCAGGTGTCTGCTGGAAGTCGCGTGTGCTTGCCTGGTCCGTGATGGTCTTTCACTGCTGCATTCCTTAGCGGTTCGTTCCGTGGGAATGGCTTCGCACTAGTGCCGTCGCTTTTCGTCGTAGTCATGCGCCTGTCGAATTGTCGGGCGTAGTTGATGAATTCCGACACGCTGCCTTTTCTCAGATCATGGAAGGCCGCTAGCATGGGTCTTGCGTTTTCTGATCGTACACCTTGAATTAACCAATCCACGATGTTGTCATCGCTGAGAGCATACTTGCCGTGTTTTATGCGTAGCAGTCGGCTGTACATGTAGTCAGTAAGAGCTTCGTCTTCCTTCTGTCGTCGTGCGTTGACGTTTTCGACCCACTCGCAGAACAGTGGCTGTTTATCGAATTCTTTTCGCAGTGCTGTTATCCAGGTTGTCCATTCCTTCAGGCTTATGCCGTCCGTGCGATGCCAAGCTGACGCGCAGCCGCGAAGCCTGGAGATTGCAGCATTGAGCATAGCCATCTCGCTCCATGAACATCTTTCGCGCATGCTCTCCACAGAAGTGATCCATTCGTTTAGGCTTTCGCTGTCCGTCCCGGAGAACGTCGGGAAACTTGCCGTGAGATCGGGCATTGTCGTGACTTGGATCACAGTGCTTTCATTGACCCGTCGTGTGGTGTCGTCGCTGTCTGCCGCGTTAATCGGATTTCCAGTTGATCCAATTTGTCGTTCCAGTAGTCATGCCATCATTTGCATTGTCGTCGCGAGCATCGTTAGCTCTGTTGGTCGTGGTCGTGGTATGGTCGCGGACGTTTCGCCGAAAAGCATGTTTGGTTGTGGACCCCGGTGTAGGTCTTCTTCACTCTCGTACTCGTCGTTGAATTTTGAGTGCTTCGCTTCGCCTTGTTTAGCCATGCCAGTTGTTTGCTCGTAACGCGCATCACGCTTTGTTGTCGGGAGTGGGACGTCGTTCGCTGACACCGTGGAAGCCGGTAACTTTCCGATACGATTTCTTCCCGTGTCATTGACCTCGTTCAGCTTTGTCCTCAGTCCATCTGAACTCGCTGCGTCTTCATGGTCATACAGCACGTGGCGTTGCCATATCAGCCGTTGAGTTACGGTATTTTCCGGTTGCCTGTCCGCGTTGACTTCGTATTAATGGATCCTCGTCGCCATGTCAGCCTCGGTGCACATGATTGACACGACCAATTCTGCAAACAACATTTAATGAAGGATTAACTAGATTACATGACTGTCTCGACAAGTGCGTTGTCATGGCTTGAACGCTCTGCTCGCTCCCTCCCCTCGGGTCTCGCGCCTCCCCGTGGAGACGATGCCAGGGCGAGAGCGCTTGCTCTTGCTTCCTCCGCTTGGCGATAGATGGTGCGCATTTCTGTACCAACGCAAGCTAACAGTACCTGCCTAAAAAGTTTCTCAAGACCTGATTCGACCTCCAATTGCTATAATATAAAATTATATATTTCGCACCTTTTGTAGAGTGGGAAAATGCCCCAAAACCGCAGAAAAAACACTAGAGTACAATAAAGTTTTTCCGTCCTTTTTTCAGAGCAAAATGCGCCAGTACTTCGCGCCCGCCACTTACCACGACCGCGTCCCCGATGGCCACCTTCTTGGTTTTGTTTTAAAATTTGACCCCTTCCCCATAATCTGGTATTACTCAGTGTTTTGAAGTTTTTTTGGAAAATCCGCATTCTGCTATTTTTCAAGGCTACAACGACCTCCGAATGGCTGGTGCGCGCACTTAATTGCGACTTCGCAGCTGCGTGTTTTTTGCCAAAATGACTAGCCTTACGGAAGTTTTTATTATGTTATTATGGTGCAGTTTCAATTAATCTTATACCGTTGAATTCACGAAGAACTAAACTGTAGAGCTATGCTATTTTTTTTGGTTGAGTTGGACATCTCAAATTTTGTGAACCATAATGTCACCTACCTATATTTCATAATTATGGTGCTTGGACATAATTGAACATTTTTATATGATGACGTACCTCAAAAACAATATAATTAGCATAGCTCTGCGAGGCAGTTCTTTGGCTACGGCTCCATTTCAATTGAAAGTGTCTTAATGACCTGTAAGAATAGGCTTCAGTTATTTTCGCATATTATGAAAACTAATTGAGATATACTGAAACGAATTATATTTTTTAAAACAGGAAGAAGAAACACATATGTCCACCGAAATTCACTAAGATATCATCATCATCATCATCATCATCATCATCATGTGACTTTGATTTCCTTCAGTTCGTGCCAGTCGTCGCCGCAGTGTCGTGCATAGCGAGAACGTTCGGTTTTTGCGTCCGCAAGAAGATCCTTCCGCCGGAAGTCTTCACCCTACTGGGTGGCGTTCAGCTCTCGGGCGGACACGCTAAAAGGATATGCAAGTAACTGCGAGCGGAATGGCAGCGGCAGGTGCGTGTGTACAGGAAGCACATCAAGCTTCGTGTGCAAGTCTCTTCGGGACCGGTCCACCCATGGAAACAATGGCATCAGGTGTCACCGTGCATAGACCGCACCACAGAGTTCCTGTGGCACCAAATTCTTCCCAGACATCGTGCGCTTCTGCCGAGGAAGAGTCCACCAACTGGACAACAAATCCACACAGTGGAGGACATTTCTTTTCCTGGAAACGTCAAGCAAGTCCTGAGCCTGGGACCCAAGTTTGCCGTCGAGCCAAAGAAATCCAGAGCGGAGCTCCTGGCCATGGTGAGGCAAGTCTCTAGGCAGGCCGACAAAACTGAGGTGGAGCGCTGTTATCTGAAGGTGTTGACGTACTAACCAGGTACAGGCGTTCCGGGAAGAAGCTACCTTTGCAGAAGACCGTTAGGTGGCTTAAAGATAACTCGTATTCATTGTTACCAGCTGATAAAGATGGTGGCTTTGTTGTTCTTGACAAGAACGCGTATGTGTCGAAAGCATCAGAAGCTGTTAATGCCGTGTTTGAGAAATGCAACAATGTTTCAGTGGCTAAGGTGAAGACTAAGGCAAAAATACTTCTGAATAGGCTAAATTTGACCAAGCTAGCAAGTGCGATAGATAGTAGCCATAACGTTTGCCTGCAGATGTTTTTTACAGCGAAAACCCACAAGCCGGAGTGGCCATTTCGTGTGATAATTTCTGAAACTGGTACATGGCAGAAGCATGTCGCAAAATTTTTGCAAGAAAAACTGAAGGTTTTAACATTTGACGAACCTTTTAGAGTGAAAGGTTCAGACGAAGTAACAGCGTTTCTAAAATGCAATTACAATAAAAAATTTCGGGGTTTTTCAATTGATCTTAAAGATCGTTACTATACTATTCCTTAGGCTGAAATTATGTCTTCTGTTAGCCGCTTCATTGACCACTTTGGGGGCATTTCATTCCAGAATGAGTGCTGGATTTCCACCGGTAGCTTTCTCGAATTGTTATCTTGTTACCTAGAATCTACCTTTGCTGAGTGGAATGGTGATGTATTTATTCAGAAAGATGGAATCTGTATTGGTTCATGCCTTGCGCCCATTCTTAGCGACATGTTCCTGGCTTTGCGCGACCAAAGATCAGGGGTGGAAGTGCTGCGCCAATTGCGCCATACTGTGCCAATTTGATCTCCTGCGCCAAGCTGTGCCCAAACAGCAATTTACGCCCATTGCAAGTACACAGAGCCAAATTTAGCCGAGTGTTATATTCGGCTGGGCAACAATGGCGCTCGTTACGAAACGGACGCAACCGCATTCGCATCGACGTTGGATTCGCTCGTGTTGGTTGTTGCGGCTGTCGCGAAAGTCTTGAACACGCATGAGCAAAAATAAGTACTTTTAACTATTATCTGGTAATATAACTTGAGCGCAGCCGGTATTGTGAACTTACCTGACATAGCAAGCTGTATTCATTGTGCGGACAACGAGAGACCAGGTTCACTCGCATAATTTGTGCACTTTCTTCTGTAATTTGGGGCTCCAAAAAGAGAGATGATTTCGCGAACATGTACTAAAAAAACTTCATGAAGGTCATAATGCGCATATATGACTTACATTGTCCCGCATACGTCGACCGCCCACTCGCACCCCTCGCTGGTAAAAAAAAAAGAAAAAGTTGACGCAACCCCCGTCCTGTTGGGATGGTATGACGCCGCATGCGCAGCTCTAAGCAATAAGCGTGCAACAATACAATCGCAGTGCCAGCAGTCAGGAGCCAGTGGAGATAAATGGCGCTAAAACGGCGTCCTCATGATAGGCCTGGCTGACTAGCGGCAAACTGAACCGCCAGCGGTTCGGTTTTTAGGATTCCAGACACCTTGTCCTGGAAAGCAACCGCCAGCGTGAGTGGGCCGGGTAAATGGCGCGCGAATATAATTTTCTTTACCGGAGCTAATTTAACAAACGAATTACGAACTTCTTACACGTGGAGCTGCCAGGGAATGGGCACTACCCGTCGTGCTTGCACCTCGCACGCAGCAGTTATGACAATACTTTGGCTTGGCTTGGCCAATTACGTGGTTTCATCTACATAGCGGCGCGGCCGGCGTCCCCACGCTGCTCGCACTAGCTTCCACAGCCATACACGGCAACGCGTTCGCGCCGATCTTCTACAGCCTGCCTTGCGTGCACCCGCGTGCACGCTGGTGCATTTTTTTTTTTTTTCATATATGTTTGGGTAATAAATTCTAGGTGCGCATTTACGCGATGGCGCAAGTTATGCAAGTAAATAGGGCAAGTAGGCCCCCTCCTTGTTCGTTTGGCTGCGGCAATTTTACGAATTTTAAAATCCACCGGTTGGCGGGTATTGATTCTTTTTTTTTTCGGTCCTGACATAATATATTCGAGATTCTGCTGCACTCTTTTGACGGTTTGGTTGTGGCTATCAAGAAGTTATGCAGAACTGAAAGGCTTTAAAGTTTACCAAGCAAGTCCTGTCTCTCGAATCCTCGGCGCAGTGTTGTTACAGAATCGGGCGAACAGTGCAGTTTCTTTTTCTTTATAGTTCTCACTGAAATGATGCAATTAAGTGGACTGAGTGGGACAAATTTTCGTATCAAACCTTTTTGTATACTTGTTTCTGTGGTGAGCGAACTGACACTTATTGCTGGTTTTGTTTTTAATGTTTTTAATATGGCAGTAGCTAGTTCTAGTCCACTTTGCTTCTACTCATTATATTTACTGCAAGCCAATTACCACCTGTGATCCATTTTTCACTTGTTTTCTCTTATACGTCGCGCAGTAAACCAGTCTAAAACAGTTTACCTTAATTGTCTCAGCTAATGTTTTACCACTAGTGTCATAGTCATATATGTGGTGTTTTTGCAGTGAGGTGCTCTGGGTTTGTTTAATACAAATAAAACTGTCCGCATTATGTTGTTTCCTTGTTTTTCTGGACTGAAATTAATAACAGCTAATGTACTGCAACTACTGTTTGTAGTAGCTGCACTTGTCTTTTTTTTTTTCATGAACCCTAGCAAATATCTTCAGAGCAATTGCTGTCCTTTTAATTAATTCTGGCCTGTGGGATCCGTAATCAATATTTATGAAGTTTTTGGACAAGTTGCAAAGAAAATTGCTCTCAGCCACATTTAAATGTTGCCAGTCTGCGCCAAAAGTGCTCCGAAATCGTTTACAAATTGCTCCAAACCTGCTCCAAAATTGGGCTTTTGCTGCTCCAAAGCTGCGCCAAAATGGGACCTTTGCTGCTCCAAAGCTGCTCCAAAATAAGAGTTTTGCTGCTCCCATGGCTGCTCCAAAAGCTGGAGCCTGCTTCCACCCCTGAAGATTGAATGAGCGATTGAAAGGGTCCTGTGTTTGTGGCATTTTTAGATTTGTAGACGACTATTTCGTGTTTTTAGAGTGTGACAACCTCGAATTCGAGCAACAGCTCCTTCATGTTTCTTCAGTCTTCTCTGAGTGCTTGAACCCCATGATTTTAACGCACGAAGTACCTCTTAATGATTCCATCAGGTTTTTAGATCTTTCACTTCAGTTCACTTCATCCCATGTATGTTGGGCTTTTGAGCCCCGTGGTCAAAAACCCATCCTGCCATATACATCAGCCCATTCGAAGCTCGTGAAAAGAGCAATTGTGCATTCGGTTTTTGACAATGTTGTAAAGAAAACATGCGAGCACAGGTTGGAGCAAAGTTTCCACAACCAAGTAGATCGTTTGACACAGGCCGGTTACCCTTCAGAAGTCTTGGTCTCCATTGCAGAAAAACTGCAGAAAAAGTTCAGGTGCGATGCAAACAGCAAAACTGAAAAGGAGAAAAAGAAAAAAGTCGCCGTTGTGCCATATCTACATCAGGTCTCGCACAACCTGAAGAGAATTGGGAAGCATGTGGGGGTCGACGTTGTGTTTTCGGCACCCATCCGATTGTCTAGCCTGGTGAGGAAAGTAAATTTGGCAAACAGGAATCCATGGGGTTGCTTGAAAAGGCACGCAAAACAATTTGTCCCCTGCCAGGAGGAAGTCATCTATTCTTTGCCGTTATCTTGTGGGAAGCAATACATCGGCCAAACCGGCCGATGTATCAATGAAAGATTAAAGGAGCATGATTATAATGTCGCACGTGGACCTATCATAGGCCACATACCGAAACACTGCAGAAATTGCAAAAGTGATGATGCTGATGACGAAGATGACAACGATGCCTGCGAACCATTGTACAACGAGTGCGTTGTGATAGGTAGGAACCGCGATTCGTTGACAAGGGAAATCATAGAAGCACATATGATAGCAAGGCTCCAGGAAGAATGCATAAGCGCACCATCTGTATTGCTGTCAGGAAAAGAAAAACGCTACCTTGAATGTGAATGTTACATGCCCTGCCCAAGCCCATTTCTTCCTCTTGATTTCAACTAAGATGTCATTAACCCGCGTTTGTTCCCTCACCCACTCCGCCCTCTTCCGATCTCTTAACGTTACACCTATCATTTTCCTTTCCATAGCTCGCTGCGTTGTTCTTAACTTAAGCTGAACCCTCTTTGTTAGCCTCCACGTTTCTGCCCCATAGGTGAGTACCGGTAGGATACAGCTGTTGTATACTTTTCTCTTCAGGGATATTGGTAAGCTACCATTCATGATTTGAGAGAACTTGCCATATGCGCTCCACCCCATTCTTATTCTTCTAGTTATTTCCCTCTCATGATCCGGATCTGCAGTCACTACCTGCCCTAAGTAGACATATTCTCTTACTACTTCCAGCTCCTCGCTACCAACTGCGATCTGCTGTTCCCTTGTTAGACTGCTGAACATTACTTTGGTTTTCTGCATGTTAATTTTTAGCCCCACTGTTCTGCTCTGCCTGTCTAACTTATTGATCATTCTTTGCAGTTCATGTCCTGAGTGACTTAGCAAGGCAATGTCATCAGCGAATCGCAGATTACTTAGGTATGCTTCATTAACTCTTATCCCCAACTGTTCCCATTGCAGGCCCCGGAATACCTCCTGTAAACAGGTGGTGTATAGCATAAGTGAGATCGTGTCTCCCTACCTGACACCTTTCTTTATCGGAATTTTATTGCTGACTTTATGGAGAACTATGGTAACTGTGCAATCGTTATAAATATCTTCCAATATTTTCACATAACACTCTTCTACACCCTGATCTTGCATTGCCTGCATGACTGCTGAGGTTTCTACTGAGTCGAACGCTTTCTCGTAATCAATGAACACTATATATAGGGGCTGGTTATATTCTGCGCATTTCTCTATCACCTGATTGATAGCGTGAGTATGGTCTATTGTCGAGTATCCTTTACGAAAGCCTGCCTGGTCATTCGGTTGATTGAAGTCTAAGGTTGTCCTGACCCTATTAGCGATTACCTTAGTAAATACCTTGTAGGCAAGAGACAATAAGCTGATCGGTCTGTAATTCTTCCAAGTCCTTAACTCTTTCGCTACCGCGCCATAGGCCATCGTTTGCATATGATCGATTCAAATCGCCCGCGCAAAAAAGCTCATTTTGGAGCGTCGTGGACGTGCTACGCCATCTGGTTAGTGAGCACAACAACTACTCTTTCGATTGCAGCTTGGTTTCAGTGTTTTGACATGAGGGGGCGCCGTGAAAAATAAAACTGAACGGCCGCAGCAGCGTCAGCCGGAGAAAATGGCGTCCGCGTCGCCGCGCGCTCCTCGAAAGCGAAAGCTGACACCGAGCACATCGGCCGGTTTCGGTTCTGTTTTTTGCAACGAAAGCAGCGGTTATTAGTCGGGCAACAATGTACAAACGTCGGATTTCAGTTTCGACAGCGAGACTTCGTCTCGGGAGCCTGGAACGTCAGCGCGTACTTGCGTGTAAGTTCGGTTTTCGTTCGCTGTGTGTTTTCTGTGGTGCATACGGTTTGTAATTGATGACAGTGGTTTATTTTTGTGCTTCAGGGTCTTGACAACGTATGGCGAAGACAGTTTGCCAAATGCTCAAGGTCGCGTCGCGTTTTTCAACCAAGACAACAGCTAGGTGTCCATATCTGCACATCCCTGCGGAGCGACGCTCGGAGATTCGCTCGACTTCTCGACTTTTTTTTTGATGCTCTTCACGGCAGAAATGATGAAGACCGTGTGCGGAAACACTAATAAGTATGCATGGATGAAGATTTTCAGCAAATTCGGCGTGACGGCTCATGGGAAGACGTGAATCTGTTGGATATTCTGATGTTCATTGGAATCATCATATACATTTGAATTGTTGACCTGCCACGACTGTATCTCTACTGAAATACCAGAATAATCTATTCTGGCCCTCTGCCATCAAAAGTCATTTCTCAAAATTGGTTTTTCGCTTTTTTTTGTTTTGTTTTTTTTTGCACGTAACGGACCCGGATGATTCAGTGGCGGCAGCTTCTATTGGCAAGACTTGGAAAGTGTCCTGGCTTTTGAACCACATCGATAAAACTTGTTTCATCGATCCTGATGTTTTTTAGAGCTTGCCTAAAATGCCAAATTTTATCAGCTGGCTTTCAGGGAGCAGCTCATTCAAGAAATCTTCGGGTATGATGAGGGAAAAGAAGTCCACGCCCCCATCCTCCCATAGAATCCATTAAACACCAACCGAAAGGAATGAAAAAAAGAAGAAACTGCAAGCTCGGCTATCAGAAAACAAGGGAGGAACAAAGATAAAACCTTATGTGAAGCACTTGTCAGTCTACCTCTGCTTCACGTCTTCACCCCTGATTGCTCTTCACAGTGGCACCACAGTCATGACCCCTAACTTGACAAGCCATGGAAAGTGCAGTAAATTTTTCTCATAGCTGAAACTGTGAATAATGACAGCTATAAACATGTGCAACAGTTTGTATATTCCAGTTTTCCTCTAATCAAGTTCGAGCTTAGTGCAGCCGGTAATTTTTGTTTTTGCTATATACTTTTTTTGTGTTTTTAGCGAATTTCACAAATAAATGTTCATTTACTTTTGCACAAACAACTCTTCTGTTTGTATCATTTAAGCTACAATTTCATGCATTGCAATATGTGCTGGGTGTATTAGTTCTTGTGAAAAACATTTTTCATTCAGTACACTCCAAATTGTGCATGTTTCCGCGGTAGCGAAAGAGTTGTCTCCTTTCTTATGAATTAAGATAATGTTAGCGTTTTTCCAAGCTCTAGGTACGCTCCAGGTCACAAGGCATTGCGTATACAGGGTGGCTAGTTTTTCGAGCACAATCTCTCCTCCATCCTTCAACAAATCTGCGGTTATCTGATCCTCACCAGCTGCTTTCCCCCTTTGCATTGCTCCTAAGGCTTTCTTTACTTCCTCCTTCGTTACTGGTGGGATGTCCCATTCATATGCCGTGCTGCCTCTCTCAGTAACATTCTGATTGCAGTCGCTACTGTATAGATTTGTGTAAAACTCTTCGGCTACTTTAACTATCTTAGCTATCTTATTTGTGTAGAACACTTCGGCTAGTTGAACTATCTTATGCATATTGCCAATGTCATTGCCCTCTTTGCATATTAAACGCATATATCTGGTTTTTACCTATGCCTAGTTTTCTCTTCACTTCTTTTAGGCTACCTCCACTCTTTAGAGCATGCTCGATTTTCTCCATGTTCAACTTCCTGATGTCGGCTACCTTGCGCTAATTTATTAACTTCGACAACTCTACTAGTTCTATTCTGTCTGTGGAGTTAGACGTCCTCATGCTTTGGCGTTTCTTCATCAGATCTTTAGTCTCCTGAGATAGCTTTTTGGTATTCTGTCGAACCTTCCTACCGCGCCTACTTCTACGGCGCACTCCCTAATGATAGCTGTGAGATGATCATTCATTGTTTCAACATTACGGTCGTCTTCTTCAGTTAAAGCGGAAAATCTTTTCTGCAGCAAAATCCTGAATTCCTTTACTTTCCCTCTTAATGCTAACTCGTTAATAGACTTCCACTTCACTAATTTCCTCCGTTCCCTTTTCAGATCTAAGCTAATACGAGACCTTACCATTGTGTGGTCGCTGCAATGGACCTTTCCAAGGACCACCACATCCAGCACGTTACCAGGGTAGAGCAGATAGTATGAAGTCTATTTTATTTTTAGTCTCACCATTGGGGCTCTTCTACGTCCACTTCCTGTTGGCTCGTTTGTGAAGGAAGGTATTCATGATACGTAAATTATTTCTATCTGCGAACTCTACTAATAACTCTCCCCTGCTACTCCTAGAACCTATGCCATAGTCACCTACCTCCTGGTCTCCAGCTTGCTTCTTGCCTACCTTCGCATTGAAGTCGCCCATCAGTACCGTGTACTGTGATTTTACTTTGGTCGTTGCCGATTCCACATCCTCATAGAAGCTTTCAACTATCTGGTCATCATGGCTTGATGCAGGCGCGTAGGCCTGCACCACCTTCAGCTTGTACGTCTTATTAAGCCTGATAACGATAGCTGCCACCCTCTCGTTAATACTATAAAACTCCTCTATGTTGCCAGCTATATCCTGATTGATCAGGAATCTCACACCTAGTTCTCGTCTATCTGCTAATCCACGATAGCATAATACATGCCCTCCCTTTAGTACTGTATACGCCTCATCGGTCCTCCTAACCTCACTAAGCCCTATGACATCCCATTTAATAATAATAATAATAATAATAATCTTTATTCATGCCTACAGGTATGAAAAGGAGTCGAGGGAAAAAGCCGCAAAGCTTGACAGGCCCTCGATCCTTGGTACACAGATATCGTCAAGCAGGGTTTTTTTCTTCACAGAGTTATTTCCTGGCACGGCACTTGTGAAGTTCACAAAGACGTTACATGTTTATACAAAAATAACATTATGAGAAAAGAAAGCAGGAATAGGTGCACAATTAATAAAACCAAGAAAAAAAAGGAGTAAAGAAGAGAAAAAAAAATTATAAACCTGATTTGACATAATGTACAAAAATGGCCTTAAAAGATATGGTACTTAAATCAACGTTGTTGTTTTGCAGTATAGTGAGGTGTTTTGGAAGTTGATAGGATAACATTTGCTGTCCATAATTTGTTCTCATAGTTTCTATATGTCATGGAAAAATATTGCATATATACCCGGTAATTCCTCCAGCAGCACTGCTAAGCTTGCCTCACTGGATAAGGTTCTTATATTAAATGTTGCTAGGTTCAATTTCCAATGGCAGCCTGTCCGGAGCCAGTGATTCTTGACACACTCCGCTGCGTCACAGGTTTGACCGCCGCCTTGGTCAATTGCTCCGCAGCCACTGAGGGCTGAGGGTTAATTGGGTTGTTCATAGAAGGTTGTGGCCAAGTACTACACCAGGGTGGCCAAATCCTGCTGTGATGAGGAATTGCGTTGTCGGTTCTGGTCACCAAGATCAGGCCACACCCCAGGCCTGGTTGTACAGTTCCATCGACACACGGAGTGTCCTCTTTATTCTAAAAAAAAAAAAAACATGATGGAGTATTGCGAGCACCGGGGGCCTAGCTAGGCCTTGCTAGGGCTAAGCCTCAGCGCGAGGCTGAGAGACCCAGTGTCGCGAAAACGCGGCCGAAAAAGGCCAGCACCCCAGAAAAGGGAGCCGGCGAGGACCGCGAACGCGCGCTGAAGGGCGATGGAACGGCCCACCTGAGTCTCCCAGTGCAGCAGGCTGGGCAAACCGAGTGTTTCCCGACGAGGGCAGGCGCTGCGGCTGACCACAGCAGGGCAATGGGTAGACAAGTCCCAAGCTGAAGAAACTGCCGACTGGCCACAGGAATTGGCAGCGGTGGCCGCAGGAACAGCCGGGACCGCTGGCCACAGCTGTAAAGGGCGCCCCAGAGGTCCTCGAGGCCGCAAGGCAACTCAAATTTTCATTTCAAGACCCGCGTCTCCCCTTAATAAGCCAATACCCGCCTCTTTCAGAGGATAACTGGGGAGCAACTTATAAAAAGAGGTGCTTCTTGGAGTAGTACAGAGAGCGGGGCTGCTGACGACATGAAATTTGTATCTGACAGTCACTCGGATTGTGTTTGAGCTGCGTATTGCTTCAGATCACGACGAGGGCAACGGTGACGACAAAAATGGTGACGCGCTAAGTAGTGCTTGTCTGTGTCAGCGTGTGAATACCTGTAACCCACCACCTGCACCTCCGCGCTTTCCCTTTTCTTCGCTGCCTGGAATCTCGCGGCAGCCCCCTGATGAGAATGATATTCTCGGCTGGTTCCGTATAGTTTTGACTGGGGCATCACTGACTTAATCCTGACGGAGATGAACCACTACGTGGTAGCATATTGTAATGCTCGGGGTTCTGCATGGAAACCAGTAGACAGCGATGAGGTGATGGTGTTGTTTTGCACTAATAATATTGGAGGGTATTGTTGGCAAACCTTAAGTTGAGCTGTACTGGTCAACAAAGAAAGTTTTGGAGACACCAGGGGTGGTATTCTCCCGGTGTCGCCTTTTGCGACATGTCGCATTCGCTCTTCGCTGATTGGCTCGAGCCGCGGTGACGGCAGCGTGACGACACGGATCTGCCTTCCTGCTACGTCATCGTGACGTCGCCACAATTTACTACGCTTAGTCGAACAACGGAATGCGCTGAAGCGATTCGCACGGGCGACGGGCTACGAAATTGATACTAGACGCCATGGATCCCACTCACCTTGCCTGGTTTTCGAGTTGCGAAGAAGAGTGGCGTGTCCGCGGACATCGCGACCAGTTTGCCTTGGCCAACGAATCTTGTCGGCGGCATTACCGGCTGCCGAAGAGCACAGCACTGTGGCTACCGTCTGCTGAGCCGGACTGCCACTCGCCATGCGAACTTACTTTGCACCGTCGTAAACAGACGACGAAGCATACCTGCGACGAGATGGCCTTGGCAGCGCTTGCGCTCTCATCTACATTACCCTTCAAGGCGTTTTAATGCACTTTAGTGCAACGAAACAGTGTCTGCACGAGCCAAAGAGGATTTAAAGCAATGTGACGACTTTTACAAACCCACAACTGAACATGAGAGAGTTTTAGTATTGCGGGCTTTGCGCAATTGCGTCCATAGCGGAATAGCGGGTCCAGAGTGCGCATGCGCAGAACGCTAATGGGGAAATAGTGTTAGCGTACGAACGCAATCGGCAGTTGCGGCTTTTGCTTTTGCGTCCTTAGCGTGAAAACATGGCGGCGTCTCTCCGAGCGAGAGCCGCCCGCTTCAGGCAATTCAGCAGTCCTTGCGATTCCGGTCGGCACATTTACCGGCAACTACTGGTGCTGTTGCTTTTCGCTATGACTTACCTTGCTTCGACGATAAAGTTTAAGCTGCAATTCAGCCTAGTTTTTGAGATACGCTCTCGATTCTGGAGCGCGCAAGCCTAATGAGACCTCCAGCTACACTGCTACAGTCTGCAACTGCCCGAAACGCAGCCGAAACCTAGCACAACCGTCCGGAACGAAACAAAAATATATTTGGAGCTTTTTCGCGGTGTTTTATAGACTTAAATGAAGTAAAGCGAGTTTATATTAAATTTGATAATGTTTTTTGAACATTAGACGTAATGTGATGGCAAATATTCCTGCTATCAAAGATACGAAACTACTGCTGCTGGTGAATCAGCAGTGGTAAATTGTTGCTTCTCGGAGTGAACGAAAGCATCGCAGACGAAAGTGCCGGCGGCGTTTTCCGTTTCTTCGAGCAACTGTACGCACTTTTTTAGGCCCCGCCCTAATGCGACATGTCGCAAAAGGCGACACCGGGAGAATACCACCCCAGGAACCGCTTCACTGCATTGATGCACTGTCTGCATTTCACCAACTTGAAAACCGGGGATGAAGCTACCCGTCCACACCCCAGGCTATGGAAGTAGGGGTGTGCGAATAGTGGTTTTTTGATTCGAAGCGAATAGCAATTTTCTTCGAATAATTTCGAAGCGAATAGTTCGGCACTAAAAAAAGGCTGAGTGACAGTAGGCATTTCCAAAACCATTTATTTTCCTAACACATGTTGCCATTACATACTGCACTGAGGCTGTATTTAAAACCATGCTTCAAAATTTTAAGAGAGCGCCTAAAGTGAGTTAAGAACAATTTTTACCGGTTTGGTAATAAAAAGTTGTAACACATAAAAATACCGCCTGCTTTCTAATAAGAAATTAGTGATAAAATACAAAAAATGACTATAACAGAACGGTGCCAGTAGTACAACCAATAACTGAAACCATAGGAGTAACTGCACCTACACTGCAGCAAGAGCACTGAGAACAATGATGAAAAAAAAAGGACATTCTGCACTACCGGTGACCAGTGGTCGAACGGGTCGAATGTCCAACACTGAGCTAGGCAATCACGTTCCGTGCACCGACTTGTCACTTGCGTTGCTTTCGTTTCTATAGTTTAGGATCCTCACTTCTTGGCTTGGATTGCGCCTTCTTTTCGGTTACGCCGATGGGACTGCTGCGTCCAAAGATGTTAAAATGGAACATAGGCTGACCGGACCTCCTAGCAGCACTGGCAGCATCGCGTATCCAAAGCTCCCACAGCACCGATAGGCTGGCCGTACTGTCGTGGACAGAGCGTTCAGGCCGCGCCTCCCATGGCTCAAATGCATCGCCATCAGGGTTGCCAGATGGCTCCGACCTCAGGTAGCCAAATTGGCCTCCGTAGTAGCCCAAACGTAGCCAAGAGCGAAATTTTTGCGTAGCCCAAAAGTAGCCAAAAATTGTTTTTTTACATTTTTTAAGCATATTGAATTAATTTTCGGCAAGAATATTTACATATTAGATTTCTTTCCCGCAGATGATGTCTGAGGGGGTGCGCACGGCGTGTTCTTTCCGTTACGTTTCGCATCCGTCATGCGCGCTAACCAGTGCGGCTAACAGGTGCGCTAACCAGGTCCTAAAGATGGGGCCGCAGTTCCACTTTGCAGGCGCGGCAGTAGGCCATATCACCTGAGGCGGGTGACGCCAGCCAGTCTGCACGCGGAAAAGAACGGCGGCGCTAAAAAACGCAATCGCAGCTCTAGTTTAGGAATATTTCACCTTTTAAATGTTCGCGCGCAGATTAGACACGTCGACAGTGAAAATACCTTACTGTATACTTGCGCAGCCTCACTTGAGGAAGGTTCTCACTGTGAGCGTCACCTCAAAGCATCGAGCATGCGCCTTCTTGAAGCTACATTCTACGATATGCATGAGCTCAGAATAAATCAAGGATATATGCCATTAGATGATAATCTATGTCGATTTTATCTTCAGTCTAACAGCACCTTCACAATAATGAGAAAAACAATTACCCTTGAATTCCGGCTCCTTTTTCCATTTTTTTTTGTAGTTCCGGATTTACATCGCCCACTTGCCCATTCTGAAAGTTCTCGTAGCGACGGATCTAGCTGATGCCATGTCATGCCACTAACTTCCGCCGCCTTCGTTAGTTACAATGCGCCGCCGCGGTGGCTCAGCGGTTATGGTGCTCGGCTGCTGACCCAAAAGACGCGGGTTCAATCCCGGCCGCGGCGGCTAGAATTTCTTTGGAGGAGAAATTCTAGAGGCCCGTGTACTGTGCGATGTCAGTGCACGTTAAAGAACCCCAGGTGGTTGAAATTTCCGGAGCCCTCCACTACGGCGTCTCTCATAGCCTTAGGCGCTTTGGGATTAAACCTAAACCTAAGTTACAGTGCGTTCCGCGCCGCGCCGAAGGATGGCTCCACGGCTCCGCATGAGTGCACGCAGATTACGCAACGGACACGGCGCTCTCACGTCGCTTGCAATGAATCTCGAGGACTGCACGTGTGCCGCTTGAGGCTGCAGAAAAAGCGTAGGCTCTTGCGAGTGGCACGCTTGCTGTGTCCAGCACGAGAATAGGAAGTAACAGAAAAAGACCTTATTAATGCGTAAGCATTACTTGCCTCATGCGAATCTTGAGCAGAATGTGTCCACAGAACCAGAATGAACAATACAAGAAAAGAACATGCCTGGCGGTGGGTTTCCAAACAGCCACCTACCGCAGCCGAAGCGGACGCCCAAACCACTAGGCCACGTCTATGGTTAACGGTTAACACGTGAGGATCACGAAACCGGCCAACAGAAGCGAAATAGTAGCATTTAATGCTTACGCATTCGCACCACGTAGGGAGACTTAAAGGGACCCTGAAAAGCTCTTTGCCAAGGTTAGCAAAAGCCCACGAGAGATCGGTATTCCATCACTTGTCGCCGCACCGCAAAAATTGTTAAGCGATCTCCATCAACACCGAAGATATCGCCGATTAAAAATGATGTTCCTCCTCTCCCCCACATACCACTCTCAACTCATACACGCGGGGCTCGCTCCGAAAAAAAAAAAAGAAAAGACGGGCCGATGCTCCGCCCATGCATACGTCAAGCAAAGGCGCTCTGCTTGTTTACTTCCGATGGTTGTAGACACATGTGCGAAAGTGAGTGCGATTCACTGCGGTGCGCTGTTGCGAACGGCGTCGCAACGTCCGATCGCAGCTCGTCGCCTGCGTGCAACTTGCTAGCTGTCAACGACGAGCCGCGCGCGGCAGACGCAACGACGGGAAGTGGGAGCCAAAGCGAGCACGGAGAGCGCCAGCGTTGTGATGACGTACAGCGCGCTCCTCGGGGCGCTCGGGGCCGAGCCACGCCGGGCCGGCCTGCCAGCCTTGATGCCGGCCGCCGGCGAGTGAAAAACACGCTAGTATTGTTTGTTCACGTTTATAGCAAGCCCTGGGATAGATGCATGTCAAAAATGCATCACTTCTGACGGTCGTTGGCCAATACCGAGCTGATCGTAAAAGTGATTAATGCGATACTAGCAAATTTCATCCCATAGCCGCTTTGGCGCTGCTGCGGCGCTTCGCCTGCCGCCTGCTAGCTCCGTTGCTGAAGGCGTCGTGGAAATCGAATATATATTCTATTATGGGACGAGTTCACAGTAAAGCGATGTGAAGAGTAGGCCTTTTGATATAGCGCAAGCGACTTCCGAAGCGCCGTCAGTGATGCGAAACCATTAGGCCTAGCGACGACTAGGGCAGCCTGGGACCAGCGCGCAGTTCGTCGCCCGGCGTTGCCGCAGTCGGTGTCCTTGCCGAAAGATCCACTTTTGAACAGACATGTTGTCGTTGCTCGAATCTAGGAAGCATCATCTCTGGTAGAATGGCTGTTTTGTATTTCCTTGTGCGAACGTCAAGTACGCCGAGCATGCCGGCCGGCCGACCGGCCTGGATCAGGACTGCCGGCGTCATAAAAAATGAGCTAAAGAGTGTTCTTGACGTAAATAATAAACCCTAGGCCAAGAAATGTGAAAAATGTGTCATTTTGGAGGATCGCTGACCAATACTGAGCTGCTGGTAAAGGTAGCAACTGTAATACGAGCAAATTTCTGGCCACAACTGCCTTGCAGCTGCCGCTGGCCTGACGTTGGGGTCCGGCTCGCCTGGCGCCCGCTCGCTTCGCTGCTGAAGGCGTCGCGGAAAGTGACCATACTATTACTTTATTGTGAGATGATGCTGTTGACTGTAAAGCGATGTGTAGAGTAAGCCTTTTATTATAGCTCAGGCGACTTCCGAAGCGCCGGACGCTGCGGCTTCGACGCGAACCGAGATATAGGTGTAGCGACGACCACGACAGCCAGGCAGCAGCAGAGCTCGTCGCTCGGAGAGCCCGCGAGCGGTGCCGTTGCCGAAAGCTCCCAACATAAGCAGCAATGCTTTGTCGCTGCTCGAGTATAGCTGGCAGTCTTTCTGATGACGATCGGTGCGGCGCGCCGTCCAAGTTTTCGCACATCTGTCTCCTGATTGCTGCTCGAACAGCATGGATCCGGAGCTGGAAGCGCGGCTGCGTGCAGCCACCGCTGAGATGGGCTTCGAGCCTTTCAGTACACGCCATACCGAGACCCACAGGGCGACGACAGCAGCGATATATATAATTCTAGTAAAATAGAGCAGCGACTCGTCGGCGCAGCTAGGAAACTCGCAAAGGCGGGCGCCAAGATTTGACGAGAACACATGCTTTTGTGAGCAGACGGATTTCCTTCTTTACCGGAAGTACCACATTAATTTCAAGAAATGCTCTGGATTCTTACCTCTGTATACGTATGTTTTAAAAAATAATAAGCAATCAATAAAATAGTATTTCAAGGAGCATCAGTGCTCAGTTTCAAATGAAATATTGCAAAAATTGCGCGTCACGTCATATGGCAGAGCCAATGAGAAGGGTCGCCCAGTCCATGGCCAAGGCTGCCCAGTTTACGTCATGTGGTAGGGGCGGGTAAAAACGCGCGGTGAGGTGTCGCCCTAATCGGCTGTGAGCGGCAAGTTTGAAAAATTGTTTGTAAATTATTGGTTCCACGCGCAGCTTTCTGAATCAGACTAGAATACTCGCAGAGACCACCTCTACAGAGTTGTTGCAATAAAATATGATTGAAGAAACCATTTCAGGGTCCCTTTAAGTTCTCAATGTTTTCTCTATATTCTGGTACCATGGTTGTCATGGTCACCCGAGGTACACTGTACCCGAGGTGCACCGTCAATGGGAGAACGCTCACATGTGCAGACGGCAACAATCTATATTCAATGGCGCGCGCGCGCGCGCGCGTGTGGGTGGCGTTAGTTTGCGGATTAAGTGGAATCTATAGGCCGTGAAGTGTTTCCGCGGGGGCAACTTTCACGTAGTGTCAACTCTTTATAAAAGAAATCGAAAGGCCATGATCCTTGACCACCTGAAATACAAGTTTTCTCGAACACAGCGTTTACAAATTGTCATTTTGTAGCAGACGCGCTCAATTTCTTTAACCTTCTATAGCGTGCATTTTGATTCCAGCATGCCTTTTATTTATGTCACTGTATAATTGTAACAGAGCACATTATAACTACTTTAACTTTTTTTTTCACGCATGAAAAGAAAAATATGTAGCCCAAAAGTAGCCACATAGCCAAAACGAAATTTCTGACGCCAACTCGGACAACAAGTAGCCCAATTTGGCTATTAATAGCCCAATCTGGCAACCCTGAATTCGCCATCACCTTGCTATATTCTAGTACACTATAACCTTGCGGCCGGAGACTGGCGCGTCTATTTCGCTATCCGAGGGGTGCTCGTATGTGTATGGAAACGTCGGCTCTGCTCTGTCTCTCTTGGGTTTAGTGCGGCAAATTGGCGCTCTTCCCGGCCTATGCCGTCACTCTGACAAGGCGTGTCGCACGATGCATTTTTTTTTTTTTTTTGCATTTCACTAGCAGCTCGCGGCTGCTGTTTGCCGGAGCGTTGCTTCGCTTATCAAGCTGAAGGATCGGAACATCGTTCCGGTTACATCCCAGACTAGCGAGAATGGAAGCGGCTGTACAAAACTCTAGCGCAGCAAGCGAAACGTCATTCGCACCGCTCGCGCCTCCTGGCAAAATTGTCCCCGGAAGTACCTCCGAGCAGCCTTAGCATCGCGGTTCCTGGAATGGTCTGAGCCTCCAACGTACCGGAATGCCCGAGTTGCGGCGACGGTGTGCGGCACACCACCGAAGACGGCTCAATGCCCTGATTACGACGGCGTTCCGTTCCCACCAATGCGCAAGCAGTCAGAATAGCAAGAAAAGACGCCAGTCATAGATGGATACGATATCATTTCGTTCTACTGAAGTTCGGCAGTCACGCAGCCTCCCCGATGCCGAGCGTTAACGGCAGTAATCCTCCACGGGTGCACGATAAGCTTGGCGTTATCATACGCTAAATGCGCCCTTCCCATTGAAGTAAGTATACACTTCGGCGACATCGAGTCCCCGCGCTGCCGCTGAATTTTTCTCGACTCCGCCGTTAATATGATGGCTTACTTCAATGCTGCCGAGAACAGCCCATGTTCGGTATGCATGATTCGTCACCTGATTGGGTGAAGCGATAGCGCGGTAGGGCTGCGTGTTTATCGTTGCATCTGTCCTATCAGATAATCATTTCCGCAGCTCTGTTGGAAAAAAAAGGGGGGGGGGGGATGAACGCGGCAAAGCGATGCCCGCGTTGGAATACTTGCGGCGTCCAAGCTCATCGATAACATCACCGCCAGCCAGAGTATACAAAGGGTTCGCTGACAAACTGAGGTTTCTTGTTTTGAAGCTTAGACGACTGTCGGCTGTGTTCTTCCTTCATTGCATCTGCCTCGACACGGTGGCAGCGACGCGGCTTATGGCAGCCTTATGGAGGTTCGAAGACGGCCAGAACGCAGGATCTTCCGCAAGAGCGCGTCGCCCTAACCTTTCTTTCGTTTGTCGCTGGGTTCGCACCCCGGCCTGATCGTGATTTGCGTATTGACTGACCCCCCAGCGTTAAAAGCGCGATAAAAAAAAGCCATCTATGCGGAAATACTCGGAACCGAAGCCACATAAAGCAAGCGGGCAAGCGTCCCAGTAACACTATTCGCGCGAGACGAATACTTCGAAATTTCGAATACCGAGAATTCGGTTCAAAGCGAATATCGAATACCGTGCTATTGGATCGAATATTCGAAATTATCGAATATTCGCACACCCCTATATGGAAGCTGTGGCCTGTTTTCACAAGGCTGAACAAGACCTTCCTTGCTGCCTGTGTGCCAGAACAGGATGTGTCCATTGATGACAGCCTCTTGTTTTTCAAAGGAAGAATATCATGGAAGCAATATCTTCCGCTCAAGTTTGCAAGATTTGGCCTCAAAATCTTTCTGTTGTGTGAATCTTCGAACGGCTACATCTGCAATTATCAAGCTGCTACAGCTGCGTGCTTTTCAGTGTGCTATCATTTTTTGCATCAAACAAATACTTCGAATTTCAGTACGTTGTGACTCTTTACCACGGCATACTTTGAGGGAAAGCCACCCTCAACAGCAGCTTTTGTTTTTTAGTTTTTGTGCTAATTATAACCAGAAATCAGTGATGTAATATTGTCACGGAAGATAGGGCTACAAGTCGCTAACCAGCAGAATGCGGCAGCCAGCCAGCGCGAGACACTTCGTCTTCTCTTTCATGCGCCACCTGAGAACACTTGGTGGCATTGCTCCCCCTTTAAAAAAAAAAAAAAGAAAAATATAAAAGCGGGGCTGGAGCACGAGAAATGGAAGGGTTTTTTTAAAAAACAACAGCACAAGCACAGAAAAATGTACATGGGAGGTGGGCGAAGGTGTCCCACGCGACAACTATCGAAACACTGAGTGTACTGTCCATTACCACGTGAAGTACGATTTCATGCGGACTATGTGCACAACCTCAGAGCGGGGTGGGCGACGCTGAGGTTGCACAGACCCATCGGGAAGAACTTCGTAGGTCACTTCTGTGATGCGACGCAAAACTCTGTAAGGTCCAAAGTAACGGCACATCAGTTTTTCAGACAAGCCTGGGCGGCGTACCGTGGTCCACACTCAAACTTGGTCACCGGGATGGTATTCGACGTGCCGATGACGGAGGTTGCAGCAGCGCGCGTCCGCGCTCTGCTGCTGTTGAATGTGAATACGGGCTACTTGACGTGCTTCCTCGGTGCGCTGAGCGAACCGCTAGGCATCTGGCGTGAGTGGGTGGTCATCAGTGCAGCATGGAAGCATTGCATCCAGCATCGTCTGAACGTCACGTCCGTAGACCAGACGAAATGGTGTAAAGCGGGTCGTCTCCTGGGTGGCCGTGTTGTAGGCGTATGTGACGTAGAGGAGAATTTCGTCCCAGGTTTTGTGCTGCGAGTCGATGTACATTGCGATCATGTCGGCGATCGTTCGGTTGAGTCTCTCTGTGAGCCTGTTCGTCTGTGGGTGATAGGCAGTGGTTTTGCGATAGCTCGTGTGACTGAGCTCGAACATGTCGTGCATGAGCTGTGCCGTAAACGCCGTACCTCGAGCAGTGATTACGTGGGACGGTGCGCCATGACGCAGCACGATTTGTTGCATAAAAAACTGGGCAATCTCAGATGACGTGCCACGTTGCACCGCCTTAGTTTCCGCATACCTTGTTAAATAGTCAGTCACGACTATGATCCATTTATGACTGGCTGATGACACAGGGAATGGGCCCAGAAGATCGATGCCGACTTGATCAAACGATGACCGAGGCGGTTCAATAGGTTGGAGCAAACCCGCTGGCTTGAGAGGAGGTGCCTTACGACGTTGGCACTCGCGGCAGCCTCTGACGTAACGTTGGACGGCGTGTGAAAGTTTGGGCCAATAATATGCCTGGCGCACACGTGCAAGTGTGCGGGCAAAGCCCAAGTAGCCGGAGGTAGGCTCATCGTGACAAGCAAGAAGGATATCGGCACGGAGGTCTACCAGGACGATGAGGAAGTGCGCTCGGTCAACAGTGCTGGAGTTCTTCTTAAACAAAATGCCGTTCCGGAGGCGTAACGGGGATCGATACCCAGCACCTGCACCAAAATATGTCACGGAAGATAGGGCTACAAGTTGCTAACCAGCAGAATACGGCAGCCAGCCAGCGCGAGACACTTCAACGTCTTCTCTTTCATGCGCCACCTGAGAACACCAGGTGGCAATATATTTTAAGAATCGGAATTGCATGGAAAAAATTATGACAACTAAAAAAAAATTGGCGATTTGGGTACGTTTTTCGGGAGTGAAATTGGCGATTAAAGAAGTATAGACACCTAACTTTTGGGTGCATCTTTTCTTCTTTGTAATGAGGCATAAGGCATTAATAATCAATGCCTTGATGATTATTATACTTAGATTAATAATAATGATTATTGTACATAGATTACGACGTGGTATCCTCCTACGACCACTAAATAATTTGTACTCAAATTTCTTTCCCTTGGTGTTTTGGTTTCAACAGCCGAACGATGGCTGTGATATCAAAGAGAGGTTATAGGTCACGTGAGATATGAAAAACTGCAGTATAATCGGTGCTTCTACATACGTTGTAATTCTGACTCTTGAGGAAGGCAGGCTTCAGCACTGCAGTGAATTAAAACGATGAATCAGCGTTTATATTGCAGTTTTTCCATGCCTCACATGACCTATAACCTTTCTTTGACGTCATAGCCATCGTTCGGCTGTTGAAACTGAAACCGAAACAGCATGACAGAAAAATTTGATTATAAATTATTTGATGGTCGTAGGTGAATACCACATGGTGATTTGTACATAGTAATGTCTTCCGCATCATTATAGAGAAGAAAACATGCCACCAAAATTAGGTGTCTATACTCTTTTAAAGGGGCCCTGCGGTGTGGATCAAGCATAAAGTCTTTATTCTTTGTATGCAAAGTTAAAGGTGCACTGAAGAGGATTCTAAACATGTCTTTTTGCCACGGGAACTCGATCCACACGTTCCTAGCATTCTTAGAAACAGTGACTTATTGCCCTGTGTGGCCGATTTCCCCAATTAAAACGAATTAACATCCGGCTCCCGCCTTTCTTTTTTAGTTCTGCCTCGTACGGTGGGCGGAGTCGACCAACGCGTGGAGCGCCTTTCACCCAGTCCTGTGGAGGCTTTGCTTTCGCTTTATCTTGTTTTTTAGGTTTCCATGAATAAATAGTTTCATTCGCAGATAATATAGCCACAAAATAAGCCCGAAGAAATAAAAATACGCGCGGACTATTTGCTACTACGGACTACTACGTATTACTCCGCCAATGGCAGTGCGGCGGAGTGGGTGAAAGGCGCTCCACGCGTTGGTCGACTCCGCCCACCGTACGAGGCAGAATTAAAAAAAAAAAGGCGGGAGCCGGACGTTAATTCGATTTAATTGGGGAAATCGGCCACACAGGGCAGTAAATCGCAGTTTCTAAGAAAGCTCGGAACGTGTAGATCGAGTTCCCGCGGCAAAAAGACAAGTTCAGATTCCTCTTCAGTGCACCTTTAAGCACATTGTGACACCTGAACGCCTAGAGAGATCACCGGAATTGTAATAATTAATATTTTAATTTTCTCCAGAAGTGCTCGTTTTGAGCCGATAATGTCGTAACGTGGCGGCTATTTTTGGCAGCGGAAATGAGGTGGCTCCCAGGTTGGGCGGTGCCTTTCTTACTTGTTGGGCCTCTAGTTTGAACCTTGTTTCTTTATGTTCGCAAAATGGATCCAAAATATTATGTCTCTGAGTGCTACAAGCTTTTCGTGTTCCACAAAAACTAAAAAGAAGCAGTGAAAGTGAACAAAAAGTAATGAGAATAACACTAGGGGTGGCACTTTTTATTCCACTTGAAACTTTTGTGAGGACAAGTGCTGTTGTTGAAACCACACCAAGAAGGCTGCGAAAAAAAAAAAAAAAGAAAAGCTGGTAGACACACCTCGCCCTGAAATGTGAAGAGAAAGGCCGGACAGGAGGCGGGGGGGGGGGGGGGGGGGGGGGTTAGCTTTTTGTGTCAATAAACATCGGGGAGCTTCTTTGTTAAGTTTGTTGAGCGCTTCCGCGCGGTGCATACATGGGGGGACAATGCCGTCAAAATACGCAGCTGTAGGCTGCCCCGGCAAAGCACCAATTGCATACAAGCTTCCGCTGCATGTGTGCTAGGCTTTTGATTGGTAGCACCGAATCTCTGCACTGGGTGAGTGAAATGGACGAGTGACATATGTGTTCACCTGATCTTTTTATTTTGTATTTTCGTTTGCATGCTCTGATTTCAATTATTCTTTTTGTACTAGTCTCTGGAACACATGATGAATTCATTTAATCAGATTTATCGGCACTGAGGAAAACATTGCAGTGCACCTGTAAGTAGGTAACACATTATGGAAGGATTAAAGGGACTATACAATAAATAAATTGAGATTACGTGAAGCAGATGAAAGATAGGCATTCCATCACTCGTCACCCCAGCGCAAGAATTTTTGAGCTAGCATGAATAATAACGAAGTTATAGACGATTAAAAACTACGCTCCTCCTCTCGCACCTCAACTCGTACACGCAGGGCACCAGGAAAAAATAAAGAATACAGCTCTGGGTCTGGGCCCCACCCATAAATACGTCATTCGCTGACATTCGGTTTGCGACTTCCGGTTGTCGCACCCAGCACCCCAGCAGCAGCGTCGATAGCGTCTCTCTCTCCGCCTTCCTGGATTGCGGCACGCATCGGATTTCTTTGTTAAGAGGGAACAGCGCAAACACAGGAACGAGAACTTTTTTTTCTTTGCTTGTCACTGCGACAAAGGCATTGCGAGTGGCTCCCGAACTCCCGACAGAAAGAGGTGGTAGAGGTAAATTGAAGCCACATGTGCGAATGCAATTCCCTGGCTTGCCGTTGCCCCAGGGGGTCGCGCAGCGGCACGAGCAGACGATTTTCACGGCTACCGGAAGCGTGCCCGTGACGTCGTGGCTGCCGTAGCTCCAGCGAATGACAGTGTGTGGTGGCCTGCCGATGTCATGGGGCTAGTGACGTATATTTTCCCGTTTTTACTTTCAAAATCGGTCACTACGAAGACACCAATCGGCCCGTGAATTTCAAAAACCGCGGTTTTTAAAAATTCATAGTAAATTGCCGGCTCAGTTCCGAAGACTCGTACTTGGAGTGAATGCTTCTGAGCATCATTTCTAAGCATTGAAAACATTTACAAGCGACTTTTCATTCGTTGCATTGTCCCTTTAAAGAAAAGATGGCACACTTTCTCATGGTTGTTTGAAGCGGGTAGTTGTCCATCTTTTTAACATCAAGTGTCATGTGGGAAAGCCCACTTGCGAAATTTTGCACGAGGTCAAGCCTAGCAGTATCTGAATGCGATCGGTCCTCGCAATAAACGCCAGAGAAAAAAGCGAAGAGGGCGCATTTGTATTGCTTTCCTGGTACTTCAAACTCGGTCGTCGGCTAATTTGCCTGATATTGTGGTTTTGCCATGTTCGAATTTATGAATGTCGGCGCGGTTAAAACACTGGCGAATAATCTAAAATTTTTGAATATTCCTAAATGCTCAAATATCAATTTCTCAAATATGAATGTGAACCAAATATCAAACATATTCGATTTATATTCGAAATTTAGAGTATTCACACTCCCCTAGAAATTTTTCATCATTATGGGCCACACATGCATGATTGCGAGATCTAAAGGTTGATTTTAGTTCCATGGAAAGTGCCCTGTAAGTGGGTTTAAATGCCGTTAGTTCAGTGCCAGTTGATACTGCCTGTATAATGGGTATAAATTTCCCCTTGTATCATACATTAGCAATTCCTCTGTATTAAGCCTTTTTTGCTCTCAAATATTCCAATATCGAAGGCCCTTTGTCATCTGCTAATATTGGGATTAAAAGTAGTGATTCTTGCTTATTAATTGTGTGCAGTGAAACTACAGTGAACTCTCATTAATTTTAAACCTCTAGTTTCTTCAAACTACTACCTTGGTCCCATCAGCAGCAACATCTGAAAGGCTTCATTTAATTCAGACTGCATGTAACTTGAACAAATTTTGAGTCCCTTTTGAGTTCAGATACTCTAGAGTGAACTGTGCTTCACTCGTGTAATAATTTTTGTTATGGCTGGATTGCACATATCCCTATTTTAATACCATACATTTGAAGCATGGTAGCAAAAAGGCTGACTCTTGATGCCTTGTGTTATTGTGAGCGTGATTAGGTACTTCATTTTCTTGCTGTTTTGTCATTTATGACAACACTTGTCACTGAACAGTCTGTGTGATTTCTTCAGGCCCCTGAACCTTCCAAAACAAATGGTGATGAGAAGCCTGATGTGAGCCAAGCATTGAAAAGGGTAAGCATGTGGCATTTGTAGTTTTGTGCATTTCAGTTCTGTCTTTCTTCTTTTATCTTGTAGAAGCAGCACTCAGTGAGAGTTGAGCCTTATATTTTATTTGTAATATATTTGCACTCAATATCTTGATTTAAATTTATAGCTATATAGTCACTGCAGTCTCCTACTGCAGAAAAAGAGATGTTCTTGGTAACATGACAGGATGAAATCAATGATCTCACTTGAAGTCCAGGAATTTTTGCTAATACTAACTCCAAAAGAGGTAGAATTGTTGAATGGTAAAGTGTGCTTCTATGGTTATGCACAGAATATATTTCTGAGCACTATACTGATTTTGAAGGACATTGATAGCAACCTTGAATGTATTGTTGATTTAGCACATAAAATTGTAGCCCAACCTCGTTGTAACAAAATTGCACATGGAACCGAAAAACTTGAATTGTGAATTTCTTATGAGGTCAAGGAAGGGGCACTAAAGGGGAACATGAAGTCTTGCTAGATTGAGAGATTAGTGTCCCAAGATAGCACATACTGTATTTACTCCTGTAATGTGCATCCTCACGTAATTTGCTCACTCGTTATTTATTTCCCGAGTTTATAAAGAAAAAAAACATTTACTCGCACATTTTACGCTCCCTGTTGTGCCAGACTACCAGCATGCACGCGGGTGCACGCCGCGTTGCGTTGTGCAGCTGTGAAAGGTGCGAGTAGTGCGGGGACACTGCCACGCCGGCCCTCTCAAAACTTCGAATCGCATGCCGTTTCAATTCACTCGTGCCAGTGGTCGCTTTCTTAGTTTAACAGTTGCGAGAGCAAACTGTTGGCAACCTCCGGCACTCACTTGAATCCAAAAGTACCGAACAGTTTGCTGTTCGGTTTGCCGCTTGTGAGCCAGGCCACACATGAGAGTGCCATTTTAGCGCCGTTTTTCTATTTGCCCCTGACTGCTGGATTGTATAGATTTTTATCGGCCAGTGAGGGGTGCAAGTTGTGGGTGAAACGTATAGGCGGCAGTATAAGGCATATATTGCAGGTTGTGACCTTTGCATAGTTTCTTAGGACATGTTTGCGAAATCTCTGAATAACTTGCACACCCCCCTCTTTGAACCCTTAATTTAAAGAAAAAAAAGTGCGCAGATTGTGCGAGTAAATACAGTATGTTGTTTTTACTGAGAGCAGAGCTTGGATGAGCCAGCAAATTACATAAAAGAGAAGAACATACAGCAACGCTCCTCATGAATTTCAGTAACTGCCTAGTCAAGGGAATTCTTCGCTGGCTATATTTCGTTCATGGGTTTCATTGGCAACACTCTTTCTACTTGACAAGTCCAGGCAGATGCAGTCAGTGGGACAAAAGCAGTGTAGCAAGTGCTGCCAAGATACGAGAATATTAAACAAAACTTATTTCTCATGCTGCTCAATCAGCTTGCATAAATTTGTTGTATGCACTGAGCTTAGAAGTGCCAGCTCCCTAGGTCACTCATGCTCTTCTCAAACTGTGAGGTTGCCATATCTTGAGAGGAGGCTTTCAGTGCTCTGTGAGTCAGAGCATAAAAAGATAGCACATGTTATTACGATGGCGCCATCTGTTGCTAAACATTTTGACATAGCGATTGTCTCACCAGCAGGTCAAGTGGTTTCGTTTTTGTTATCAAAATGAAGGGTCAGGTCTACAAAGTGTTTTGTTGTGTCTGTGCAGTTATACATTTATATATTGTATGCATGACGATGCAAAGCAAGAATTCAAAAATAACTTGGCAACTGTGATGGTGTGATTGTCATTCAGCATATGTTGAGCTTAATCGCTCGTAGGGCTTGGAAATATCAGGTTAGGAGCGAACCTCTTGTGTGTGGTGTGCCGAAGTGCTCACAACCTTTGTCAGGTTATGCTAAACTGTCATTTCAGTCTGTCGACATTAAGTTGTGATTGTGTTGTGTTCATGGAGGCTTCTAGTGGTTCATGGAACAGATATCACAGCAGCATTGTTGCACTGCTTAACACGCTCAGCGTGCTCTCATGAAGGGGTAAAGCATATAAACTTATTGCTTGTTAACACATACTTCTGGTCACGATAAGAAACATGCCCTGTGCAGATTTTGTTCCAGCAGGACGTATGGCACAAGATGCAGTACTTCCCGCTTGACCATTGGGCATTCGTCGCCACTTCACTTACGCTTAATATTTATTCATAAAAGGATGTGTGCCGGCGATAAAACTCTCCCATTCTATGTCTTTCTTCTCTTCTGCTTGTCACAAAGGGTTCAAAAGCATCCATGCTATACACAAGGACTTTGTTAAATTGAAAGCGAGTGGAAAATTGCTTTGTAAATTGCAGACAAAAATAAATGATTCTTGATGAAACTAATGTTGGAAGAAGAAAACGAAATTTATTTCATTGTGAATTTCATTAAATCAAGTTTTGTTATGTGGATGTCCGGCTGTGTATGCTAATATAATATAGGTAGTTGATGTTTCTGCATGCGCCCCTGTTCATTTACTGAGGTTGTAACAGACAGGGCTCATTCGTTGACGCATCAGATGCCAGTACAATGCTGAGTGGTGTGGCTAGAGCTGTGGGAAAACCAACTCAGTGTCACATGTTTAATACAGTGCAATCCACTTATAATGATATCGAGAAAACTTGAAAATCGGATCGTTATAATGGATTATCATTATATCTGGACCGGCATAAAAAATTAAAAAAAAGCTAGAACACACCCACATATTCCCCTATGAATGTAGGTATTACCCCATGCATGTAACCACCGCCACAGGTGCTCCTGTCAAGGACGGAGCATAGCGTCTTGGCACTCTGTCAAGTTCACCGAGCAAGCCACTCTTGTTGGAGCTCCCCTCAAAAGATAAAAACAACACGATGTTATCGCGCACAGCATCGTGTCATGCTGCAAGTTCTGTGCTGTGGGCAGCGCGAAATGGAGGAACGCACTAAGAAAAGCTAACGGTCTTAAAAGTTTTCAACGACAAAAGTTGGTGGGGAGGGTCAGAGATATCGCCCTGCGCTCAGTCGCTGCCATTTTTACCCACGAATGCACAACCGGGTGGAAACGGTGAAAACTACCTACTGTTGCAGAAATAAATGTGTGCAGTAGAATGCTTCTCTCAGCAAAACGGGCGGATTGTTTGAGCACAAATTTAGCTCAGAAATGACATTTGGTCGGCAGAATTGTTTCATGCTACATTTGTTTGGGTTACTTGCCTGAATCTATCAAAAAAAGTCACATATTCGCATCGTCTGCAGCGATGACGAAGGAAATCAAGCTGTCCTGTCAGCGATCGCACCGGTGGCATCATCTGGTTTGTCGACCGTGGAGATTCGGCAGAGGGGAGGTTTTGCGGGATCTTTGAAGAGTCCATTTCACCAAAAACGAGAAATTTAGTGGAGTTTTGGCCAAACTGCATTTATTGTGATCATCAGTAAAGGAGCTGAAAAAGCGTCTTCAAACCTTTTGCAAAACAACCTGACCTCCCCTCCTTCCCTTGCCAAATCTCCACAGCCGAGAAACGAGATGGCGCCATCTTTATTTCCTACGTCGTCGCCGCAGACGATGTGAATATCCTACTTCTTCTGATAGAATCAGGTAAGTGACCCAGACAGATGTGGTATAAAATAATTCTGCTGACCAAATGCCATTTCTATGTGAAATTTGAGCTCGAACAATGCGCCCATTTAGCTGGTAGAAGCATTCTACGGTGCGCATTTATTTGCGCAATACATTGTATGTTGGTGTTGTGTGAAAAAGCGTTGTGTTGCGGCCAAGCAAGCCTTTCCCTCCTTCCTCCAGCGATTGCAATGATGGTACGGCTTGTTTATGATGATATGATGATACCGGACATCGAACTCAATATAGAGTGGCCGGTGCCACACAGCGGTTTTCAGTGACAACTGAACTCGATGGAGATTTGAGATTGATCATTGAAATCTCAAGGGCCCTTGAGAGCAGTCTTTCAGGTATTAAACATTGAAAAAAAAAAGTGATATAGAAACTCAAAACAAGTAAAGAAAATCTTTTTGATTTTATTACAAAACTTTAAACTGCAATGACCAGTTCAAAAATCAATTTTTATTCAGCAGTCAGAATGACAGCTCCGCAAACTGCCCAGTGGTCAGATGTATACAAACGGTGTTCTTTTGAGATGTGCCATGGCGATTTGCCCATTTTTGCATCTTAGCGTGCTTTGTGTTAACCAAAACCAAGAAGTGCGCCATAGGTGTTGCAACAATAGTGGCTATGAATGCGACAAAAGTCGGTCACTGATCTGTGGCAGCTTTGCTGGCGAACAGTGAATGCTTCCGAAGCAAAGTGCTCATCGCTGCCCATCATTGGCCCTCCATCACTGTCTGTATTGTGCCGAACTGAAGTGTTTGAATTACTTTTTCCAAACAAACTTGCAATTGAAAACAGCACTTCAGTTTATGCCTCGTTTTATTGCTGCTTCGCGTCATGTTTTTGCTCATTGTTGCTACCCCTAGCACCGTCTTCTGGGCCGTATGCTCACTTGTCAATGATAATTGAAGCTGGATGTGTGGCAGCAATGCATCTGGATGGCCATTGGCTCAATGGGCATTGAGATTGCCTGTGTGACAGGGTTATTAGACCCCACAAATAGGTCGACTTCGTGCATAGGACAACGTTCCCAGTTTGGGATGGCTATTTTTGTAAAGAAAAAAAAAGTTAACTTATACGCAGCAGTACACAGTAGGATTTTTCATGAGATGTTTGTTTTTCTTGTTTCTATACATTTTATTCCCAATATCTGATTCCCTTGTAAATAGGCTAGATTGAGCTCAAGAATGTTATGTGTATGAACATTAAGGTGACTGCATTTTGATAAAGCAGATACTGTTTGTTGTGATTCTGTTGCCTTGCAGGTGTAAATCTTTGGTTATGCCTAATTGTCATTATCCTCTTCTTTCTTCCTTTGTCCACTACCTGACCACCAGCTTGTGAATGCTCTGCCATCAAAGGAGCAGCTCAATACAATATGCTCGTCTCTGGTGCAACATTTGACAAATTCTTCTCACAACTATAGCACTGTGCTGCTGGCACTGCGCATATTGATCATGCTGACAGAGCACGACTTTGGTTTTTATGCTGTAAAGACGTAAGTACATTTTTTCTCCATGTATGTGGTTTAGCTTTTGAGCACCCACTGTCCTTGAATAATGTGTGAATAGAAATGTATGCATGAGAAATTTTAATTTTCTTCGAGTCAAAGAGGAAAGAAGAGTCTGTTTCTTGAACTGTAGAAAATGTGCATTAGATTGAATTGCAAGTTTTGGTGGGTTTTTATTCTTTTACTATTTAATTGGGACACTCAGTAAACTGAACAGTGAAAATGTCAAACGGGATTTGCCGCAAAGTGTGCTGTCATTTGAAATGCTGAAATTTTGTGACTTGTACAGTTTATAGCTTGCAGATCAAATCTGCATTGGCTGGATATGACTGAGTCACAGTTTTAAGGCCAGCTTACATGCTGTGAACTTTTCTGGCAAAGTTCATGCGGCAAAAAATATAGGGCAGCATGCTGCCAGCATACATCACCGTCCTGGCAGGCTGGATGTCTGGCTGCCGCAGCAATGCTGGCAGTGTGCACCATGGCCTCATGCTGAAAAAGATGTGGCAATGGGCATTTTCTTCCTTTTTTTAAAATTTCAGTTGTAGCATACAAATAAAAAAAGCAGGAAAGAGAAATGTGTTGGGCACTAGTGTGTTGCATAATTCAGGAAGTCAGCTTCACCTCATGATTTTCCCAGAACGTGGCATCGCTGGTCTTTAGTGACACATGCTTGTTAGTGCCTCACAATTGAATATGTTGTCATGATAACCACCAAGACATGTCCGCTTTATAGAACACACAGACTACGCTTACATACCGTATTTACTTGCGCAATTTGCACACCCCTAATTTATTACCTGGACTTATAAAAAAAAACGTTTGCTTGGATATTTTGCGCACCCTGCTGTGCATTCATGAACATGCATGCAGGTGCGCACAGTGCATGCTTCAGAAGATCGGCGTGGCCGCGTTGCCACGTGTGGCTGTGAAAGTTGAAGGAGTGAGTGGTGTTAAAAAAAAGTCAGTAATTCGTTTGCCAATTGGTCCTGGTAAAGAAAAGTCAGTTATGCACCATTTACCCGCCGGCAGTTGCTTTCCTGTTTGAGCGGCTGCGAGAGCAAACTTCCGGTAAAGTCTGGAGTACGCGTCGCAGCAGAACCCAAAACTGCCAAGCCGTTAGCTGTTCTGTTTGCTGCTGCTCAGCCGGGCTGCATGCAAGGGCATTGTCCGACCCACCAATGGGGATCCTAGGAGTTGCCGCGGCGGGAGCGAAACTATTTATTTTAATTAAAGCGTATGAAATATTGCCCTGCATCTAAAAGTTTGCATAATTATAACAAGCCCAACACATTCTGTATTGCCTTACTGTCAGGTTTAATTATGAGTAGCCCGTGCAAACATCAAACATCCCTGTGCGTCGCTCCGACTGAGTTATCTGGCTATGCATTGCATAGGAAAGCACCGACTGAGAATTGCACAGTGACATCACTGACTGCGTCGAATATTTTCGCTGTAGTCGCAGCATGTTTAACGGGCCTGAGACTCTCTACCACTCGTTAAAGGTGTATAGAAATCTAATTTTTCGTTTCGTATTATCCTTTGTAATTATGCACGAGACATTACTATACATGGATCCTAACCATAGCTCGGCTGTTGAAACCGAAACAGGTGAGAGAAGAAATTCAATTATAAATTATTTAGCAGTCATAGGCAAATACCGCATGGTGATCCATGTATAGTAATGTCTTACGCATCATTACAAAGAAGAAAGCATGCAACCGAAATTGGGTGTGTCTACTTCTTTGAAGCTCTACTGCTTCAAATATTTGAAGGCAGTCAAAATTGAAAGCAGTCGTGACACAGCCTTATTCCTGTATCTTCTGCTACTTGAAGACAATAGCACTGTCTTGTGCACTAGCCAGTTATAGTTTGACTTTGATCACAACACAATTCTTGGTCAAATTTACTCTTCAAGAATGCCAGAGGTGCACTTCGTATGGTACCCTGCATTTACGGTATGTGCCATTTTAATAAGTATGTGCATAATAAAGATCTTCATGTTAATGCAGGTTTGTGGGAATAATATTCTCTGTTATTTTTAGTCAGTGAAATTAACAAGACGAACTGAGCTTCTTGTACATAAATGAGTGAGTGAGGATTACATAATTGAATAGAGGACAGCTTTTCTAGCTTTCATTTCTTTCCTTTTCTCTTTTTTTCATGCCTTGTCGGATCATATAGTGGTGGCATTCTTTGGTGGTGGAGTGTTATGTCTCCAAAGTGTGCCTTTGTTGGCCATTTATATGTTTGTACAGAGCGCTGGACAAGGAGGAGCTGAGCCTGTGGTTCCTGTTTGAGCGTTTGAGCACGAGCTTCAGCAAGGACAGCTCGGACTTCCTGTCAACGCTGTCTGCATCGGTGCAGCTGCTTCGCACGCTGAGCAGTGTGGAGGGTGTAGTGTCCCTGGGGCAGCTTCGCACTTTGCGCCTGAGTGCCGCAGACATGGCTGCTCATCTGGCCTGGGAGAGGAGAGATGACAAAGAGTCACATCCACTTCTGAGGTTGGAGAAGATGCTGGTGGTGTGTACCTTTTTCTTGCACTTCTTTCTGCCTGATTTAGAATTAGGACGTGTGTTTGCTGGAGACAGAGCCCAATGGCACTGGTTTGAATATTGACGGGGTGGATTGGTTTATGCAGGCTCACACTCAGCTAGCTTGGATCTAGAAGGAGATGCTTAGCTGCCCACTCCATAGCATATATATAAAGGACACCACATTGAATTCATTTGCTCACCAACATGGTGCAGTGAAGGTTTTAGAGGCAGAGTCAACAAGAACAGGTTTACTTTCTGACTGTGTACCATTGTGGCCTTAATAGTATGAAGCACACTTCTCTAGCGAAAACTACGAGGTACCGAACATATATGCTAACAAATTCCACTGGTGCGCTCGAATATAACTCCAAAAAGCCTTCATACCTTCTGCATGGGACATGTGAGAAAAGTTCAAACACTGAAACATGCTCCATATTATTTTGGAGACACCTGTACGTGTACAATACAAACAAGGACTGTGTGGTTGTTGCACCTTATGGGTGAAGGTTTTTGCGAAAGGCACTAAACTGCACGTAACTGTAAGCAAGGCTGATTATTTAGGGCCCTCCTTGCTCCACCGCACAGGGGTCCACACATCCATCCGAGTAGAATAACGCTTGGAAAGCAAACTGGAGCTGCACGTGCACTACTGGGCTCTTCTAGCAGGATAGAGGAGGGGAGTAGGAGAGGAAGGAGGGTAGGGAATGCCACAGGACCAGCTCCTTGAGCACTGTTTGCACACAGCATGTGTTGGAGAGGGCAAGTGCATTATTTTTATTTACAATAAAAGTTTGTTAATTCAACCCCTACTAATTCAGAAATCCGGATAATTCGAACTGCCGGCTCGGTCCCGGCCAACGCCCATGTAAATCTATGGCTCCAGACACTCGCTAATTTAGATGCTACGGGTCTCGCACCAGTTAATTCAAACAAGCTCCCGAAGGAATCTGCATCCAGGTATAACTGGCGCAGCAAGAAGTCACTACTCCACTTAGCCAGAGTTCCATGCTCGCAGAGTCGCCCACGCGCCACTGATGTGCGTCTAATGGCTGGTGTGACGACGAACGAATAACCCCCACCTCCAATAACAGTCCTGCCACTTAGTTTCGGTTTCGTTTTTCTGAGCTTCGCACTAGCCTGCAGTGACGGTGGCTCGACCAGCCAGCATCTACCAGCCAACCTAATCCCGCTGAGCACCGTTTTGCATGCTGATTGGCACAACACTGTTGTTTTCTTTCCCTTTTTTTTTTATTTCACCACTTTGGCACCACTAAGCCGTTTTCTTCGCATCCATCCGCTTGGTTTCGTTCTCTCGCGCAGCAAAACTGCATGCTCCTCACGTGCCGTTCGCTGCCTGTGCAATTAATTCTCCCCACATGCGACAGTGCCGCTTTTGATGGGTGTGACGCGATGGTGGTGGCGTTCCACCGAGTTGCACCGTGAACAATACGGGAGGCTCTTATGATTTTGGAGCAGTTATGCTTCAACGCTCCCGATAGTATGCATGCAGTAAAGCATTGATGGAAATGTGAGAAATGGTGATTGCCGTGCCGTTCTCATCTCAAAATTGGGCAACCACCATCCAGTCTTTCACCAAATAAATTTACTGTGATGCAAGCAGTCCTTGACAGTTTTTCAGATAATTTGAACATTTTTTTTCGGTCCCTTGAAGTTCGAATTAATGAGCTTTTTCTGTATAGTCTTGTAATGTTTGCCCATAACAATTAGTAAATCAGCTTTTCATGAATGCACTTCTGCTGTTACTTCTTTTTTGTTAGCAAGTTTGGGTGATCATTTAAATAGCAGACATGTTACTACTTTCCTTATGATTGTTGTCTTCTGCTGACTGAAGTTTTGTTAATTTGTAGGACTATTCAGGAGAAGAAGAAGCTCTCGAGAGTCTGCTGAATGGGATTGCAAATCAGGTGGAGTTACTCGGAAAGGCAGCAACGACACCCGAGAAAGGCAGGTCACATTTTTTTCTATATTATAGTTTTTTTTTTCGTTTTTCTTCTGGCTTAAAGGTCAACTCCGGGGTTTTTTCTACCTCGTCTGATTTTACTGAAACTCTCATGCAGTTCTCTGCAGTTTTCTGGTCCTTTGTGCCAAGTTTCACAGTGGGGTGGTGTTTTATTTCAGCACAAATTAATTTAAAGTTTTCCATTTCGTGGTCTCAGTTGAGGAGATTTCTACATGCAAACTTGCTTGTGGGGCTGACTGGACACAGCCATCGATATTCGTTCTGTGTTTGTTGAAGGACAAAATTTTGAGCTGGCTTTTGGCTTTTGATAACGACCCCAACGCTCACTTACACTGGCTAGTTTAGCCAATCAACGCACACACGATATGTTTTGTGACAGTTTCCATGACATCATAGGACGGTCTGTTGTGACATCATTTCGGTAGAAACCCAATTTCAGTTTTGGTTTCCTGGTTTTTGATATTTTTAAATTTTTCTACTTGGTATTTCGAAAAACGATGTTTTGGACTGGAGCGAGGGGACTCTAAGGAATGTGATGTGATTATCAACTCAAAGTGTACAAAAAAAAAAAACACGGAGTTGGCCTTTAAACAGAAAAGAAATGGTTACTTTAATCTTTTATCTAATCTTTTGTTTCAGTAATGTGCCTCTTTGCTTATTCTTTGCTACAGAGATTGCTGAACCTGTGCTCCCTCCTCAGGATGGGTTGTCAGCTCAGTTTGCCTCCAGAACTGTTTACGTGCTCGCGGAAGTAGATGAGCGGCGACTCAACCCAACTTATTGGCTTTCTGCTGTTTCTGAAGACCCGGAGGAAGAACCAGACCAGGTTTGGACTACGGCCTTCTTATACCTAGAGAGTGAGAAAGAAAATGGCAACTATGGCCTGCTTGAAACTGTAGGGGCATTGCAGCTTTGTTTTTTAATATATTTGGTAGGCATGTGCGAATATTCGATAATTTCGAATATTCATTTGAAAGGTGAAGTATTCGATATTCAATTCAATCGGAATGTTTGGTATTCGAAATCTCTTAAGTATTCGTCTCAAGCGAATAACGTTTCGGAACTCTTGTTGCATGTGGTGTTGGTTTATTATTATTTATTATTTATTAGTTGCCTGCATCGCCCCGCAGGGCATTACAGCAGGGGGGGGGGGGGGTGGGTACAGACTTCATTAGAGGTATAAAACAGTTATTGTAGTGCATGGAAAAATGCATCATTAGATGTGATACATACAATGCTTGATGGCAAACTGTTCCAGTCTTGAACAGTTCTAACATAAAAAGAATAACACAAGACATCACCCTTGCAAGAAAATTCCCTGACGTTCAAGCAGTGGTCCAGTCGCTTTGAGGTATAATGAGGTGCCTGGATATATTGTTTGCGGTTTATGCCAGTTTTCGAATAATAAATCTCATGGAAAAATTTCAGTCTGATGTACCTTCTACGGTCCTTCAACTCTTGCCATTTAAGTTTTCGTTTGCTTTCCATCATGCTAACTTGCCGATTATAATTACCATGAACAAATCTAACATTCTGAATTTTCTCTAATTTGCCTACACACTCAGATTTGTGCGGGATGGCACTGTGGCGTGCGTGTAACCAAAGCCCCGACTCCGCGCCACGTGCCTGCGCTCCCACACATATGCCGGAGCTGGTCTGCGCATGCTCGGGGCAACAGATGCGAACAGGCGGAAGCGTAGCACCCAGGTTGTACCTGCCGGATGTCTGTGGCCGCACTGTAACCGGCATGGCGGTGTGCATCAATGGAGAGAGTTAGCATAACACAATCTGCTGCCACGCGCGCACTGCCAGTGGCAAGTGCTGATTGGTACGACGGGACAGGCATGCAAACAGCCGGCCGGCTTCTGGCGCCTTGCGGCAACCTCAGAGTGATCTGCACATGCGCAGTAACTCCCCGTGGAAGTGGATTGCACTATTCTAAACCTCTCTAATCGGAGGATGCATGGCTTCTTTGACTTCCACAAAGCGAGTCTGAGCTGACTGCAGCTGCAGCAGTCGCTCTTCTCCGCGTGAAATTTGCTAAACAAGCGCGACGGCACGAGCAAGAAGGGGAGCTAGCTCGAGACACATGGAGATGAGTGCCCCTTTCTGATGCCCGACGCGGGGTGGCACTGGGCGCACAGTGCGTACACATCGCTTAAAAGCAACAGCTGCGCAACAATGCAGTCGCAATTAAGAGCAGCAGTTGGAAGCCCCACATATAGGTCTCAGTCCCACAGACACATCGGCACCGCTTGTAGGTTGGCTCCCCCAATTTCTGATGGCCATTTTTGCAGACAGTCAGCACAGCTTCAACGAGCATGACAAAGCTTCAGTGCATTCTCTCTTTTCTTCATGTAATGGCCTTGTGTGTTACAAAAAAACTTGATATTGAAGATGCCAATCTTGCCAATCAACCTTTTTGTGTGCTAGAAGTAGGAAATATTCGCTTCGAAATTATTCAAAGAAAATACTATTTGCTTTGAACAAAAAAAACACTATTCGCACATGCCTAATATTTGGAGTCAGTTTTTTTTTTTGGCCAGTGAGGGGGGCAAGTAACATACAATATACACTGTATGTTGTGCGCTATGACCTTTGTAGAGTTTTTTATGATCTGTTCGCGAAATCTCCACATAATTTGTGCACCCCCTTTTTTGAAGCCTTAATTTAAAGAAAAAGTGCACAAATTACACTAGTAAATATGGTAATTGTGATGGGCCCAATTATTTAGCCACTTCAAAGAAATAAAATGTAGGGGTGGGCAAACATTGAAATTTTAAAATACAAATTGAATACGAATATGATGAAAAAATTGCTCCGAATATCTGTTCAGCGTGAAGAAAATATTGCAGAAAATGATAAAAATGCAAATGCTGTTGACTTTATTTTTTTTTTTAAATAGTGTATGGTCTTTCCAACTGAAACAAACAGAACTAGACTGCCTCAGCACCATATAAAGAAAACGTGCACAGAAATGTTTACTACTTGAATAGGTGGCAGAACAGTATCCAACCTGTAATCTGATCATGCAAAATGAAATCCATAAAATGACTCATGACTGACAACTAAAAAAGTTGGCCAACAATTAAGTTTCTCAGTAATGCAATTTATGAGTGCAGCTGCGGCAGTATTTCACCTATAGGTGGCTGCAGGCGTAACGTGCAGTGCCGAATGGAGGTGGACATAGGTTCACAAATTACACTAGTAAATATGCTAATTGTGATGGGCCCAGTTATTTAGCCACTTCAAAGAAATAAAATGTAGGGGTGGGAAAACATAGAAATCTTAAAATACAAATTGAATACGAATATGAAGAAAAAATTGCTTCGAATATCTGTTCAGCGTGAAGGAAATATTTCAGAAAATGATAAAAATTGGTAGCGCACACAGCAAACTGCCGCTGCCGAGCTTATAGCTGAGCTTCTCCTCTGGGAATCCTTACTGTAAACATTTGCAAATGACATTACAGCTTTAGTCATGTGACAGCAATGCAAGCATGTCATCTGAGGCTAATACCATTTGTCGGAAATGACATTAAATGCGCCACCTGACAGGAGTCTGTTGCAGTTGCTTGGAATTCAGTGCCTTATTTGCCTTTTTTCCTATTCTCCTCTAGATTCCTTAAATTTCGAGAGATTGATCATCAATCACGCATGTAGCTGCTCATGTAACTGCTCATGTACACTATTTGCTCTTAGGCTAAGCCATTTAACACAAAATGTCACACCTCACTGTTGAAGTAAAAAGTTGTAAACCGGGAGAAGTACGATTCCGCATATGCTAATTAAAACAGCGCGGCAAAATGCCACGGGTGACAGCCAGCACAACTGTCCTTCAACATAATTTAAGGAGTCCATTCAGACAGTTTGGTGGGAGAGGGGAGAGACGATGGCTGCACGCCGCAGGTGGTAGCGCATTAATCAAGCTGTCGATATGAGTACTGTTGAAAGACCCAGCACGAAACTTCTTGAAGCGGCGGCGGTGCCGAGAAAGGGCATAGGTGCCGCAGCTCGTGTCAAGCCGCATCTTCCTCTCCCTGACTTCCCAAAAAGGCTCGAACCATCTCGAACCCAGCGGGAGCCCAAGCCTCTGAGCTTGCTCCAGAGCAATCTATTTTTTTTTGCCGCCGGTCGTTGCCACGTGACCTGCGTTCATGCTACCGCTTTCCTCCTTGCATTATCATCGCTATCGCCGCCTTTCATCCTCCGCTGTGCCCTAAGAATGCTCTCTATTATCCTTTGATGCACTCGTTCGCTTTGTTACGCCAAAGCACGCCGCTTAATGCAGGAACAGGTGCCTAAGAGCTGTTCTCTAAAATAACGTGATGGCTAGTACAACCTCATTAATGTCGAGTCCAGGGGACTGGAAGAATTGCCCGGATTATCCAAAGGTTGATTTATAAAATGCTGTGCGCCCCCGAAAAAAGAAAAAAAAAAAGAAATGTGCAAATGTGGAAATGCAGTGAAGCCTTATGAAGAGGCTCCATGGCACAAACACCGAAAAGCCCGTGATGAGCGTACAGCTTCGGCAGGCTAAAGCAACTCGGACGTAAGCGAGGGGAACGCACATTGGCGTCAAAAGGGTGAGAGTGCTTCTAAAAAGGAAAAAGAAAACAGCAACGCGGTTGGCGTGCACAAGCAACATGAAGCTGGATTTGGATGACCGGTGAATGTGTTGTCTGACAGCTGCAGTCACTGCGGGCGAGTGGGGATGCTCAGAAACTGCAACTATGTGGCTAGGCTATTTTTTGGCCTGACAACTGAGGCCCTGCGATCGTTGTCATGCCTGCTGTTACACCCACTTAAAAGGTATGCGGGTTACTCTGCACTTTGTAGTAGGCGAGAATTTGACGCGATGCTTGCCCTGTTATGACACCTCAACTCGCCCCCTCGGAAGCCTCATGCAAAATTCTGCAAGTGGGCTTTTCCCCATATCATAGTTGACTACAACGAGATGGCAGAGCTTACGCTAGGAGAGTTAAGAAAGCAACAGGACGATTGCCATGGATGTAGGCGTTTGGAAGGTTAAAAAAAAACAACTGTGCACTTTCTTTTCCTGTTCGAAGTGGGTGGTTGCCCATCTTGTTCTCAAGAGGTAACGTGTATGGGAATGTTCAGTTGCAGAATTTCGCATGAGGTCAATTCTTGCTGCGCCCAAATGTAAAAAAAAAAAAAAAAAAGTGCAGCCCTTAGACGCGTTTATATGGTATTACACTATTTCTCTTGAAGGCACACTTGTGATCATTGAAGAAACTGCCATATTTACTCGTGTAATTTGTTCACATTTATTTTTTTTTAAATTAAGGCTTCAAAAAGGGTGTGCGTAAATTACGTGAAAAATTCCTGAACACCTAAAAAAACTATACAAAGGTCATAACACGCATTATATATACTGTATATTGCCGCTTATACGTAGACCCCCCCATCCCGCATCCCTCGCTGGGCAATAAAAAAAAAAAGTCGACTCCAAATATAAGATGCGTACCACCTCCCGCCCCGCATAACGTAGTTTCTTGTGGGATGGCATGATTCTACGTGTGCAGCTCAAAGCAATAAATGTGCAACAATACAATCGTGAAACCAGCAGTGGGATGGGAGGCAAAGGATATAACAGTCGATAAAGTGGGGCCCTTGCATGTAGCCCTGCTGACTAGCAATAATCCGGACACCAAACAGTTTGGTAGTTTTGGATTTGGACACGCGTGCAACTGTTCGTCTGGGAAAGCGACTGCAAGCACAAGCGAGCCAGGTAAACAGCACACAATTCGTGCCCTCGCCACTCGCACCTTTCGCAACCGCACACAGTTATGGCGGCTGCACCGATCTTCCTAAGCCGCCTTGCACGCAGCCATGCACATGCGGGGGGTCTGGCGCAGCAGATAGCACAAAGTGAGTGAGTGAGTGACAACTTTATTAATGCGAAAGCATTTCTGGGCGAAGTCGGCAAGGTCGCGTCATCAAAACGTGTCCACAGCAGTTTGAAAGCAACCACAGCGTCAAATTTGAAAAACCAAAATGGTTGATTGAGATAAAATAAGGTATAATCAGAGTAAATAAATTGATCTTTAATTAAAGCATAAGATGGTTATGCTAATTCAGTAGTTAAATTAATAAACAAAAGGAAATAATAAAGAGAGGCAAAGAAAGGTGACTAGTGCCAAGGGGGCATCAATGCTTTTGCATTCTCCCAATGCGGGTCGCCGCAATGATCTCTAATTTTTTTTTATCCCAAAAGCGAAGGGGTTAGCGGGGGAGGGAGAGAGGTCCTATGTTGGGTAGGCCTCCACTATCCTCTGAGCCCAGTCCAGGATCTTGTCCTGGAGATGAGGCGCTGGGCTGCACAGGGCAGCCTCCCACTGCTTCTTTGAATGAATATTGAGGGATTTGGATGGGGGTGACGAACACAGCCCCACATGATGTGATCGAGGTTGGCTTTGGGCAGGCAGAAATTACAAGCTGAGAAGGGATAGATAGCTGGGTGGATGAGGTGGCGGAAGGTAGGAGTGGGAAGAGTGTGAGTCTGAAGCTGACACCAATGAATCTTGCAATACTAAGAGGTTTTGCAGTGTGGAGTGGGGTATACAAGACGACCAAGGCGGTAGTGATTGACATATGTCATGAAAGGAGAGGTGGCGGTTCCGTGCAGTAAGCGGGGCCACGTGGCCGAAAGCGGACTTTATGGCCAGTGCAAAACATGCAAGTAAAAGTTTTTTTTTCAAAAATCAGGATGCAAAAGTTGGGCTGCGCAAATTACGTGAGCAAATATGCTACAATATTCTCAGCTTTCTACTCTTGTCTGCTACAATGTTAGCAGTCTTATGTGTAGTATTTATTCCTTGGCTTTACTCCTAAAGGTGCTTGCAAATGTGCTGAATGGGTGAAATCTGATGATAGCTGTTAGCGTGTCTAAAAACTGCGCTCCAGAATGAAAGCAGCTTCTCCTTACATAGCAGGTGGAGGTTGATCTGGTGTCTCTGGTGGAGCGTACGCTGCCTGACTTCAACCTGAAGAGCGAGTTGGAGAAGCTGACCCTCCCTGGAGATGAAGGTGTTGACAGCACCAAGTCACCACTGTGAGTGCTGCTTGTAGTTGGCCTATACAGCTGCCTACATAAGTTCTAAAAATGTTTTATGATGGGAGAAAACTGATTTTGTTTGCAACATAAGTATGCAGCCAAGAATCTATTCTGTACATGCATGTGCAAGCTATGCGTTGCAGCTTCATTATATAGACGCTCTTTGCGAGTTTCTTTGGGAAACTGAACTGCATTCCATTCTGTAACTTTTTCCTACATTCGCATTTCTTTTTTTTGAACCCATACCTAATGGTGCACATGGCAAATACAGTAGGATCTCAACCATACGAATCTCATGAGTTCAGGAAAAATATTCATATCATCCGGAATTCATTTCACTCAAAACAAACAAAATTCGTATGCAGAATTTACGCAGACCTTTTTCTGCTGACGGATTTACTTTTGGCCATGCATCACCGCCGACTTGCAACATAGGTGTTGTGCTGGTTGCGCCGCTCACTGCTCATGGACTGGTGATCGTGTCATCGGTGATGTACGTAGGGCCGCACTGTACTTGCAGAGCGCACCGCGTGACCGGTGATCCCTGCGTCAGCGATGTACGGGCAGCAAGCACTTGACGGTGCGGTCGCGGCTCGCACGTTCGTATCATCCACTGTGGGCGGGAAGTTGTTCATAACATCCAGATTTCTGCCCATTACACATAGTGCACTCTGGCTAGGGCATTTTAAGAATTTGTATCATCCTGAAATTCGTTACAAGCGAAATCGCATCATCTAGATTCTACTGTGTAAAAGAAAACTGCTCAGTTTTAAGCTTCAAATTCACACTGCATTGAATGGCACTTTTCTGTGGCTTCTGTGACCAGAAAACTTATGTATACTGCTGATAGCTAGCATTGAAAGATGCATGCATAGGCTTTTGTTCTGTGCACAAGAAGGTTTGAAAAGAAACTGTCTGAAAACTTGCCCATGTTATCAGAAATTGTAGCTTATCAGAAATGCCCCTAAAAAGGACAAGGCATGCCAGGTGTTTACAAATATTTGTTACATGAAAAGAGTGAAAAAGACCCTCATAGGGAGAACATAACTCACCGGTCAAGCCACTTTCCTGAGACGCGCTACCATCGGAGTGTTGAAGTGCATGGATACGCTTCTAAGGTACCCTCCACAATAAATTCACTTGCAGCAGCCCACAGAGAGCTCTTCTTGTCTTCTTACCATTCTTGGTCGTTGGAAGCTTTCGTTTGTAGTTGCCGTATTAGTGTGCTGTTTTATACTTCTTTTGAAAGGTGTATTGGCCAATACACCCTGGCCTGGTGCTCGGCTCTTCTAGGGTAAGATGCTTGGGAAAAGTGTCTAGACCTCAGTCGCCTTGACAGATCACTTGTGGCTTTTTGGGGCCCTTGGGGCCATAAAGGGCCACAAGTTGGGCTTCTACCGCACGAGGCAGATTTAGGGTTGCTTGACGGCGGAACTTATCGCTGATCCGTCAAGGAAATTGTGGTCTAGACCCTTTTCCCAAGCATCTCACCCCAGAAGAGCCGAGCACCAGGCCAGGGGAAATCTTGTACCCCATAAAGAAAACGGTGGGTACCCGGCGGCACTAGGGATCGAACCCAGCACCTCCTGAATGCGAGGCGGCTGCTCTACCACAAGGCTCTACCACAAACAACATAAAGCAAGATGGTGAAGCGTAGCTAGCCGAGCACAAGAGTGAACGCCATGTCGTTGGCTCCCGTGCAAGCTACGCCGGGGCAGCTACTGAGGAGACCAGTGCTGACACAGGTAGTCACATGGCAAGACCTTCAAACTTTTGCTTTTTGTGTGCTTTTGCATGTAGAATCGAGCTGAGGCTGCAGTTCTGAAAATGAAGAAACAAGCTTTCCACTGAGTCAGAGGTTGCACCACAAAGATACCTGGGTTCAAAAAATGCCATTTTTATATTGTTTGAAGCACCACCGTGGTTGATAAAACATTTTTTTGGAGTTCTTCCCTGTAAATTTCAGTAATGAAGTGTTGAGGCAGCTTAGGAATTGAGTCATACGACTGGGTACTTCAATTTTTTAAAAAAGCGATTTTTTGCCATTTTTTTTTGCAATTTCAAATCTGTGTCCCTTTTAAGCCCTAAGGCCACTGCCACCTCATTCAGGGTTGAATGTGGGAGGAACTCCCCCTTTTTTTTTCTTTTTTTTTACTTCCTTGCTTCAAGAATGGTACATGGACCCTCTGAGTACCATTTAGGTGAGTTGCCATAGTTTAAAGTTGTTACTGAGGTTTGTCTTAGAAGTACACGTGTGATGGCTCACATTGAGCGGTTTGCTTTTTTTTTTTAATCTGAGTCTATGGAAGGCAAACCAAAGATTGCTAGACTTTTTCTCCTAAAATTTGGCTTAACTGATTTTCTTGTGCAAAGACTGATAAATCAAATAACCAGAAGTTTGTACTTTGTGAATATGCAAAAGGTGTGGCACACAGCTGCTAGTAAATTGTCTCATGCAGCTGAGTCTGCAACATAAAGTTGTAATCGAAGTTCACTTTAGAATCTCTTTTCAAGGGATTTTTCTAGGCTAAAAATTGTCCAATTCTGATTCGTAGGCTTTGCTACACTGAGTGCTTGCTGCTTTGTGGTTTTTCTTTATTTCAGGGGAAGCAAGCGCAAGTCTCAGCTGCTGATGGGACCAGATGGCTCAGAGCCCAGCACTAAGAAACCATTCAGTGCGTGCAATTTTTATTTATGCTTGGGGTGGTTGGCTTAGTGGGCATGTTGGGCCATGATTTTCATTGCACTACCAATGTGTTGCCTCATGTTGTGTTGTGAAGCAAAGCATTGGCACCTAATTCATAAGGTAATGAGATTTGGAGCATTTTTGAGAAGTGCTTAAATGTGCAGCAGCATACAGAAAGCCTGCCACTGAGATTTTGCTAAAAAATGATCATATTTAGTTGAATGTAATATGTTTTTGTTTTTTTTTACCGAAAGTAAAAGCGAAAGTCACCGCTCACATTAGGGTTGAATCTAAAGAAGAGGCAGACTATGCCTATACCGTATTTACTATCACGTTGGTTGATACATTGTATGGGTTGACCCCCACCTTTGGGAAAGGGTGAAAAAAAAAAAGGTTGGAATGTTGTGTAGGTCAACCAACGGAGGCTCCAAGATGCAGACATTCGACTAAGGCAACTGGCATCACACATTACTTATCGAAGCAGCGGCGGTGCATTGAGAAACTCGTCACCAAAAACTACGTTCTTGCGTACCAAGCAAAAATTAGACGCTTCATCTCGAGGACCGTATGATAGAACATGCGACATGCAAAGGCCTTCATTTTGTTCTGGTGAAGTTCAGCAGACACCCTCAACTTCCTCAGCACTGCTAATGTTTCATGTGAACAGTAATACTAATCCTCGTCAGGTGTGCTTGGCGCTCCTGCTGCTTTCCTCGGTATCGGTATGTGATGCACTTTTTAGTGACATTTAACTCGCTTGCTGTCACGCAATATTTTGATGGCTCCATGCTGAAGACAACAGCTCCTTTAAATGCTGCCGAGAACTGTCACCAACATTTGGGAAGTGTGACTCTCCATGCAGTTGAGCGACTGGGAGAAGTGTCTTTTTTACGATGAGGCCTCTAGAGCGCGCAGTCGATAGTGAAAGTACAGCGGGACTCTATGCTTACCGTATTTACTCGCATAATTTGTGCAGTTACTCTTTACCGACTCACCCAATTTTCCACCCTTGTGAACTAAAGACAAACACAATGAGCCCAGACTGCTAGGTTACTAAGGGGGAAGCTCTTCTAACATATTTACATGTACCATATTTACTCTTGTAATTTGCACACTTCTAATTTTTCACCATTTTTTTTTTTAACCTATTACTCTCACATTTTAAGCTCCTTGCTGTGCCAGGCCACCAGCATGCACGTGGGTGTGCGCAAGGCAGGCTAGGGAAGAATGGTGCCTCGCCGTGTGTGTCTACAAAAGGGTTTGAGGGTTGAAGGGACGACCTGCTGTTGCCATTTACCAGGCTATCTCACTCGTTGGTGGACACTCCTGGACAAATAGTTGCTAGAGCAAACTTCTGCTCATCACCGGTGTGCACCGGAATCCAAAACTACTGAACCGTTTGCTGTTTGGTTTGCTGCTAGTCAGCTGGGCCGCATGCGAAGGCACTGGTTTATTGCCTTTTATCTCCACTTGCCCCTGACTGCTGGCCTTGTGACTGCAATACATTGAGCTGCGCACGCGGCGTCATGCCGCGTGGAACTACATAACATCGAGTGGGGCGCAAGGTGGTATGCGTCCTGTATATTGAGTCAAGTTTTTAGTGGGATGCGAGTTGGGGGGAGGGGGTCGACGTGCAGGCTGCAGTACACAATATATATTGCGTGTTACGATCTTGTAGAGTTTTTTAAAACGTGTTCGCGAAATCTGTACATAATTTTCGCGCCCCCCTTTTAAGCTCTAATTTTTAAAAAAAAGTACGCAAATTCCGCAAGTAAATATGGTATATGACACAAGTTTTTTTTTTTTTTTTTTACTCAGTTGATCTGTTTCTGAACATATCTTGCATTAACCAAGGTACTAATGTAATGCAATCTTTTTTTTTTTTCTCGCTGCTCCTCATGATAGCTACAGCAGCAAGCTTCAAATGCCTTTAGTGATATGAAACTAATCATAGCGTGGAGCAGTTGTGCTTCTTTGCTGCGAACAACAGAGGGTCCGGACTAGCCTCGTCAGGGACAATGATGTCAAAAGCTAAAGCCTTTGTAGGTGGCTAGCTCATTATGTTGAGGAACCCACCAGCCGAAGAACACCTGGATGAAGAATTAATCTGCTGCTTGCAGGAAAACTAAAGCAGAAACTTTTCATCTTTATTCTTTATTTTTACTATTTGGTCCACACTACTAAAACATGCGCATTCAGCATTTTACATGTCACTGACATGGCTTTGCACCAACTATCAACTGGCCTGCTTTTATTATTATTATTATTATTATTATTATTATTATTATTATTATTATTATTATTATTATTATTATCTCTTCTCAAATAGGGATTAGCTATTTGGTTTTGTTTGGTTTGTTGAGGTTTAACGTCCCAAAGCAACTCAGGCTATGAGAGACGCCATAGGGAAAGGCTCCAGAAATTTCGTCCACCTGGGGTTCTTTAACATGCACTGATGTCGCACAGCGCACGGGCCTCTAGAATTTTGCCTCCATAGAAATTCAGCCGCCGCGGCCGGGATCGAACCCGCTTCTTTCAGATCAGCAGCCGAGCGCTGTAACCACTGAGCCGCCGCGGCGGGTTTAGCTATTTGGAATGGAACCTGTAAGCCCAGCAGTGACTGTATCGCAAGGGTTCAGGATAAGTTCCTGTTCATTTGCAAGCAATGTTTTCGTCACCTGAAAGATGCAAGTGGTGACGTTTTCTTTGACTAGTCTTCCTATTCTGTGGTGCCGAAGAGTGTAGAGATGTTCTCTTTCTTTACAAACTCATTCGTGGTGATATGTTGTGCGATGACCTGCTCGGGTTTGCTGACATTCGCGTGCCGAACAAAATTGTCCGGTCAAATCGCCCTTTCATGCAAATGCATTGTGCTTAGTCGACACTCTCCCAATGACAGATTACAGTCTTCGTATAGTACTTGCTTTGATTGTCTAGACATCTTTCAAAGCTCCTTATCCTTAATTTCAAATGAATTGAAAAGTGTGGTTCTTCAGCTGCCATTCACTTGTACACATAATTACATTTTTTTGGGATGGGGGGTTCTCTCTTCTGTTTACTTGCGCCTTGAATTAAGTTCCGATCAGGTGCTGGCCTGCTACACTGTGCTTTTTTGTTATGCTTTCTGTTTGGTCTTGATGCAGAGGCCTTGCTATCGTGTAATACTTTTTTTTTTTCGTCTTGAATGGTCAGTGCTCCATTATCCTCATTGTTTTTCTCTATCTGAAAATATTTGTACATTGTCTTGTGTACGGTGTACCAATACCAAGACCCAAGGGTTGTTCGTGGGCATCTGGAATAAATATTGATTGATTCGATTATTATTATTATTTGTTGTTCTCCCTTTTATGTGATTCTGTCATCATGAATGCAGTTGCACCGATGCGGGGTCGGGGATTGTCACGGAGCAGCCTGGGCCATCAGTCGCGAGCCAATGACCCTTTCCGCTCACGGCCACCCAACACCAGCCGGCCCCCATCCATGCACGTGGATGACTTCTTGGCCCTTGAATCGCATCAGCACCCGCTGGCTACGGGAGTCGCCAAGCGCCCGCTGGTCAAGGCAAGTGCCACGTTTTGATGTGCACTGTAACTCATCTAATCAAAGTAATTGTAGCTATGCCATCAGCCATTGCATATGCAGGTTTTTGTTATGGAGATTTAGATAATACTGTAACAGTCAACATGTGTACTGTGCCATGTATCATGTAGTAAAATGAATTCTAATACGTGCTAATATAGTAGACTGTCATTCAAACTTCATGTTTGACCAGAGATTTTTGTTTGAATTATCTTAAGGGCACCTTAACACTTTCCTGCCAGTGGGAAAAGTAGTAGTTGTTGGGTGGTATAATATTTTTTTTTCCATTTAATGGAACATACTTGATACTAAAGTGTATAGTATCAGCTTTCAGAGGAGGAAGTTTTCTTTTCAATGGGATTAGTCCCAGTGAACATGTTTATTAAAATAAATGTGAAAAAAGAAGTTTACACAAAAATTTGCAGCAATGCAGGAGAAAACATACAAAAACATAACATTTCTTCATATGTACAAAACAAAAAAAAGTTCAGAATGTAGTACATTTTCTTTACGAGGGATCTGGGCAATGTTTTAGAATATTTCAGCCGTATGTATACAGAATTTATGGAGGTGTAAAAGGAAGCGTTGGGTCTGGTGTGCATTGTGCCAGTGCACGAAACGGTTTCTTGATGCAGTAAAGCATGAATTGGTTGCACCTTTCTGGCAGAAGACATTTAGTTTTTTTGCTGAGCTTTTCTTTCTTCATAACATAGCTTGCATTTTCTGTATCGCTTCATTTTTTGTGGCTTGTGCTGAGGACCGTGGGGTGCATCACCTTTCGGAACAACCGGGGGAACCGTGGAGCTGCTCAGTCCTAGAAGCTGCTCAGCCAGTTACAGCCTGAAAGTGAACTGGTCGAAGCATGAAATCCTTGACAGTTCTGGCACTTCATGCCAGCAATGCTCGTCAAACAGTATGAAACTATTCACCACAGCTTTGCCTAGTCATTGGAAAAACAATGTCTTCCTAGAATGCACGCACTTCAAGCGGACATTGTAGGATCGTATAAGTTGGTTCAACATGTCGACTCCGAGCATGCCCACATTGTGCTACTCTATGAGTTGTGGCTTCCTGATCAAGAGATTTGTCCATGTATTTGTCCACTTTTTTCGTTCATTTGGCAAGAATGAACTCATTTGCTGTGTGGGCTGCAGACATCTTATGCACGACCTGCATGTTCTGCCATTGTAGGTACAAAGCATCCTTTTCCTGCAGCCAGTGAATGTCTCCTCTTTCTGCTTTTTCACATTCTGCGTCCTTTAGTTCACTAGGAAAGCCATGGTGTTCTTTTTGCATTGCGCCACAAGCGAGGGTCTTGAGTTCAAGTAGATGCACAAACAAGGAGGTCATTGTATGGATATTGTTCAAAGAAATGGTGTATCCCTGATCAAGGTAGTTCTCACACAGCTGCGTCGCAACATCAAATGCTGAGCCCCGCACACTAGGTGCTTCGCACTTTCCCATATACAGAAGAATCTCGATGATACGAACATGGTTGATACAAATTCGAAAAAGTTCCGTGGCCGGAGTGCATAATGCACAGTGTGCTGAATTTTGGATGTTTCGAACTCTGCTGTGCCACTACAGATAATACGAATGCACGAGCTACAACCGCTCCCTTGAGCACTTAGCGCTGCCCGTACATCGCCGACTTCATGATTGCTAGTCGTGTGGTACGGACCGCGAAAAATGGCTGCCTAGCCGAGTTTGTTATTGCTAGTGAACGCCCGTGAACACATTCCAAAATGAAAATGTATTAGTCATTGGACTACTCGTCCACACTTGCGCCACCATCCTCACTAGCGCCGCTGTCGTCATTGTTGCTGCACTTCCACAGCACTTCGTTCTGCATCGTCATCCAGAAAAATCCCCCACTTCAAAAACAACCACAGCACATTGTCGTCCCGCGATAACCTGCACTTAGCAAACAACCACGCCACGACATTGCATGGAACAGCTGAAAATTTTGCCTCGCTGCAGTCACCACACCTGTGTCACTTGTTTCGAGACATTGAACTTGCAGGCCCGGCGCGCAGTTGTTAGTTCCTTCAGCGTAAAGAGTGACAGCCATCTTGAATGTAGACGTGAGCGAGTGCCGGGCGCTTACAAGACCGGGAATGATGAAGCACTACATTAAAAACTGGTAAAACGCGACCGGCAGTCTTCAAATGCGTCAAACATGGCCAAAAAGAAGCTATACATGAGTAGCGTCTGCTCTTCCATCAGCGACCGACACCCCCCGGAAACGCTGCCGTTTCAAGTGGCAGTGCCGCCGCGATTGGAACAGCTACCCTTCCATCAACTATCGATACTCCCTTGAGGGCTGAGTGCGCAGTTGAAAGCGAAAAAAAAAAAATTCTTCCGAAAAAGCTCACAGAGTAGCTGAATGCTACTGGCTAGAGCTGTAGAGCAAATATAAAATTGCAACCACGCTGTAGCATCTTTGATACCTCGTTTGTCTCGCCGTTATTTATGATGCCATGCTTTGGTTGCAATTGTAAGTCGAACGTCCTGCTTTAATTTTTTTCAAATTTTCAGAAATAGGTCGACTTATGATGATGTAATTATGGTATGCATGAAATGGGCCCAAATTTGGCACAGATGTGTGAACTTGTATGCTGATCTCAGAACTGCATTTTATTTTAAGCTAGCTAGCTTAGTTGTATAGTAATTATAATTAAAGGGACACTAAAGAGAAATAGCACACTTAACAATATGGATACAGTATTCCTCAGAAACACTGCCAACATTTTTTCTGAGCGGTAAGGTGGCCGCATTCCTGACAAAAAAAAAAAATGCAAATGAAATTTCCGAAACCATTCGGCATTCAGATCGCCCACAAAATTTGCTCACATCAATGTAATTTTTAAGATGTCGTCGTTAGAGTCAACCAGAGTGAGAATACCTAGCCTGGGTCACATGACATGACGCCTGCCATCGGTTTTTGTTTTGTTTTGTTTTGTGGTCCCAGTGATCTCGTTCTTTGATATAAATTGGTGCTGTCTATAAGCCTGGATTGGTGGTGAAATGCAGCCGTTTCTGAGTCAGTGTAGCAATGGCAGTATTTTAATGACGGCAGTCGCCGTTGGCTAAAGCTGCAGTGGCTGACTTTGGGCTGCTGCGGCACCATCGCATTGTTAGTGGTGAAAAATACCAGGAGTGCCAGCGGAGGAGGCCTTGCACAGCTGCATTGTGACCCGTCACCCTGAGCCCACTTCTTGAGGCTGTGTTCTTTTCGTGAAAGAAAAAAAAAAAAACCCTGTTTACACCTTGACTATTTCCATGGGATGCAGAACACTCGTCTAAATTCCCCAAGAGGCAGCATCTTGTGATGTGCTTCCTCATCTGCGTACTGACCTCTCGCACCATGCATTTAAAGAAAAATTTCTACAAGTGCACTGCCAATAAGACGCGGTCAGTTCCTTGAAGGTTACTTGCCAATTGCCATTGAAATAGTGCTGTACAAGAAAGCGATGAACCAGTCACGGCCGGTGGAGAACCAGTCGTGGCCAGGCGCAGTTGCAGGAATCTGCAAGTGCTAGCACGAAGTGTACTTTATTTTTACATGCTTTTGCACAACTGTCTGGCTTATCAGTACTCTGTGTTTGGTAACAGTGACATATTTGCTATCCCGCCAATCTAGTTTATCAACGTAGCTTGACTGTATTCCACTTTAGCGTCCCTTTGACACCCTTGTAAAGTTATCTCTGAGGTGTTAAATACAGTAGAACCTCGTTAATTCGAAGTCCGTCGGACCGCGAAAAATCATCGAATTAACCGGGTTTTCGAATTATCAAAAATCGACGAAAAATGAGAAATAAACGTACGAAACATGGCTGCATCAACACTGCACCTTTATTTTGCCTGAAAAACGGCCACTTGAAGTAGTCATCGATGCACGTCTGCTTGACGCGGTAGTTACGTTCTCGGCGCGCGGGCGAGAGCCGGTTGTGGTCGGATACGTCAGATCGGCGACGCTACGCCAGGTGCTCCGATGCGACTACTACTTGTGGCTACGGGAGGGGAGGGGGGCGCTCGCTCTTCTGCCACCCTTTGATTAGGGGCACTGCTTGGAGCGGAGCTCCGACGCGAGCGCAGAACGTTCTTCGTTCGACACGCCGCCTGGGAGAGGAGGCGAGTGGCGAAGGAGGTAGAGGGGAGAGTGGCGCGGGAGGCGTGCGCAGTGCATTCTGGGTGGGCGGCTTCGACGCGCTCGGCGCGAAATAGAGACATGCTCCACGGTGCGGTCAGAGTGCGCCGAAGCCGCCGGACACGTCTGCGGTCATCGCCGTGCCGCGTGCCGCGCGCGCGCGCGCTACGTCAGAGTATAAATGCGCCTGAACACAGAACACGTTTGATCGTGGCACCGAACAATCAAAACGCTACGAGCAGCGCCTACCACGAGCTAGACAAACAACAGAAACAGAGCCAGAAAAATTGTGACCTAGTGGCACCTGGTTGTTGCTTTGTCAACTAAAGCTAGCCTCCGAGACTAGTACTCGACTGTGCAGATCGCTGAGGCACAACAAACCACCGGAAACCGAAAATTGATTTACAGTGCCGCCTGGCTGCCACTCCGGCAACTCAACTATACTGGCCTCAGAGACTGTCAACGCATTTTTCTTTTTGCGAATCACGGAGGCCACTGTTTACACCTACGTATTATCCGGATAGGAGCGTGCTGGCTGTTCAAATTATGCGGCAAATTTTGCATGGAAACTGTTGGGACCGCCGAAAACCTTCGAATTACACGGGATTTCGAATAAACAGAGTTCGAATTAACGAGGTTTTACTGTACTGTATAAATGCGTGTAAGGGCTGCACTTTTTTTCCTAGTTCGAGGGCCAATTTTCGGGATGCAACCCATACATGCAGTGGGCGGAAAAAAATTTTTTTTTTAAAGTAAAAACACACCAATAAGGGAATGAGCGGCATTTATTCTACGTTCAGTTGTCACTCGCGGTGTAATTTGACTTCGAGCTGGTGCTGTGCTCTGGTGCACGCTCATCCCAAAAGAAGCCGCGCAGCTTGTCCGCAGTCAACGCGTAGCCATTGTTCCGCACTTCCATCACATAGCAGAGCAGCTCTTCTTCCAATTCGGGAAACTCCCACGGCTTGCCTCGGAAAGCGCGCTTTTTGCAGCTTGTGTTTCTCAATGCATCCTTCTGGTTGCACCATCATCAGACGCACTCCGCGGCCGCGTCGAATTTCCTGCCCACCGCACGTTTGCCGCGTTTGGGAGGTAACTCCCAGCCGTGTAGCTGTTAAGGTGCTTGCCCATCGTGCTAAAACTGCAAAACTCGGTGGCAGCACGCGAAAGCAACAACCATCACAACTACGGCAAGCATGCTAACACGCCACAAAAACAACAAAAGGCTGGAGCTGGCGATGCTGATGTCGATGTGGATAGCGGGAGGTCGCGAAAAAGTTGACGATGATGATGATGACTGCGGCCTCGGGCGCCATCCATGGACGGCACTTGGAAGCTCCTGTGGTGGTGGTGGTGGTGGAAAACATTTATATACAGATACACTTAAAGAGGTTATGTACGAGCTGGCCCAGACGGGGCCAGCCCTAGGTCCCTAGGAGGTCCCTAGTTCGGGACCCCAGTGGCGGCCGCCCGGGCTCGCGCGACCAAGGCCTGTTGGGCCTGCAGTTCAGAGCAGCCGAGCAGGGTCGCCTCCCAGTCCTCCCGGGTTGGGTTGGGGTGAGGGGGGATAGCAGGGTTGGAGGGGCAGGCCCACACGATGTGGTAGATGTCCGAAGACTTCTCCGCACAGTGCTGACAGCTGCTCGAGAAAGAAGGGTCGAAGTGTTTGAGAGCTGCCGGGCACAGCAAAGTATTAGTATACAGGCGAAGGAGAAGCCGCTCCTCCGCCTTTGAGAGAGACCTTTACACGGGCGGGGATAAAGACCGTGGCCAGATTGATAAAGTAAAACAATGTCTTTAAAAGTGTAAGCTGGAGTGAATTCAAGTTCCTGATCGTCGGCGTCGGAGAGGAATGTCCGGTGAGAGCGCGCGGGCGGCGGCGTCAGCTGCCTCAGTTCCCTCAAGGCCCATGTGAGCAGGAGCCTAAACGATACGCCGGTGAGTGGGGTCCCCGGTGTAGACGCTGTTTTGGAGAATGCGGTAGGCTAGGTACGGTACCCAGCCCTGCTCGACGTTCCGACAGGCCCCTCGCTCCTGTGCGTGTGCGTGGCCTCTGCAATCAGGCGCTCCGCAATCAAGTGCACTTTTGTTCGCAGCCGGAGCTGATCGCGGAGGCCACGGCGCATGCATTTAGAAGGCTATTCCCACCTGGGCCGTGGAAAGTTCGCATGCAGCCCTTACACGGATTTTTTTTTTTTTAAACATTTCCTTTGGGAAAACGGGGTGCGGCCCATACACGAGTGCGGCCCTTACACGCGTGTATACAGTATTTTCTTTGGGAAAACAGGGTGTGGCCTATACACGGGTGCAGCCCTTACACACGTTTATGCGGTAATTAAGGAGAAAGTAGGCCTGTTTTTTATATCAGCATGTTGCAGAAAACTGTGTTCTATGTTATAAAGCTATGAGTTCTATTTTTAGCTGCCCAGTTCTTAGCACAGCCTCTCGTGCTGTGCTTTTGATATTGTCTTCATCAACTTTCATCTGTACAGTGTTTCATGTCGTAAAAATGTAGTGGTATGCATTTGAAGCCGAGATCAGCCCCTGCAGGGCCCCTAGCAAAGTGGAGAGGTGCTGCAAAAACATTTTAACAGTAAACATTCAAAATAAATTAATTAATGAAAAGAAAAAATTCTAAGGATGATTACGATTCCCCTAACGCAAAATTTGAATGCAGCTCTGTTGGTGTCTCAGGCTAGGCTTTTGATTTGCTTTGCTGGGTTGTTGACACGTCTGGTGTCATATTAAGTTTGATAGTAGTATCAGTTAAAGACAACGGTGATGTGCAATGCACAGTGCGCAAGAATGTATGTATTAGTCTGATCACAGTATTAGTTGAGGAAGATGGTGATGTGCGATAGCCTGGTGCTCTCGTGCAGTGGTTAGCGAAGCTGATCTGTTCACAGTGCTACGGTGTTCACGGTGCAGCATTGTTTATTAATTAATTTTTTTATTTATTTATGATTTGGCTCGGTTACACCGAATAATATAATCTGCCGGGCTAGTTGGTTGCAATCCATATATATATCAGCAGCACGAACACAATCAGGAAAAAGATGCAGATAGGACAGAGCACTGAACTTCCAACTTTATTTGAAGAAACTGAAACCCGCACTTATATACACACCAGGTCAAATGCCCACCAGAGGGAATAATCAAGGTAACGTGACAGAGCATGCGATTGGACTGAGAATCACACATTGTCCAGGACATTGCACAAGGCAAGCCAACAGACACAGAGTCGTTAGTCGGAAGGTCGGAACTGCAAAAAAAAAAAAAAGAAGAAGAATACAGTTTGCAAACTTAAACTTTCTTGATGCTAGCACGCACTCCATCTCATCAGTTGAATTGATCTCCTGTAAATGGATATTAACATCAAATGTTCCTTACAGAAATAACTTTGAAAAACTATTGCTCGTGTACATAGAAAAAATCGAGAGCTTTATTGCCCCCCCTCAGTGTCTCAGGATCGTGCACCAAAAACGGGATCATTCTACTGTCATTCATTATGAAATGCCAAAGGAATGAGTGTAGCTGTCGCAGAAAAAGGGAAGGCTGTAAAATTGTTAACCTTGCAGTTTATTCCCTCATTTTCTTCATTTATCGTTTCATATGCTGTTGCGTCTCATATGCTTCTGTTTTTGTCAGAGAAATGCAGTGTTGCAACCGGCGAAAGCTCTGATTCTCTGATCCCTCTTCGTGTTGATAGTAAGAAAGTGGCACTCAGTTGTCGGAAATCCGCGGAATTTGCGATGCACTGGGACTATCAAGAGCACAATTTGCTCACAGTTTTTGACTTCAACACATAAAAAGACAAAAACGATTTTCTAAATTTATGCTTCATATTTTGGTTTTATTTTTGTCACGAAATGGATGAAGATCCGAGATTACGAAAAAAAATAAATTGCGAGGTAGAAAATTTTGACCAATTTGTTTTTTTTCCCACATCCTTCCTTAACATGATCCAAGGCTAAATATAATTTCCTTTATGAATATCTATGCATACAAATAATATTTTGGAACTCTTTCTCTATGCAAACAAAGCTAAAAGTGTTAGCACAACATGAAATATGGGTGAAAGGCATCTATATGTTTACTCAACCAGCAATCTCCAACTGTCTGTGTGGTTGAAAAAAAAAAGTATTAATAATGCACTTGTTTCCCAAAAGATTAAAACCAGATTAATTGGGACCTCAAAGGACTGGAAAAAACATCCGAATTACCTGAAGGTCGAATCATCACCTGAAGGTCGAATCATCGAATGGCCATGAAAAACACCATTAAAAACTTTTTTACACTGCAGCAAATTGAACTGATGAATAAGCAGTCAGTGGTCATCTGCTTTTGAGTGAAAACTCTGTGGCAGTAATGATTTTTGCACAATTTAGTCGTGTTGTGTTGCATGCCTATTGTCACAGGTGCACACGTCACAGGTGCAACCTGGTAGTGGTGGAGCCTCCTCGCAAGCAGTGGCACCTATGTAAAGAAGCTTCACCACATAAAGAATAAGCAGGTTGTGATGGGCGCGCATTTTTGGCACACAGGACCACTTTGACGGAAGCGATAGGAACACATATTTCCACCGGAATGACGAGACTCATTGTAAAAAGAAAAAAAAAAGACCAATGATGCGCCAATCAGCATCCGGAGCAGCGTGCAGCTGGGCTTAGCTTGCTGATACATGGCAAATAGCCGATACCACCGCAGGTTGTTAGGGAAGCTCAGAAAATGAAACTATGTGACAACGGGGCACCTCTGATTGCTTGGAATGACAATTAGACCCCCCCCCCCCCCCCCCCGTTCTTTACCTCTTTGGCCTGCAATCGAGTCAACCAGTTGGAGGGGCTGAATTTTCAGCTCATGCAGTGCCACAAACCTGACGTATCTGACATCAGCTATCGCTCTTTCGCACTCTGCAAGCATTGAAACAAAGACGAGAAATTTGCACTAAGCGAAACCACGGCATGAATTCAGTGGCTTTTAAATGCATTTAAAATATATCCAGCCTATCAGAATTTTGGAATTTGTTTGAATCAGCTGAAAGTGCGAAATATCCTAGTTTGAAGCCCTCCTTCTACCTCTCATTGCATGCTGTTTTATTGAGAACTAGTGTTCGAGCCTCTTGAGTGTCTTTTGTCATGCTTGTGGGTTGAGGCATCGGCACAGTGCCCATACACTGTTGTTGCCTTTGGCCATGCAAGGCCAGTGTCTTTACTGCGTTCGCATAATAGTCCTCTTTCGGTGAGAAAGTCGCTGTTTGTGTGCGTGTGTGTGTGTGTGTGTGTGTGTGTGCGTGCGCGTGCGTGTGTGCACGCGCGCGCGGCGTTCATATTTGTGCATGTGTGTGGCCTTCACCCTTCAGTGACCAGTAAAAATGCATCTTCCATCTATGAGCCTCCATCCACTAGAAGACCACACACTTCCCTTACCACGCCCATAGGGCATCGGTGTTATATGTGATAGACGTTTTGAACCTGCCACCACAACACAATATAATGTTGACGTTGTATTTTATGTAGTGCACTTGACTTGTAAATCATGAGAGTGGCTTTATTTGACAAATGAAACTGACCGGACAGACGTAGCCCGCCAGTCGCCAATCATGGCATCTGTTGCACCGTGCGCTTCTGGAAGGCTCAAAAGCTACACTGAACACTCCTTTTTTTTTTTTTTTTTTTTAGAGCAGCAGTTAGACAACCATGTGGAATACAGTCGACGACCGATTTTTCGGACTCTCTAGGGGCCGCGAAAACGACCGAAAAATCGGGCAGTCCGGAAAATCAAATTTCACCGAAAAAATCACGAACTTATTACCACTATGCCGGAGAAAGCGGCCAATTGTATTGCACACATTCTAAAGCTCCTCATGACTATATTTCGCCGCGCGAAATACCGTATAAACGCGTATAAGGGCCGCACTTTTTTTTTTCCAGATTCGAGGGCCAATTTTCGGGGTGCGGCCCATACACGCGATATGCGAAAAAAAAAAAATTTTTAAAGTAAAAACACACCAACCAGGGAATGAGCGACATTTATTCTACGTTCAATCGTCACTCGCGAAGTATTTAGACTCCTGAGCTGGTGCTGCGCTCTGGTGCACGCTCATGCCAAAAGAAGCCGCGCAGCATGTCCGCTGTCAACGCGTAGCCGTTGTTCCGAAATTCCATCACATAGAGGAGCAGCTCTTCTTCCAGTTCAGGAAACTCGCACGGCTTGACTCGGAAAGCGCGCTTTTTGCAGCTTGTGTTTCTCTTTTGGTTGCACCATCATCGGACGCACTTCTCGGCCACGTCGAATTTCCCGCCCTTCGCACGCTTACCGACCGCGTTCGAGAGCTAACTCCCAGCCGTGTAGCTTAAGGTGCTTGCCCATGACGCTAAAACTGTGAAGCTCAGCGGCAGCACGCGAAAGCCACTATCACGGCGAACGCGCTAACACGCATGCTGACACGCCACGAAAGGCTGGAGCTGGCGATACTTATGCCGATGTGAACAGCGGAAAATCGCGACCGAGAAAAATGTTGATGATAATGATCACGGCGCCATCCATTGACGGCACTTGGAAGCTCCGGTGCGCGCGCGTGGCCTCCGCGAACGGCGCAGCGCCGGAGCAGATCGCGGCCGCGATAAGATCCGGCGGCGCGCCCGAAGCGCGCTTCGATCGCGGAGGCCACGGCGTGCTCGTAGCCTCCGCGATCAAGCGCTCCGCGATCGTATTCGCGTTCCGTGTTCGGGACTAAAGACTCGGCACAGATGAGTTCCGTGAACTCAGACTACGGTTCAAGTTCGTGCGGCGGAAGACATTCAAGGACAGTACGAATTCAAAAACACGCAAGCGCAATGTGCCGACTCACGCAGAATTTCAGCGTCGCAAGTTAAGAGGCTCCCTTTTAGCTTGCATTTCATTTTGTTTGATCAAGTTTTCGATCTCTCCTGCAGTTTGAATTAATGAGGTTCCACTGTACACATTATATGGCGGCTTGGGTACTGGCGGCGAAAAATCGAGTGGTCAGTTGCGGTGCGTCCGAAATTTCAAGCGCTCTTACACATTGGCTCTATGGGCCATGTCGCGGTGCCGCGAAAAAGTCCGAATAATCAAGCATGTCCGAAAAATCAGGCGTCCGAATTTTCGGTCGTCGTCTGTAGTGGGTTTTCAGTTCCGATTGTGAGATTTCGTCTCAAAGGCCCATGACATCAGTGCGGGCTCACGTGTGTTTTGTTTTGCTGTTCACATTGTATTTTATGCAGTGTGCTTGATTTGTAAATGATGAGAGTGGTAACATATACATATAAGCTTTGTACTGCCTATATGTATATGTTACCAAATGCCCCAGCAGATTTTTGATTATGGTGATGTCAAGGAAGGCCACACCCCGTTTTAGGGCTTTTTCGGTGTTCTTTTTATTTTTTAGTAGTACCAACCGTAAAAAGAAAAGGAAAAAAGTAGGAACTGCGAGCTCTGCTATATACTATATATATATATAAAAAAAAGAACAGAACTCAGAACAAGTGTAATGTGTAGCACATCCCACATCTACCTCCACTTCATGTCCTCGCGCTACTGCTTTCTCTAGTGGCACAGCAGTCATATTGCCTAATGGAGAGTGCAGTGTATTATGTACACAACTGAAAATCGCAAGAATGGTAGCTAAGAACATGTGCAATGTTTTGTATACTTCAATTTTTTTCTAATCAATTTCTGCCGCAGTGCAGCGGCTTATTTTTGTTTTGCTTTGTTCTTTTTTTTTGTTTTACCAGCATATTTACCCAATAAATTTTTTAAAAGCTTCGCGCACACAACTCTGGAATTTTTTGCGTTCGGAAGTATCGTCAGTAAGCTACAGTTTCACGTATTACAATGTGCAGTGCATTTAGCACTTGCAGAAATAATATTTAAAAAAAACTCAAGATCGGTCATTTTTTCGTGGTAGGAAAGAGTTGAAAGGTTCCAGTTCAGACTTCCATTCTTTTTCATGTGGGTTATTCTTCAGGAGTACAGTTAAACCTGAATGTAATGAACTTCATTGTAATGAAATCCCCTTTATAGCAAAGTATTCTAATTTACATAATTTCTTATCTACAGAACACCATGTATTTTTAGCTTTCATGTAACGAAGTAAATTTCGCTGCATTTTTAACATAAAAAAAAATTGTGCATGTTGGATTGCGGGTTTGTGTGATTGAGCCCACAGTACAATCGCACACAATAGCAAGAATAGTGTATACAGTTAGACTTTCCTCTTGTTTTTCTTTTGCTGCTTACATTTTTTTTATGGTCAGTGTATTTTAGGGAATGGATTTATCTCCATTTTCTTCTGTTGGGCATTTATCTGTGTTTTTTGCCTGTGCAATATTTTTTGTGTGCACAGCAGTGCTAGATTCCTCCTTTTGCTTTTTAGTGATAGTGTTTTATTATAATATAAAACCAGGAAAGCTGCATACCGTATTTTTCGGTGTATAAGACGCGGTTTTTTTTTTCAAAACCTTGCTGGTGCGTTCTATACAAGGGTGCGTCTTATATGCGAATTTTCCGGTTTTCTTTGCGAGTTCAGAAATATCTCAGGTTCATGTTCAAGCTTTTTTCACCGAAAAATTATTACTACCAATAACGCGGTTGTAACATAGTTAATACTTCAATACGGAGACCGCCGTGCGCTACTTTTTTAGGTGAACTTTATGATGAAACTACGGGGTTGACCACATCCGGGCTCTTAAACACGCGGCCGTTTCGGAGGCCCCAAGCAAAGGTAATGTGAAATGCAAAAAAAAAACCGACAGTCGCGCTTCTTGCCATTGTCAAGACAAGCCAAGAGAAGCCGATGTTTTTTTTTTAGTCACCCTTTGCAAGTACATAGTGCGAAGAGAATGCTTCAGACGTGTTGCCTTTTCGATAGCGCATCCGAAGGTGAAGACTTTGAAGGTTTTATGTAAAAATAAATTTCTATGGACATAAAGAGAGTTCTTTCGCTTTTTTTTCTTTTGTGCTAAAACGTGGGCTGGTATGGCGTGAGTGTTGCCTTTTTCGATCACTTAGCGTTGCTTAAGAACTTCTCACACGTACGGTGCATTTTGCGATGGTCGCATAAGCATGTTTGATTAAGCCTCACTAGCCTAACTGGGTAAATTAAGATGCGTCTTATACACGGGTGCGTCTTATATACCAATTTTTTCAATGACAGCCTGCATATATGGCGGGTGTGTCTTATAAAAGGGTGCGTCTTGTACACCGGAAAATACGGTATATGAAAGCACAGCTGCAATTTATTGTGTCGGTACAGTTGTTGGAAATCTTCATGATTTATAGGTAGTGAGGTGCACGTTTAAAGAACAGTTTTTTTTTTTTGCTGTATAAACAGCTTTGGTGTGCTTGTGGGATGTGCATTATGGTTATGGATTTGCCAGAACAAATGTGAAGACGTATGGTTGACACAGTGACATTGTAGTGCTGCGACATACTTGCAATATATTTTAGCTTCCCTAAAGTTCTTGTCATTAAATATTCTAACACAGGTAGCCTCAATATAAAGAAATGCATGCAGTCGAGAACATCATTAAATCATGAATTTTGTCAAGTTGAGAGGTTTCTTGCTTTTGAACTTCAGTGACCTCTGATGTTCTTATGTGAAAAGAAGGACCTTTGGCACACTTTCAAGTGCATTGGTTATAACTTTGTGTGCTAAAGGGAACACCCTTGGTGAAAAGAAGGACCTCTGGCACACTTTCAAGAGCATTGGTTATAACTTTGTGTGCTAAAGGGTAATGCCTGATAGCATATGGGCACATCTGATCAAAAGATAAGCTACAGCATAGGCTGAACCAAAGTGCTTGCAGCTTTTGTTGGCAACACTGTAGTGTTTCACGAGATGGAGATCTCTGCTTTGTGTGCTTGTCCTTATCATGCTGGGTATGCTTCTTGTAGTAAGGAGTGGAGCACACGCGCTTTTTGCTCCTTATTCATAATGGGTGTTCTTGTGATAAGGGGTGTACCCATTGCAGATTTTGTATTGGCATGATAGATGATGGATGCAACACCAGTACATTCCATCCGACCGCTGCGTACTCACTGGGCAGTTAGTTTGCACTGGGCACTTGCATGCCAAAGGACATGTAAAAATGATGTTATGTCAGCCAGTGTTTCTTTCTCCTAGGAGGGAGTCCCCTGAAATGGCCATGTGATGCACAGTGATTTTGTTGAATGAATGAATGAATGAATGAATGAATGTATGTATGTATGTATGTATGTATGTATGTATGTTTGTTTGTTTGTTTGTTTGTTTGTTTGTTTGTTTGTTTGTTTGGACAGAAATACAAAAAGTCTGTCGAGGAGGCTGACAAAAAGGCAACGAATGCCTGACTAAGTGTCAGTCCCCTTTCTGAAAACACAAAACACTCGAGCAACACGGGGTAAGAAAACTACATAAAGTATATACGTACACTTAAAATGGAAGGTAAGTAACATGCAATAAATAACAAATCAGAACTTCAGCACACAGTTTCTTCACTGAAATGTAACAATGTTGTTTTAAAATATGTGGTGCAACTAATATTGAGATATTGTAGAAACAATGTTACATCATGAATTTTGGCATATCAAGGTTCTACTGTTCACCTGATGTTTTGAGATACACATATGTGGCTTATGTAATATCCGAACCTAATTGTGCAGCAATTCTCCCCTGCTTTCCCCTTATAGGTCTGCTCAACACTGCAAACTTTTTCATAGCCTAATTGAAAATTGCCCCCCACCCCACCCCCAACAGGAGGTTGTTGGCGTACACGGATGTGGCCGTGGTGACACAGCTGGAGGAGCGATGTTTGATGTTACCCGACCAGGGCCTAGTCGCAGTAGCTCTGCGCGCTTCTTCAGTCCACCTAGCCTCTATGGCCGCAGGGAATTGTCGCGCATGGATGGCCGGGACTTTGGCTCACGTATGGCACTCTTTTGTAGATCTGATTTTCTATGCACTACTCATCCTGTGTAGATTTCAAACTGAGTGTACTGTTTAGGAGTATAATACTCTGTATCAGGATGGCCACATAAATTTTGTTGTTTGAAACATCATTCGTTATTTTGTTTTGTTAACATTTTTTTTAATATAACAAGTTGCTTCTACTTTTGGCAAGAAGTGCATTAGCCATTTATGAGGAAGACCATCTAAAATGCAAATATTGTTTTGCAGTGTCAGATTTGATGATGTTTTTGTCTGACCATTGATCTGCCACTTTAGAACTGTCTGATGCACAGGTGTGTAATGAAAGTTACCCCATGTAGCACTGTTTCCATGCCAGTTCCCTTGACTGCATGGCACAGTAGGCATCATTTCCACCTCATCAGAAAATGTCTGGAGGTAGTGTATTGGCATGCAGGGGCTAGGAGTGAGTAAAGGTAGGGTTAGAGAAAGTGAAATTTCCTGTATTTGTATGTGCACACAACTCTGGCAAGATTTATAAGCATAGTTGACTACATAGGACAACCCATCTTCCTTTTGCTACAGAGAAAAGGCCATGGGTTATAGTTCAAATCTAGCTTGTTTTGTTCTAAATCAATGTATCTCGTCGAGTTAAGCACGAATACGTGCTTTTCACGCAGTTCTGAGAGATTGTGTTTTTGAATGTACATCCACGAAGACTTTTGAAACGAAGGTGTCCAAATCTAGCTTGTTTTTTTGTAAATCATTGTATCTCGACGCCATGGATTATAATTTTGAATCGTGGCGACAACAGCTGATGAAGGAGAATGCCTTCTTGTGGCAAGGTAATAGCCGATCTATCCAGACTGTAGCATAAGACCATTATTGATTAAGCATGAAACTGAGGCTTGTGAATTAGCCACTAAGCCATCAGAAATGGCACTTGTGTCTTGGAAGCTTTAATGATTGCGAGCTTACTTGTAAAAACTGAGGAAGAGCATTATTGCATCAAAAACATTGAGAATGTAATTGGGAAACTTTAGCCATGCACAGGATTGCCGAGTTCTACTGCTGTTATGATTTTATTCTAGAGTGTACTGTGTTTCAGGAAGGAACGGAAATTAATTTTTGTATTCAGACAAGAAAAAGTGTATTTTCGTAGTGAGTGTCAAATGTGGTCCTAAAGAACGAGAAATAAGGGTGACAGCTGCTGTCAACTTCCATATTTCTCTTAATTGAGCTGTGCTCACAAGTTTCAACAGGTGCCTCTGCTTTTGTGTGGAAGAAAAGCTCTTTTGTTTTAACCATCCTCGTCATCCATCATTACATACCCTTCTATGCCCTGAGGCAATGAAAAAAGTCAAACGCAAAAATGCAAACTATGATGAAATGGCTGAGAGAAATTTCCTTTCCAATTTGCTGGTTTTCCTATGGCAGACACATTGTGCTTGAACTGGGTGTTCTCCAGGCACGCCATGTGCTGCATTCTCAAACAACTAGACAAAGAGGTCAAGGAACAGTGACCAGTTGTGGCTGAAGAAGAAGCTGCTTTGATTGACAGAGTTCCTACTTGGGCACAAAGACAGTGTGAACAAGATATAAAGTAGTAGTGTCAGTGTGGCAGCGTTACTCCCCCAGCGAACAAGAAATTTTCAATAAATGAGGGTTTAAATTGCTGTGAATTTTGAAGGCATTCTTTAATTTGAAATTCAAACTGAACCGATTTTAATGTGCCAGCTTATTCATATGAAAGGTTAACTCTTGTGCTGGATAATATGGCAGTGTTGTCAGTGCGCTTACTTCGGTTACTTCAAAGTAAAACTGGTGAGCCCCACAGAAACTAGCTCTTGCAGTAGCAAAACACCTAGGAGAATAAAGTAACGGCACTTTCTAGCACATGAAAGAAATTATGACCCGGCTACCAAGATTAGGCATTGTGTCCACAGGGAATAACTGAATTCTGTCCTCAGCTTCAAAAATGTAGTGAAACTCAAGATGATAACAGCAGAGAAATACAGGAGACATGTAAGTGCTGTCTTTCTCTACTGTCTTTATTTTGAGTTGCGCTATACTTTTGAAGTCATGTCACATCAATGGACCCGAACTTGCTCCATTAGCCTCCTTAGCTGCTCTTTCTCACACATGCAGTACTGATCTGGCCTGGTAATATTAAAAGAATACAGCTGCTAGCATTGTCATTTGTGAATGCTCGACTTGACTTGGAGTAATGATGTTTGTCCATTATAAGTTGGCATGGTGGATGGAGTCTTTAATAGTGCCAGTAACACACACAAGCAAACCACTTGAGGCGGTCACATCAGAAAGTGCTAAATGTGTGCCAGTGGGTGAAAGTCATGCCATGGCACGTCTGGAGGCTGTAAGAAGATTTTATGTTGTTTATATTGTTGCTTGTGATCGGGCTAGAAAGGGTGTGAGAGTACAAAAGAGATATGGGCATGTTCAGCTAATGAAGTAGCAAATTCAAGCAGTTCATCGTAAGTGTTTTGTTGTCAGTGTAGTAAAATGGGGGGTGTTATCACTCTTATTGTGCTGAGGTAGAGCCAAACTCTTATTTCTTGCTTTGTTATCGCAGCCCCCTTTGGGTTGGGAAGTGCTCGCAGTGGCTCCATGGTTCCACGGGCAATTCCAACCTGGAGTGAGAGAAGTACAGTACCAAAATCTATGCTTGTGTCATCCAATGTGGTTGCACTGACAGCGGGGCCTTCTGACTCGCAGTCATTTGGAAGGTGAGCTTCTTTGAGCTTCTTTCAGTGTTATGACGCATTTCTTTGTTTTGAAAAACATAAGAGCATCGTTTTTGTGATTTTGTTTCGTACACTTGATGTCTGAAAGGTGTGTACAGCTTGCTACAAATATAAAATGCGATTATTTTAAGGAAGGTTCATCTGGAGCTGTTAAACATCCTCGAGTGCAAATACTATGTTCTGTGTAGTCCTTAAAAATCTAAGGCTGAACTTATAAGTTCTGCTAGCAGAGTGCAGATAGAAATAGCCTGCGTTAAACTCACACAAAACTTGAAGTAACTATGAAGTCAGAATGAAAGCTTCCTTTTAGTGTTCAGGGTCATGTCATTTGCAAGGGCCAGATGAAAGGCCTTATGTTAAGCGTGTGTGGCTGAGCACAAAGATTATCGCTAATTGGTAAGACCGGACACATGTATTCCACTCAAAGAGAAGTCCAAGATTTTCAAAGATGCAGTAAATGTAACTAAAAGAGATATATCAGCCTAAAGTGCACATGCATTCGCATTTCATTTTTAATGGAGAGAACCTTAGTTGTCTTGAAAGGCTGTAATATTGTGCATACTTGGTGGCATAAGTATGCATAGAGGGGGGGGAATGAGGACAGTGGCCCTTTTTACTAGGCATGAGGGAGGGAGTTCTTGGTAGTGCCTGTTTATGCGTTCTGGGTAGCAGAGCACAATATTGGACAAAATTTGCACCCCCTCCCCCATGCCTATTAGGGTGGCTTGCCTTCCCTCTGTGTACACCTATGCTTGGAGGGCCGTCAAAAACCAGTCAGCACGCAAAACAAAATAAAAGATCACCAGTGAAAACCTTTTTAGTTCAGATTAGGCAAGTGGAACATATCAATATATTTTAACGCGAGAGCATTAAGGGTCTGTTCAGCAGAGAACCCTACGTCGGTGGTGTTGGCGTGTTGAGAAAAGCAGGTGGCCCACCTGCCACAGTGGATGGATGGCAACCTGCCCTCCAGTGGCAGTAGCAGGGAAATTAATTCAAATAAAGGCAATGCAATTGCCAGCTGCCCATCGTGGCACGGCACATGAGCTTGCAGGAGCTCGGGACTAGCAACCTGGGCCCCACAAGCCCCATCGGTGGCTGTGTTTGAAACAGCCACCTGCCGGGCCAGTGGAGCAACGTTCAACCACCGCCTCACTGCACTAGTAGTGGCATGAGGACTCCCCATGATCTGTGCATGTAAAGTAGAGAATGACCAATTCCACATATGTGGCCATGTAGGCAGAACCTGGGTGAAAGAGAGGGAGAAGGAAGTATGAAGGGGCACACTTAAGGATGTGAAGCAGAAGATTTGGAATGAATGGGCTGAGATGGGGTGAGTAATAAAGCATTGTGTCATGGTGAAAGAAAGAGCAGTGTGCATGTCTGCGAAGTGATACTCAAGAGGACCCTTGAATTTGCTTTGGGTTTTGTGTCCAATATTATATTTGAAGCCTGTGTGCTTCCAAGTCTTGTATTCATTCATTCATTCATTTATACATGCTGCAGCACTTAGTGGGGCTATTGCAGGAGTAGGGTTAAAGAAATAAAAAATATAAATAAAATGGAATACACACTAATGCTTAATGCTGCAGGGTAGCGCTAGGAATTAAGTATATTATGGTAACATACCATATCTGTTTTCTGTGAATAAGGCTGTTTTTCAAAAGGCTGATGTATAGCCTGCAAGATTGCAGATTGATTTTAAAGTTTGTTTGATTGTATGTACCTTCATTTAAATTGCAGCATGATTGATGTTAGATCTTCGTCCCGGAGTCGTGGTGTGGATCCATACGGGATGCCATTGTCGTCAATGGGTAGCAGTGGCTCGCTGTCTGGTGACCGCTTTGTACGGGGAATTCGAGGCACCATCATGTCAGGCCATGCACCAACCCACTGGATGGACCCCCGCACCAAAGCTCCAGATTCAAGGTGTGTGTTCCCAAGGGCTCCAAGTCCGAAATGCCCAGGTTTAAAATGTGAAGTGAAACCTTGCTCTGAAGACAACCTTTTTAGAGGTAACCTTTTATGGGTAACTCCAGGTTCTAGGTCCTCAGTAAAGGACCACGAAGTGCTAGCTTAACGCTTAATGCGATATCAGAATCTTTGGCATAACTTTCTTGAAATGTGGGGCCGCATGAAACCATTGCAGCACAAGAAGGGGGGGGGTAACAACTGCCATACTTTGCGAAGGCAGCTAGTAGGCAACGCTTTTCACAGTAGTATCATTTGAATTGTTCTGTCTTGTCCATTTCTCCATTTTCGATGAAGGCGAAATTCCAGAGGCTTGTGTACTGTGCGATGTCAGTGCACGTTAAAGAACCCCAGGTGGTCGAAATTTCCGGAGCCCTTAACTACGGCGTCCCTCATAGCCTGAGTTGCTTTGGGACGTTAAACCCCAATAAACCAAACCAAACCTTCTCCATTAGTAGCTGGGTCTATGCCTTGCCCTGGCCGCGAATCGCTTATTGGCTAGTTTGACTCTATGCTTACATGACAAAGGAGCTTACAGAATGCTGTCATGAAGCACTGTTAAGTGGCCAGGTACTTTGTTTCTGGGGGAGTTAACGTTGGCGGTTGATTATTGGAGGGGCAAGGTGGAAGCAGTGATGGGGAAATGCAACAAGACAGCTTGTGAAATGAATACAAAAGTGGCAACTCAAAGTACTGTGCGAGCAGGACCATCCTTTTCTTTCTTCCTAGTGCGCCTGAATGCAAAGCACTGGCTGTGTAATGCCGCTCCAAACACAACATTCACAGTAGCACACATCCCACTCGGCTCTCGCGTGTCAGTTTCGCCTCACTGCAACCTCTGTGATGGGTCCAAACACTCGTAAACCGAAGGCGCGGAATTGAAACCATGCCATGTGGTTGGCACGGTCTCGTTACCCCTGCGCATGGGTCACATTACGCACGTAGGATATAGCGTTGCCCGTTCAGCTGTCCTCTGCTAGTCCTGCTTCTGTGCACAGCCCTTATCATCGCGATGAAAAGTAAGAAAATCGTTGGCGCCCATTCACTATCGTAGCCAGCATATTCACAGCCAGTCGTCGACTGCATCGTGGCACGCCGCAGTGATGTGCCGCGTAGTGCTACACTTCGTTTCCCGACCCACAAGTGCGCAGTGGCTACACTGCAGTGGCTCTCGATGGCCCTCAGCGCACTGATTTTATGGCAGACTCAGCATTGCCGCTAGTGCTTCTTTCACATGCTGCCTGTTGATCCTATGAAGAAATAGAATGCTAATGGATGTGGCAAGTGCGAGTTAGTATATCTAGCGAGCACCGTTTGGATGCACTGTGAATTTGGGCGCGACTTCAGATGAACAGGAATTTCATTATTTCTGTGTGTTTAGGAGGTTTGAATGCTTCGAATAGTGAAAATGTAGCACGATTCAAATGGAATATTAAAAACTGTTTACAAACTGTTCGCAGACTATTCAAAATTTAATTTCGCACACTCCTAATGCAGTAGAATCTCCGATCATACGAATTTCACGGAGTCACGAAAAATATTTGTATCATCCGAAAGTCTTATGCATCATTAAAAAGAACAAAACATGCAATCGAAATTTGGTGTCTGTGCTTCTTTTAAGTAACCGCAAATTTTGTCCGGTAAAGGTAGCTCATTCCCGCTACCGAAATTTTTGCTGTGCTTGGTTACCGTATTTACTGAAGTAATTTGTACTTTTTTTTTTAATTATAGCTTTTTTTTAAAAGGGTGTGCAAATTATACGAAGATTTTGTGAACATGACCTAACCAACCAAAAGGTCATAACGTGCAATATATACTGTATATTGCTGCCTACACATCGACTCCCCAACTTACACCCCTCGCTGGCCAAAAAAAAAAGTTTACTCAAAATATAAGGCAATCTCAAAGCCAGTAGTCAAAGGCAAATGGAGATAAAAGGCGATAAAATGGTGCCCAGTGTAGTCCGGTTGATTAGTGGCAGACAGAACAGCAAATGGTTTGGTAGTATCAGATTCCGGTGCGTGCTGGAGTTTAGCGGAAGTTTGCTCTCGCTGCTGTTCATCCGAGAAAGCGACCTCCAGCTCGAGCAAGCCGGGTAAACAGTGCGAAATATGTCCCCTCGCCACTCACCTTTCGCAGCTGCATACGGTGGCCCAACTGCACCAATCTTACCAAGCCTGCCTTGTGCACACCAGTGTGCATGCTGGTGGTCTGGCACAGCAGGGAGCATAAAGTATGCAGTAAAATGTTATTTATAAAACCGGGTAATAAATTAGGGGTGCACAAATTACGCGAGGGTGCAAATTGTGCGAATAAATATGTTAGTTTGAAAACCCGGTTAATTAAAATATTTCTTTGTGTTCCCAATAGCTTTGAATTAACAAGGTTTTACTGTACGAAATTATCTATAGTAGGGTACAACTTAAAAAATAGTAGGTGGTAACTATGCGTGACAGTCCATGGCGTCTTGTATTACTCCACTGACCAATCACAACAGTAAACAGAATCAGCATTTTAATGTTGAACTATATCAAACATGCCAGAGACATCATAATTCTTGAGCTTATAATTTCGCCTTGTGATTAGCCTCTTGTTCAGATAACAAGAGCAATAACAGCGGACAGCTTTTTTGTCGTAGGGGAATTGTGTGTGACAATGCTGAACGTGGACGGAGCTTCACTGTGGAGTTTAAGTTGTATCCGACTATAGTTTAGTAATCGTGCATTCTAAAAACTTGACTCCTTTCTATTTAGCTCTATTCAGCCATGCAAACTACATTTTACAAAAGGACTCGCACATAGTGGCATGCCAGTGCTGCGAGAAAGAGCGTAGAAAGAAGAGCATGTGAGCTTGGAGCGTGCAATCGCGAAGATAACACAACTGTGGCAGCGGCCGCTGCCATCTATGCCACGACTCGCGCGGTCCACTACCCAGAGCCTCTTGATATTTTGAAAGTAGCGACACTTTTTAAACTCTGCTACCACAGTGCAGCCCCCTCTACCCCTTCTGCTTGGGCACGTCTGACTTGCGCTTTTCTGGATTGCAATTGGTTCTCCACCCTACTATTACCTTTAGAAACATGCAAAGCTTTTGTCTTGCTTCTGCTTTTCTCTTTTGCTGGCAGCATTTTTCTCCTGACTTCAACGTGGAGAATGCCGCAGGCTGTGTGTTTGTAGTAGCGGTGCTGTTGTGTGTTTGTAGTTGTCGGCCTGAAGGTGGCTGTACATACCGTATTTACACGATTGTAAGTCGACCGATATTTCTAAATTTGAAAATCCGAAGTGGGGGGGGGTGTCGACTTAAAATCGAAACCAAAGCATCGCACTATAAATAAAGGCGAGACAAACCAGATATCAGCGTGGTTGCATTTTTGCTGCACGGCTCCGTTGCATCACTCTTGGTGCTGGCCTTGAGCAGCTGCTACCATCGTGTAAATACGGCATTTAATGGCTAAGCAAGTGAAGCATAATGGCTTGAGCAAGAAACAGTGGCTCCACAGCAGTGGAAGAAAATTTTGTTCCAGCGAGAAACAGCGTTGTTTTTGAGCTACTCCAGCTTCTTTACTGCTTATCTCTATGCTCCTTTTGGTTCATGCATTTCTAATTCTTCCTGTGTTATTTTCGTGGTAATTTGTACATTGCGTAGAGAAACAGGTGCATGTTGTACGTGGTGCGCTGAATCTTCTGCTGGAACTCCTCACCTTGCATGTCGTCGTTTCTTTATTGGTCGGCATGGCAGCGCCATTAACTGCGCTTTTTACTATAAACAAATTCCCCTTCTCTATTCACACCTGTCATGCCTATTTTAAGTTATGTGCGCAGTTTTCCATCCGCCGACATAGCGACTTGTAAAAGTGCTATTCTCAGCTGTATTTTGATGCCTGCATCCCCTCACTCAGGTCCAAGAAACACAGGGTCTGAAAAGCCATTTCCCTGCAGGTATGTCTTGTGCAGCGAAGTCAACCTTTAGCACCGATGTAACGCAAGGCGCGATTCTTACAGCCATATGTCGTTATCATGACGTGTGACATACGCAGTAGTAAGCATGATTATGGTCACGATGTATTAATGTTGTGATTTAGTAAACTAATGTACTTGATTGTGCAAGTGTGACCAAAAACAATTGAAGCAAGGGATTGTGCACAAATAGCGTATCTTTGTAATGATGGCTCAATTGGAATGTAAAGGTTTGTGCACAGACTGCCTGCATGCACAAGCATCATTTTTATTTCAGTGGAGTAATTTGGAACCAACATGCTATTCATGCACATTACTGTGCTCCATTTACTTCTTGTGGTCACATTTAACCCTGTGTAGTTTTCTGTTAAGTGACATGTTTCTTGTACATGGTGTTACTTCTGACTGTTCTATTTTTTATGCCATTTTATAATGTGCAGTATACATCGTACAGCATTTTTCAACCGCTGTGTGAGTCTTCATGCTCAAACTATTGTGGTAGGCAGATTGTTCTCGATATGGACGACGAGAATTTTTCTAAGTAAAGCATCCTTCTAACCATATAGTTTTTTTCGTTTTTTTTTTTCCATAACAATGTGCAGTTGTTCTGTCGCCTTATCAGAATTACCACTTCACATCTGCTTTTACAAAATCTACTGTACATCCAGTGTAAACAATCATAGTAAAGTATCTAGACACAACTTTCTTGCCAAAAGGATATAGAGGCTCAGTTCCCCCTTATTTTCTGCTCAGTATTTTATTGATGTTCTTTGACACAGCTGTCTGGACATTGATGAATAGGACTGCCCAAAAAAATCTGTTAGCTTTGGTCTTTCACTGCTTCCAAATCAGTGTCGTTGCGCGATTTTCACGGTACTTCGAATATCTCAAACAATGGGCGTATTTGTGCATAAACACATTTGCTGCACTGGCTTCTTTTTTTTTTTTTTTCCAAGTGCTTTGTAAAAGCTTGGTTCGGTTTTTGAGGAAAGGAAATTGCGCAGTATCTATCTCACATACTTCGGTGGACACCTGAACCAGGCCGTAAGGGAAGGGAGGAAGGTGGGAGTGAAAGAAAGAGGTGCCATAGTGGAGGTCTCCGGAATAATTTCGACCACTTGGGGACCTTTAACGTGCGCTGGCATCGCACAGCACGCGGGTGCATTTTGAGTTTCGCCTCCATCGAAACGCGGCCGCCGCGGTTGGGTTCGAACCTGGGTACTCCGGCTCGGTAGACGAGCGCCTTAACCACTGAGCCACCGCAGCGGGTGGCCTTTGTAAAAGCCCCCTCTCCTTTTCGTCCTTTGAGAGTTCGTACTGTGACCATAGTGCCTGGAGGCATTTTGGCATCAACAGGGCGCGAGTGCACTCACATCAGATGAACATCAAAATCGATGCTTTGGAAACTGAGCACCTATTGTTAATGATTCTTTATTAATCAAATAACAATGGAAGGAAAAGAGTTTGCTAGCCGCGGCATCTGCCATCGAAACCGAAAGCACCTCAGGCCATCGTGAGTAAAAGGATAGGGAGAGGGAAAGGAAGGATAGGGGTAGGGCGGCAGTATACACTGTTTACAAGCACAAAATATGCAAAAATACATGTGGAGTGCGACACTCGCACATGGCTGCCAGGAGTTCTTTGTGCACAGGTGACACCGAGCAAGTGGCATGTGATCTGCATTAACGTGCCAACTGTCAGCATGAAGTCGCTCAGCCTAACATGCTCTGTACTGGAGTCGCTGCTAAAGTGCTTTGGAACTAGCTGCCGCTTACCACAAAAGGTTGTCACCTATTACCGCCGACACAGTAACTTCACATTGAATTGAATATGCATCTTGATTTCCGTTGTGTCTTAGTCGGAAAAGCATGTGAAAAAGCGGATGAGCTAATAGCTGTCTCACACCGATAGCCACAAGTCGCATGCATGGAGTCCGAGCCGTTAGCAAAGCCATCGCAGGCGGTCGTGCGCCGATTTGCATTGTTATGCGCACGACTGCGCATTAATTCCGATTCCGCTGAGAATGTCGGCAGTGCCACTGAAAGTGCAGACTAACTTTGGCAGCCATTTTTGATGAACCCACACGAAGTATTGAACTCAGTGAGTGAATTAAAATTGGCTACTAACTCGTGAAAACTTCACTGAAGCGGAGCTATGCTTCGAAAACTGTCGTTTTTGGTTGGAAATGATTGCACTGCTTTATATGGTTTGCTGACAGGCAGTTAGAAATACCTCATTGTGGTTGAAATTTCGTTGTAGTGGTGTTCATTGTAGTGGGGTTGGACTGTACTCGTGAAATCCCATGGCCTGAGCTTCCAAGACTATGTTTGAAAAGTAGCTTTTGTCATCACTTCATTGCCTTAAAATCATCAGAAATATTCAGAAGGTTTTTAAAGTGGAGTGAGACTTTGAAAATGGTTTTCAAAAGTTGGCTGTACAACAGTTGTAATAAAAGCTGTGCTATAAAGTTTGCAAGGAGTCTCAAACCTTTATTGATTTTTAAGGAATCTTTATCTTTGTTTTTTTTTTAATAATGTACCTTTTCCTTAAAATCTACGATTTGCAGAGTGTTGAAATTTTGTAGGAGAGTAGCAACCAATTCTTTACGGAGCTGGTACCAAAATTATGTGCTTGAAACAAAATTTACCTTTATTGTGTTGTTTTCCTTTGTTGATGCAATAAAATTGCCATCCATGAATGGTTTTTATTTATTAAGAAAAATACAAATGAACTTAGGCTATTGATACTGGTGCCAGTTATGTAAATGCCATTAATTAACACCTGTGAAAAATTTTGTTTGCTTATGCCTTATAGTTCCCGAGAAAAAGATACACAATCCTGATGGTGACTAAAAAAGACTAGAAAATCATTTTTGAAATCACAAATACCCAAGTGTAATATATTTTCTGAAAGACAAAGTTCTCTTGGAGATGATCTCAAAATCTCAAATTGGAATTTTTTGACCTAACAAAGTCTCGCCCCACCTTTAACAAAAACGTCTTTGCAAATGTAATTTCTGGCATTCCTGATGCCATCATAAAAATTTGCTACTCCACTCAGACAATTAAACAGCACTAAAACACACACATCCACTTATTGCTTTGGTCAGGTGCCGAGTTGGCCACTGGCGGGCAAGGAGAATTGAGAAGGAAAGTATCGCACAGAGGAGATTGTCACTACTTTAAAACATCAGAGTGTTTTTTGCTTCTCATGGAGCATGGGATGGGTTGGGGGGGACTGCTTTTTCCACAGGTTTCCTCTCTTGGTCTGCCCAATTGTTGTTGCCCTGGGAAATTGATTCTGTCCTCGTCTCGCATCTTCTCCTCACACCCTCCCAATTCGCATCTGCTATCTGTGCTGGAATTGCTATTGTAGAACAGTGATGAGGGGTGTGCATCACTCATTGCATGTTTTTTTTGCCACATCCTGTCGTTTTGCACTGTTGTTGAATGTGCGTTGTCGCAGTGGCACTTGGTAGCACTTGGCACTGCGACAGTTCGTGGGGATCTTACCTTAACCACATGCAAGGGCACTTGGTTTTTCCACGAAGACACGTGACTGGAACGCCTCCTCTTATAACTTGTTGGACAGGACACCTGACCGCAGAGGGTTCAGCGTTTGGCGTAGCAAGTTGGTTATACAGTGAAAGCTCGTTAATTCGACCCCCATTAATTCGGAAAATCGGATAATTCGACGCGCACGCGAGGTCCCTACAATTATACATAGGAGTCTATGGGGCGAAACTCTCGTTAATTCGAACAAATTTTGCCCTGCGTCGGTTAATTCGACTTCACTCCGCAGCCCGCCAAGCCCGCCAAGCGGGTGTGCCGAGAGGAAAAAGAAAAAACACTGCCGCGAGCATGTGGTCGTCAGCAGCGTGAGCGAGGGTAGCGAGGTTAGCGGCGGCTGAAGCGACTGGCGTCTTTTTTTTTTTGTGCTTTGTTGTGTCTCAGCAGTCGTTTTAGCGTGTGTCGCCTTTTCCATGTGTTCTTGCTGCTACGATCGCGGTTATTTAGCCATAAGGCGGCGCCTTTTTTGGTAATTGCGCGCTTTGTCAGCGTGTTTACTGCGCTGCTTGTTGTTGCTGTTTTGTTGCGACTGAGAGAAGGGTGAAAGGAAATTGCACGGGCCTGCCTACTGGCTCAGCCGAGCCACCACCGCTGCTGCGTGCAGATAGAGGAGAGTTAAAAGATCAGAGGAAAGATAAAGAGAAAAGATAAGACTGGCGTCGCAGCAACAACCGCATCCACCGAAGCGGACGCTGGCTGAAAAAGCAGATAAGCGGCGGAAGCCGCGCTCGCTTCACCTCCTCCCCGCGCTGCTTTCGAGTGGGTAGCGCGCCTCGCCTTTGTGTCTTGTCAGCTGACCGAGGATGAAATAATTGAAGTGACAGGCGCTGACAACGACGATTCGTCGGAAGATGACGATTGTGAGCAGTTGTCCCAAATGCCGAAGTGCATGGTGAAAGAAGCCGCAGAAGCCTTGTCCGTGCGGGATGACTTCTGTGAACAAATCCCTGACGGTGCGTGTGCCGCGGAGCTGGCAGCTGTTAGAGCTATCGTAGTCGCTCAAATTCGCTCGAAAAAGCAGACGGTGATAACAGATTTCTTTGCCAAATAAAGGTACGTCCTGTTGCGGCCAACATTGTTTTTTGTTGTTCATTCGATAATTCGACATTCGGATAATTCGACAATTTTTCGCGGTCCCGTCAGTGTCGAATTTACGAGCTTTTACTGTATTGAGGTCACCCACACTATGCCTTCTTTAAATGGAATTGGAAAATACACATGCTTAATGGGGAGGCATTTGGGAATTGAAAAATGTTTTAATGTCGAGGAATTCACTACATGGAGGTTAGTCACATCCAGGTTTGACAGTACTGCACTCACTGTAAATCGGTCATGTTTAACCATTCATGGTAAACCCCGTTAATGTGGTATGGTTAGAGCTGCAGTTCATAGTACCAAAGCACACGCATCTAGTGTGGAACATAGAGTTACAGTGTGGTACTTAACAAGTAGGGACATAATCAGCATGCTTAAGGTGCTGAAAATTCATTGGGTGTAGCAGCACAGCTTTTTATTGCAAAGTTTGACTGTTGTGCATATCAGTTTTTTTTTTTTGCTAAAAATGACTAGCGCCTTTTGGGAAGCATTTATTCAGGTGGTACTCAGAAGTGCCGATAATCAAGCTGCACAGAACTCAATACATACCCTATAGTTCTGTGCTTTGGTATGTTTAAGGCACTCAGTAAGGCACTGAGTTTTAGCTGAGTGGATTCTGTTTTTCTTGTTTTCTAGGGCGTCATGGAGCTCCCTGAAGTGACATTTCAACTCGTTTTCTGTTTGTCTACCATGTCGCAATTCGGCTCCACAACTTGATGGTAAGTACTACACAATGCAAAAAGGTTTTGAGTTGCGCTGTACTAATTTTTTTTTTTCCAGTGTTAAAATAATTATATCAGTTGTACCAATTTTACTATTGTTGCTCCTTTATGTAAAGGGGTTGAGACACCAAATTTTGAGGCTATAAAAAGCCTGTTAAGGGCTTCCTCTGTATGGGAGGTCATCTATGGCCAAGTATTGGATGCAATCGACGTTTATATATATATATATATATATATATATATATATATATATATATATATATATATATAATATGGTTTATGGGGTTTAACGTCCCAAAGCGACTGAGGCTATGAGAGACGCCGTAGTGGAGGGCTCCGGAAATTTCGACCACCTGGGGTTCTTTAATGTGCACTGACATCGCACAGTACACGGGCCTCTAGAATTTCTCCCAAAGAAATTCAACCGCCGCGGCCGGGATCGAACCCGCGTCTTTCGGGTTAGCAGCCGAGCACCATAACCACTGAGCCACCGCGGCAGCATATATATATATATATATATATATATATATATATATATATATATATATATATATATATATATATATTCAGCTCTAAAGAGTTCTTAAATGCTCTTTCTTAATATTGAGACCCATCACTAGTGTGATAATTTGTGGCGTAGAGCTGTAGTGACATCACAGCACAGTAATGTGACGTACTATGAACAGCGGCGCGTGACGTCGACTAGGCGCTGCTTCGGCGACTCAGTGTGCTGATCGGCAAGTATGCTGTTGCATGACGCACTAGCCGGCACCATGCAGTATCGGCGACCGAGCGAAACCTTCACGTCCACGAGACTATACACCTTCTCCATACTACGAATAAGCAAAACGAGCGACTACATTTATGTTCACCCTTCGACTAACCAGCAATACGAATAGACTTTTGGGTTAGTGACATAACTGATACTAGAGGACGAGTTATTGAGGATTTTATATTGTGTAATAACCTTTGTCTATTAAACACTGGAAAACCAGCCTATTGTTCTTCTAGCTCATGAAAAATGAGCTGTATAGATTTATCTTTTAGTTCATCGTTAATTTTACAGATTTTAAATGGGATGTACTAGACAACCCATATGGAAGTGATCATCTACGAGTACTAATGAACTTCACATTTTCACCAGAAGTCATCCCAACAAAACCACGACTTTGCAAACTGCATTTAGCTGACTGGGCACTGTTCTGAGAAAAGGCCAGCCTAGTAAAGATAGTTACCGACAACCTCAGTGTAGATGAACTAAGTGAACATTTCACTACACGCCTAGCCATCCCTCAGTCCTCTGGAGCATTAAAGCAAAATCACAAAGTATGGTATACACAAGATTGTAGAGGAGAAAAAAGAAACAAAACAAAGCTTGGGGAATTTTCTGTAGTTATCCAATGGAGGCGAATTTACGGCCGATGAGCGGTTGTGTAATACTGTGGTTTCTTTGTCTGAGCTTTCTTTCCTGCACTGTTGAGACCTGTGCTTTGTATTATTTTCTGTTTATTGCCGATGAGCGGTTGTTCATTATTGTGACTTTTATCTCTGAGCTTTTGCCTGAGACTTTGACACTTGTACTTGTAATTTTCCTTTTTTTTGTATTCATATACCCACCCTGCTAAAATCCCTTGTGGGATTGAAGATTTCATAAATAAATAAATTAATAATTAATTAATTAACTTTAAAAAGGCAAGAGCAGAAGCCTGAAGTGTCTGCCACAGTGCCAGAGAAACTTCTTGGCAAAGCTACATGTCGTCAGTTAACAGCTCAACCACATCAAAACAAATGTGGGGAAAAGTTCAAGAGGTAAATGGCAGCTACTCCCCATTCACAATTTCGTTTTTGGCAGCTCCCAGTGTACAGACAAGTCTAGAAGAACAGGCAGATATTTTAGGTGAATATTTTTCTGCAGTTTCCTGTTCATCCCACTATACACAGATTCTTTTCTAAAATACAAAAACAGCAGAGAAGCCAAGACTGCCAACAGGTTGTGGTACAAATGAACCCTACTGTACCATAATTTAATTGCAGTTCAAGAAATCCATGCAGTACTTGCCACCGGTAAGCAGACTGTACCCGGCCCAGGCCAAATATATTGCCAAATGCTAGCCCATTTCTCTGAACGCGTCCTAGAGGCACTTTGAGGATTCTTTAGTTTGGGTATGGGGGAAAATACTCTGAGCTTGGAAAAAAGTTAATATTGTACTGTTTCTTAAACCCGGGAAGCCACCTACCTCACCTAGCAGTTATAGACCCAAAGCCCTTACCAGTTGTCTCTCCACATCCTTTGAAAGTGTCCTGAATATAAAATTAACTTTTGTCCTTCAATCCTGTGAACTTCTTGACAGCCATCAGTGTGGTTTTAAAAAAGGGATGCTCCACTACAGATCACCTAGTTCGTCTTGAAAATACTGTCCGAGAAGATTTTATTCACAAACAACACTGTCTGTCTTGCTGTCTTTTTCAGTTTAGAGAAGGCATATGACACAACCTGGAGGTTCGTGATTGTTTAGGACATAGCTGAGCTTGGCATCCGCAGCAGATGTTGAACTGCTTAAAAGACTTTTTATCTAACCGCTCATTCCATGTGCACCTAGGTTGAACCCTGACGAGGAATTTCATCCAGGGAAATGGAGTACCTCAGGGTTGTATTTTAAACACAACACTCTTTGTTGTAAAGATGAACTGTCTTAGTAAAATAACCCTAGGTCCGTTATGTATTCAGTCTATGTAAACTATCTCTGGATAGCTTTCATATCATCCAACATATCAACATGCAAAAGACAAATACAGTTAACAATAAAATAAACTGGCAACATGGGCAGACAGAAATGGTTTCCAGTCTTCTCCGCAGAAAACAATGGCAATTCTTTTCTCACTCCAACAAAGCTTACAGGCAGATCCCACCCTACACCTGAACGAAACAGAGTTAACTGTAAAAAACGAACATAAATTTCTAGGCATAACATTTGACAGAAAACTCACTTTCCTGCCTCACATAAACACACTGAAAAAGAAAGCCTCCCAATCCCTGAACATACTCAAAGTACTGTCACAAAAACGCTGGGGGGCCGATAAGACATGTCTCTTACAAATTTACCACTCTGTAATAACATTCTACCCTGGATTATGGATGTATAATGTATGGGTCAACAAGACCATTGTACCTTAAACAACTGGATCCCGAACATAATTTAGGTTTGCGTCTTTCCACTGGTGCATACAGGACGTTGCCCATAAACAATCTTTATGTAGAAACTAACGAACCATCACTTACAGACAGAAAAGAACCATGCTCACGTCGGTGTGCAGCTGCTCGTCATTGAGTTTGGACGTGCGTCGGGCAGCTACCTATTATCAATGTCCCTACTGCTGCGGGGAGTGCAGGCTTCCTCACAAATACTTCTGCAGCAGCGGTTCTAATACTGTCGCATTCCACTTTTAATGTGACTTAAGCATCCCCATAATTTTTTCTTGCCGAAGCTTTGTCATTTGATGTAGGTGTCACTCGTTGCATTATCATTGACTGCAATCGTCCCTGATCTTGAACCTCTTTTCTGATGCTAAGTTGGAGCTTGTGTTGGTTGCAATGTTTGGGTGCACATCAACAGGGCTGAAGTACACTCTTGTCTCACTGCCAAATGGCATGTCCATTTGGATCTTTTATTGAACATTTTGAACATGAATACTGCCACATTTTGATGAGTTCATGCTCAGCAGCATGGAATAGCCACTGAGCCACTGCAGTAGGTATTGATTTTGTTCAATTTTTTTGGCTCATTTGATGGGGTTTTATGAGAACAAAGAATAACTGCGCAAAAAGGGCGGGACAGGAGAGAAGAACCACCACACGGGTGTGGTTCTTCTTCTTTCTTGTCCCGTCCTTTTTGTGCAGTTATTCTTTGTTCTCATAATGTCGTACCAACTAGCCCCTTACCGCACTCTTCTTGATGGGGTTGCCTTGTTTATTTCATTTTTTTAAAAAGCTTGTGAAGATGAAACTGCCTTTGCCTTGTTCATGTGTTCTACTGTTTCCAAAGAACTCCAACTATGAGAAAAGCATTCAGTGCATTAACGAAGTATCAAAAAATCATAAATGTGTGCAGTGAAGAATAAAATGGCATTTTCTGCACTTTTTTTTTAATTAATGCTAAAAGGGTTGTGGTGGCCAGTGTTTTAAGGGTCCTTGCCACAACTGGCGTTGCCCATGTTCTGCAGTGTGTATGTACAGGGTCAGTCGGGCAGTTACAACACGCCCGAAGCTCAAGATATCTGTAGAGGGTAGAAGAAGTATCATTCTAAACTTTGAGAACCTTGATAGCTTTATCGGCATCTTAAGTGCCAGAATATATCGAAGAAAAGCAGACCTTGTGGCCTGGGAACTTTTGACCAACATTATGTTTGCAGTGGTCATGTTCAGGCATATAAAAAAAACTGCAAATCGCTGATTGTACGACGCACCAGCGGTTATATTGCAGTTTTTTTTTTTTTTTTCATGCCTCACGCGACTTTACATGTCACAGCTATCGTTCAGTTGTTGAAATCAAAACAGCATGTGAGGAAACTCAAGTGTAAGTTTTTTGCGGTCATAGGCGAATACAGTCAAACCTCGTTATAGTGGGCAGGTAAAAAAAAAAAAAGTTTGATATAGCCGAAAGTCATAGCCAGTTAAAGGCTGGTGGCTGGGAGGGACCTTTTCAGAAGCTTTAGCAGTGTTTCTATGCCTCCCGTGGAAATTCCAGAAGCCACAAAAAGCTGAGCTCTAAACATTAGTTAGATTCTTTCCTGCACAGCACACAGTGATGGCAGGTAAAACGTCGGCAAGGGTGGCTTCAGTGAATTCCAGTGGTGTCGCGTGAGAAACAGGACTCCGTAACTAAAGTTATCGCCATTTTCACCTCCCCCTTCAGCATGCTGCTGGTTCCAGGGCACTATTGATGGGTGCGAGAGGCGCAAACAGGTGCCCACCGCCTGGCTACTAGCTGTTCACGCCACTATAGCTTCCGTGGTGCTGTTGGTACGAGTGAGGTAAAGCGGGAAGGAACGCTTGGCACATCACCATCAGTCACTTGTGTAATGAGGCAAAACCTGCCCCTTGCATCCGAGTGGGCACAGCTTGGTGCTCAGCAGTTTGATATATGCGTTTTGCGGTCAACCGCATTTGATATATAAAGTTAGAATTGCATGTGTTCTGTCAAAGATATTCCAGAACAGTTCAGTATAGCCAATAATTTGCAATATTCATGTTTGTTATGCCAAGGTTTAACTGTACTGTATGGTAGATCCATATATTTTAATGTCTTATGCATCATTACAGAGAAGAAAACGTACAACTAAAATTAGGTGCAAATAGTCCCTTGACCCTTTCAGGCACCATTTTTGTTTTCATAGAAAACATTTTTTCACCTTATTTGTATATTCGTACCACAAGAAGGACACTTTGTTAGTTTTCCAGCACAAAATACCAGGGGGGCAAAAATTTTATATCAGTGTTCAAAGTATCACACAGATTGTCACAGCAGTTGCAAATAGTAACATAGAAGTGCCAGGATTTGTCAGGTAAACACCTGAGGGATCGGCAGAACGTTCTGTTTCGAAGATGCACACTGACGCAGAAATTGAGAAAAAGTATTTTTGATTTTATTGCTGGTGGCAAAATCTTGCCTGCATAAAAATGGTGAACAATGTGCTACCCAGCTAGCTGTTTTGTAAAATATTGTTTACTGTGTTCACTACATGGCGTATAAAAAGAAAACTTATTTTTGGGCAAGAATGATGCTGAATTCTCCTGTAACAAATATATCACTGCTAAGTGCAGCAAACTCTTGGATAAAGCTGGAGTTCACTGTGTACAAAGTGCCTGAAAGGGATAAATGCTGAAGTTCTTTTCGTCAGCTTTAAATTTAGGAGACTCAGACACTTTGGCAAAAAAGAAAAATGTTTGAGGAAGTAATCTTGCACACTGTATAAACTGTTACCACTCCTTCTTTCTTTTTTGTGTGTTTTTGCAGGAAAGCCTCTTCATTTGCATTATTTCATCACAATCAAGATAATTGCATGCTGGAACGACATCCTCATTCTTCCATGTGATGCAAGACCCAATTGGCTTTTAAAACAGCTATATTCCAAGACAAGTGATTTCTTTGTACAGTGTGAATTTTTTTTTGCTTTTTTCTTGTCATGTTTGTTTATTGTGAAAATGATTGTGTGTGAAATAAAAGATTGGCTTACGAATTGTTTGCCTTCTATGTCACTTTTTGGGGTATCACCAGTACAAGCTCATATTGCATTTTAGCCATAAGGGGGGGATCCCACATTTGCGCAGCCACTGGCCATTTTTCAGAATGCTTGCACAATCGCTGTAGTCCTTCTGCTTATGATAGGTAAACAAGTTTTAGCTCATTAAAAAGATAGATGTATGTTTTGGTCTTTGTCTATTTTAGAGTGCCGCTTCCAAATAATCCAATGGAGCCAAAACCGCTCAGTCAGTATCGAGATTATAATTTTTTGTAAACGCTGCTGAAGCCGCCCCCCCCCCCCCCCCCTTTTTTTTTTGTTGCAGTAGTTTTTCAATAAAACTTGCTGCAAGTAGACAAGTCAAACAAAAGTACTGTTTTATGCACTACATTTCTTACCCACTGCACTTGTGCCAACAATTATTGCTATTAACAATGCATACCATTGAAGCATCTGTCTTTTTAATGAGCTAAAACTTGTTTTTCTGTCATAAGCAAAACTACAGCGATCGCACAGGCATAAAAAATGGCCAGTGGCTGCGAAAGCATGGGACCCTTGCGTTACAGGGACGCAGAGGACAAATTGAGGTGGCCTGTCTCAATAATTACTGCATTACTGCGCTTTAATGACAAAGAGGCTACCTTCGCTACAATGGAGTTTTTATAAGCCAGTAAAAATAATCAAATGCAGGTATCGTCTCTATCAGGAATTTTTTTTTCAGCAAGCCGTGAAGACATCAAGGTAGTTTCTTCACACATCTCTCTGAGGCTAGACTTTATTGCCATTCTATTCTTAATGGTGATCACGGAGTCTTTGTCAATCTTGCCCTCATGAATTGAGTGGTGGAAAAACAAGGTCCATTATTAATTTTAATTTTCTTGCTAATAAATGTTCCTTCTGAGCCGCAAAGAGCCAAACAATTTTTACTTGGAATAAAGATTGTAGTGACTTACTTATTGGTCCTTGAAGTAGTAGGATGATTAAAACAAGGTTTAATTTCTTTTCGGAACATTTGATTTCAGCCGCATCTTCCTATTCGTAACGTGCTTTCACAAGGACTACTGGGAGTCTTTTTTTTTTTTTTACTTTTTGGTCCTTCAAGCAGTAGGATGTTTAAAACAAAGTTTAGTTTCTTTTCGGAACATTTGATTTCAGCTGCATCTTGCTTTGGTAGTGCACTGTGTATATTTCATCTCTCTAGCTGCCGCAGTGGCTCAGTCATAGAGTTTCTTACTATTACCTAGTAGGAAAGCTGGTGCCCGTCTGTGGGAGTTTGCATAGAGCTCCCTCAAGACCAGCCACCATGGGCGCTCGAAGCATCATGGGCCGGTGAGCTACCACTACCGACTGCAGAACCACAACTTTTGGCCAAAAAATAATGCAAAAATAAACATTGTTCGATAATCAAGAATGCCCTAACATTCAATATCCTGTCTTTAAATTGCAATAAATAAGCTGAAAAGCATGCAAATGCAAAGTTTGCCCAAAATAAGAGATGGCTAGCTCTCCTATAAAGAACCTGCAGTGCCCAGGGGGCACGACTAAATCTAGGGTGCCTCGATGCCAGCGCTGGCATCGAGGCACCCTAACTAAATCTAAAGTCACTTTAACTAAATCTGACACCCAGCACCATCTGGTTTTAAAATGAGTAATCGCATAGCAGGACGTAGCAGACGAGCCGGTGGGGCGTGGCTGGCGTTGTCATTGGCTCCTCGGCTTTCTGTTGCGTTTGTAGACTTTCTCTCTCAGCTTTACTTTTACAAACTGCAAAAGCTTAGCTTTTTGAGATTAGTTAAGCAACACGACTTGATCGCCGCAACTTCCTGCAATGTCGATATTGGCCGTGCTGTAACTGCATTGCGGGAAGCATGCCACTGTTGATGTTACACTAGGGGTTTCGATGTAAAACTCGTGTTTAGTTGTTGTTTTTTTTTTCTGCTCCGGTTTGGTTGAGAATGGCAGAAGCGTTTGCACAGCAAATTATGTGCACGCCCCTAATGAAATGCTCTCAAGCAAACAAGCTTCGTGCCAATGCTCCTGGTTAACATCTACCCTATGTGAGCTTCTGTGGCCTACATGCAATACGCACAGTAAACCTGTTTAACATTTGTTTTCTGTGCATTTGAATAACTGCGCAAGTATCTTAACCAGCGCAAAAGCTGTCCACTTTGGTTACACCTCGCGCATCATAACTTATAACACATGCAGCTGTGTGTGAGAGCGAACCAATGCAAACATATCTGGGCGTGAAGCGAATCATATATATAATGCACCTGCAAAGCTTGTTTGGAGAGTGCTGCAAGCATGCCGCCGCTGAGACACCACTGCCATGATTCACGACAATGCAAGCTACCCTCAAAAAACGCAGGCGTGAGGACGACACAGTGACCATCTAGCTGTGACAGATTAGTCGGCTGAGTATGTGCTCTCAATTTTTAGGAGTAAAATATTATTCAACATCGGAAGTTGCTTCATTCAGTATCATGAAATGAAATAGTGATTCAGAGAAAACAAGAAAATCAAGTTGCCCTGTATCGCTTGTAGTGCTATGCGAAATGTACGGCCTGTATAGCATATTAGCAACAAGCCAATTGTTAGCAACTTGACGTTTGCGATGACACCAACATTCGTCCCTTGCCCTTTTAATACAGCTGCGACGGTCAAAAATCAGTGCACTGAGCAAAGCAAAGTGCCATCTGGAAGCAGAGCACAGTTAAATGCAGAAAAAATGTTTCTGTGTTCGATGCAAAATGTATGAAGTTATGTAATCACTGGAAATTGGCATGTATACTAAAACAAACACCGCATGAAATCAACCAAAATTTTGGCATGGGCTAGTCGGTGGTGGCTCACATTGGTTAGCCCCGCCTTTGTGCTTTTAGGTTTCCCTTCGCTGGGTGCCTTGTTTTCTCGTAATGTTTTCTCTCAGTTGCTTTTACTACGTTTTTTAGATTTTTACTTCTATTGTTATGGGGGGGGGGGGGTAGTCTCCTGGGGTGTTATTTCGTTGTTTTGTTTTCATGCGTTTGACTCTGCATTTGCTACGCATAATGACTTCCGTGTCTCAGCCTTTGATACGATATGAGTTCCTGTTCTATTGTTTTTCATGATTCATATCTTTTTTAGCTGTATGCACATGCCTTCCCGTGATTTTCGGGCTGTATGTTGTTCACGCCCTCTGTGATAACCGTGGTTTTGATGCTGGTTATACTGCGATTCATTACCTTCTTGGACATGTGATAACCTGTCTGTATTTAAAGCTCTGCCGTTTTCAATAAAATTTCAGTCGTTCAGCGCCAGTCCTCTTGTTTGTGTCTTCTCTGCTGTCCCTGTGGCGCGCCATTTGACGGCTCTTCTCGTTCTTCTCTCATACAGAGAAAGCGTTTCGAAAGCGTTTCAAGAGCGGCTTCAAAAAAAAAAAATTTTGACGTAACCGCCTCTCCTGAATTTTTTCCTTCCTCCATGCCGTTAGCGGAGAGGGGGAGCCTAAATATTGCAACATATTTGCGCCTTGAAAGGAAGACACTCCCGAGGCCAGCTAAGGGTCTCAGTAAATCAGAGGAATGTCACCTTCGCAGGCTACAAACTATGTCTTTCAATAATCCAGCTACGCTTCACGCCATTGAGCCAGAGTCCTTTTCGGCACAGTGGAAATTTTGTGGCCAGAAGGCTAACTTGTACCATATGGTATGGGCTTGTCAGAAAAATGACAGCATTGTCATCATAAATCAGCCAACGCGGAAGGGCTGGGAGGCGGCCCTGTCCAGCTCGGACCTCGAGAAACAACGAGCCCTCGTCGCCAGAGCACGGGCAGCGGCTTTTACCAACGGCGGACCCGATCAGCCTTCCCTTCAACTAAGGCATTGTGGCTTTAATAAACGTTTTCATCATCATCATCTTCCTCCTACAAGGGAGGGACCTTGGAGGAGTTACGGGAGGGACCAAGGGAGGGACCATGAAGTTCTTTCCTTCCTCCATGGGAGGGACAGATGCCATGGTTGACGCGGTGGAAACCAACGTTGGTGGAAACAACCAAGCGTCGGCTGACGTTGTGGAGAGAAATTTCTATGAAGGCTAGGAAGACTGTAAGGCCTCCTACAGAATAGGCTGCACTTGCGGAGTTTTTTTTTTTTTCTTAAGAACCGTGTGGTACAAAAGGAAAGCCGGGAAAGCCACATATCCAAATCCAAATCCAAAAGTTGTAAACAAACATGGCGTTGGTTTCGAGTGGGCTGATCCTTGTTTTGGGATTTATTTTGCGTCTAGGGCTCATCTACACACCTCTGGCGAAGCGTGTATCTGACAGGGTTGAAGTGTCAACGCCTATGAACTCATGGAGACGGGGTAATTGCTTTTTTTACTTTACCTGGCATTTTGTCGCGCTGCCGGCTCTTGGGTTGCTGTTTTGTTGCCAGAACGAGTGCTGAACTTCCTTGCTGTCAAATACGCCAGTGAGTGCACTTAAATACAGCATTGAGTCCAACTGAGCTTGTATTAGTCGTCAGCATCTGGAACGCAGGTCCTGTTAATTATGACTAAATGGTGCACTGCTGTGCTAGCCGTCTGATATTTGAATGAGAAAGAGCACATGGCACTTTGGAGCGCATGAAGACGGACCTGCCTTAGTTTCATTCTCAAAACTGCAAGTGCAGTCTCAGTAAAGGTTAAACGAAGTGTCGGAGTTGTTACGAAAACTTCAGCATTATCGCGCGACGTAACTGCGTCGACGACAAATGGGGAGTAGTCTTTGGAAGGGTGTATGTGCAGGAAGGCATGTGATGTGGGTTTTTATTCTCCCATTGATCTCTAGTCACGGAAGGGCTGTACCTTCATCGCATGCAACTTTCGCCCTACGATGGAGATATTTTCCACGAGGTAATTTAAATCTCTATGTGCTCCCAAACGGGAGCTTTCTACCATCTTGACAACGAAACCGATGGATTAACTATCATTGCAGCCACCTTTGTCCCTCATGGTGTACGACTACTTCACGAAAGCCTTTGACCAAGAGTGTCTTCCTCTTTTGTTCATTGTAAGTGGTGCCCTTTTTTTTTTTTATTGGTCAACGCATTCAATTCATAACCAAGCTGCTAGGTAAAGTCTTTAAGGTCAGCCCATACCCTGTAATTTCAGCAGAACGTTGTCTGAATTTATTGCGGCAGAATGGCTTTCCGTTCTTAATGACAGTGCTGTAATTTTGCATGTAATTTTTGCTGAATGGTCATTTTCCATTTTTTTCTGTCATTAGGCATGATCATTTTTCTTTTTGTCGATGACTTCCTGTCTTGTGAATAATTTGTAAATAGTGTAACGCCTTGTGTACTCGATGTGTTCTTCTCCATGAGTAAATGAGTAGAGTTGTGCCACAAAACCAGTTTACTACCTGCTAAACAGGCATACTGTGATTTGTGCCGAGAGTAAGAAACATGCTCCACTGATGTTTTGTTGGTTGCTTGGTGTAGAACAGAACGAGGAATGCTCATGCAAATATAATATCTTCTAGGCATGTGACTTGCTGACAGCCCTACTTCTGGCACTTGGCGCTAAAAAGTGTGGAAGCTATATGGTAAGTGCTCATTAGCCCATATAAAATGTTTTTTTTTCAGTTCTTCTATTTGTATTTAGAGTTTTCATTTTATTGTGTTGAAAAATTGCAGCAGTTACTACTTATAGCAGCTAAGGTTGTTGCTTGAGGTGGTATTCGCAAGCATTGGTGCCACTGTACACTGTGTGTTGTGCACCATATTTCTGGCCTCACCAGCAGAAAAAATGAGTGGATATCCAGGCAGCCAGTCCATCACAAGCCAGCACATGAAGTATTTGTACAGGTGCAGAATAGTCTTATGCACTAGGGTTCATTCCATTCATTGTTACCCTTAATGCCAAGTGGCTCTAGAGAGAGGAGTGGTTAAAATGGTTTATTGTGTATGCGTGTCTAACGTCCCGTAGAGACAGGCTACGAGGGGTGCCATAGTGAAGGGCTTTGGAAATTTCGACCACCTGCGGTTCTTTAACGTGCACTGGCATCGCACAGTACATGGGCCTGTAGAATTTCGTCTCCATCAAGTTCGACCGTTGCGGCCGGGATCGAACCCACATCTTTCGGTTAAGCAGCCGAGCGCCATAACCTATGAGCCACCGTGGCAGCAAAGTGGCTAAAAGAAAGGAACTAGTAATAATGACTTAGCAAAAGCAAGAATACCCATTGATTTGTCGCTGCTTTGTGACGCTCTCTTGGACGCCTGCCCTGTTCCTGCTGCACATATTCTCGCGACTGGCGACACTGACTTGCCGGCTTTCTCTTCTACTCTTGTGTCCCTGACTTGTGTGCTGCGCTCTCTGACACTACTGTCCTTTATACACAAGCTCTACTTTGTGCTGATCGCAAATCTGTACTGCTCCTGTATGTCATGTTCACAATTTCTGGTGGTTGTAGTGCTGTGTACATTGCAAAGCCGTTGCTTTTCACCAGCACTTTCCTACGGGGAGTATCACTTAGCACGGTTGCTGTCATCAATCCTGTCCACACTTCTGCTGTCATTGATGGCCCTGACGTGCCACACGTCAGTGCCCTTACTCTTCCCTAGAAGTTACTGACCCGAGAACCGCAGCGGTGGTCTAGTGGTTGAGCATCTGCCTCGCATGCGGGAGATGCGAGGTTCGATCCCCAGTGCCGCCGGGTACCCACCGGTGGTGATACAATGGGTAAAGCTTCCCCCGTCCTGTTGCTCAGCTTATTCAGGGTGAAATGCTTGAGAAATTGGTCGTTGACCTCACCCTGGCGCTGTTCCTCACATGGCGCTCTTTGGCCGCAGATGCCCTTGCGCCATAAAAATCAGTTACTGACCTGACCCCATCTGATGCTTTCTGTCGTTCCGTCAACGCCGGTCTACCGCTCCAACGCACCCAGCTCATCGCCTTGCCTCCTGCACAAATTGTTGGATGGGCTGAAGAAGTGTCGGCTGATCATGAGCAGTACCATGAAGAGTCAAGCTAGAAAGTGCATCAACCAGGCGACTGGGATGGAAGGTTACAAGACATTTTCGGAGCTCATCAGAGCTCTTACACAGATGATGAAGTCAGACACGGTTTGGGGATTTTTGGAGACTAACATTTTAAATGTGTCTTCCTCAGTCCCCTTGAGAATTCACTTGATTTTGCAACCTCACTCATAGATGGATTTAGGCATTTACACAAATCGATGGAACCTTTGATGTAACTTGTGAAGTTCTTGTCATTCTGCTGGGCTCCACTATGCAACCATTGTTCGGTGCAAAGTTTCTGGACAGTGGGGTGGCCGAAGACCGCAGTCAAGCTGGTTTTGAGGGCCACCCAGCTATAAAAACGGCCACATGATTTCGGAACCAAAAGTTGGGGACATCGGTTAATAAAAGAAAACATGACGTAGGTGAGCTTAACACCATCATCCATTTGTTATAGGCGCTCTTACATCCTTAGGAGACCAACCAGTCATCCATGTCACTGCCATCTGTGCCACTGAAGATGCATGGTACTGGAACATAGGACAGCAGTCTGAAGGGGCTGGCCAGGTTTGGTCGTGGTGTTGGTCATCGTGGTAGAGCCAGGTGTTACTGCGGAGCTGCAGGTTGAGAAGAGCCAGTGCCTCCACCAAGTGTAAAGAGGTGAATCAGACAATTAATATGGATGGCCACAATTTTCACTGAAATGTTGCTGCTCCGTAGGCCAGTGTTTCTGAGCGCTGGCCTGAGCCTCATCAGCTTAGTCTTCGTTCAGTTGTTCCTCTTCCATTGGCACTGGCCACTGGTGCTTGAAGTGCCAGCTGTCTTTCTTACAACGCCTAACAGTGCAGTGTTAGGTAATTTGGTTTTGGAAGTGCTGGCTTTGGCTGGATATCAGTTCTTGCACCTTTTGCTAAAACACTGTGCGAACACTACAAGGCACCTTGTGTGCAAGAAATGGCACTTCTGGCACCACGTGGTGCATTAGCGACTGTGAAGAAATGGAACTCATGGCCACTCATTGGTACTTCAGACAATGCCTTCATTCTGGTATGCTTACAGAAGCAAGCTTGTGGTTTTTTTGAAACCCCCTGACTTTGATTGATTTTCAAGTCTTGAGCTTTGTACTGGATACAGTTCTGTTCGATCCTCTAACAGTTCAGTATTACGTCATAGACTGGCTGCCTGTTTGGCTGCTGGTAGGGCGAGCAAGGTGGTGCACTACCCACCACAATGCACTATGCTGTTGACACTTGTGAAAACCATCTGTACTCATTGGTGTGTGGTAGTATGTATGGTTGCGACTCACTTGTGCTGTCAGTTTTTGTTCTGTTTTCCAGACAGGCTCGACACAGTGCTTTTGTACTACAGGTCCCTTAACCATCCCCCTCCCCCTTTTATTATTGCTGTTTATTCTGGCCATCACTGGTCAAAGGCTGAACAGGAGACCCAAGTCAAGAAGGCTAAAAGTGCTGAGCACATTGGACTGACTTTGGAGGCAGTGAATGCAATACCGAAACTTGTATTAACAGTGTAAGTACACAGTAGCACCATCAATTTACTCATTTTTTCTCATGAAAGCTCAGCAGTTGCTTTGGATTTTGTATAAAGATGATTCAAATACTGTTCTGTTTTCAGATACATGCTGTCTCCATACAGCTTACTGAACTGCATTGGTATGGCAACTACACTGTTTTCCAACCTTCTGATGGCATTGTTTTTTGCAAGCTTTGTTCATGGTGAGTGCTTTGTTTGGTCATTGATGTAGGCTGCCTTTTTGAATAAGTCGAGAGTGATCTTCACTATGGCTTAGCTATGGAATGATTTGCTTGGCATCGTTCGGAATGCTGCCACACTTTTTTCTTTGAGCTATTCCTACTTTAAATTTGTGTTTTATGATGGCCTTTTAATTATTGGCTGTTTAATTCAGCAAAATTTATTAACACTGCATCAACTCTGTACAGATTTGTATGGTCGCAACCATGTACACCTTTTATCAAAAATGTATAGATTACGTGGTTTGCTCCTGGGCCACATAGTGGGGCTTTTGTAGCGTAAGGGGAGACCCTAAGCTTTGGGGGGCCGAGGACGTTAGCTGCTTCTTTATCTTTTAGAGATTCAGAGCACTGGAAATACAAAATTACCTACACTGTATGGCTGAAAAGCAAACCATATGACCTGTAAATTTTTTTGACAAAGACTGTTCGTGGTTGCAAACTGGTTAAGAAAGTAGAATTTAAAATAGTGATATATGTTGGAATAACTGGCTGCTGGCCAGGCTCCTGTGTTAAAGCCATATGCTTGGGAGACATGCACGGCCGAAGAAAATGTGGTACTTGTCCCATCACTTGCCGCCTGAGTCTCTTTGTGCTATTATGTTTGACCTCTGGTTGCCTTGCTCTTATTGTATTAGCTGTCCGTGTCATTTCCTTGTGCTTTGAGTTTTGCGTTTAATGAACAGAATCAAAACATTAGCAGCAACCTGCTGCAGTGGCTCAATAGGTAGGGCACTCTGCTACTGAGCCGGCGGACCCGAGTTCAATCTCGGCCGTGGCGGCCACATTTCGATGGAGGCAAAACACAAAAAGGCACCAGTGTGCTGTGTGATGCCAGTGCACGTTAAAGAGCTCCGGGTGATCGAACTTAATCTGGAGTTGTCCAGTATGGTGTTCCTCATAGCCCATGTGCCACTTTGGGACGTCAGACCCCACAATTTATTATCTTTTGTACATTAGCTGCAGTCACTGTTTTGATGCTACTGATGCTTGCCTTTGTTCAGCAAGCATTTGTCTGCTGGTGCCTCTGCTCCTACTTATTACCTTATGTATTGATTGGGCTCCTTGAGGTTCATCATTTGTATAAAGAGTTATCGGTACTAGACTGAGGTGCAAAGAGAATATGCTGCTGATCACCTCAGCAGTATAATGATTACATTTGCATTTTGTTCTGGTGTGTAGCGCTCTTTGATACTGAATTTTGTTGTTGTCAGTACTGAAAAATGTTTTTTTTTTTCCATAGTAGTAGTAGTAGTAGTAGTGCAAGACCTTTATTCGGCCATAATTTACAAGCCGAGCATGTCGACCGCCTGGGCAACCAGAAGTCGCTGTTCTGTTGAACTAATGCTCTAGTGCTTTTTGTATGCTGCTGGACAGAACAGAACAATATGTAGTGCACGTGTTGAATGTCTGCGAAGGAGGCATTCAACACATGCTCCTATGTCGTGTTACTGTTGCAGTCATCATGAAGAGAATTGCTGCTTATAAATCGACGTGATATTGTGAGAATTGTGTTATATTGTGGGGGAAAATGAAAAAAACGAGGGCATGTATGGCAAGAGTATATCTTTTGTTTTGGAGTCTGCTTCAGTCTTTTTCTCGCTTTATGTTGTTTAGTAACATTGACAGTAGCATAGTGGGTGGGTATGTTGATCCACTGTAACTGTTTTTAGGGTAGCATAGTGTTTTTTGAAATGTTTATTGAACCAGTTGAAACATCTCTAACTACTTGAATTTGTTTATGACATAATTGCCTTTGCTGCATGTGTTTATTAGAATTATTAGCAGCTGGTGAAAGTTTGCTGAACCATGCAACTTCTTTTTTTTTAATGTTCTAATCAATCATGTCTTGATGCATGCAGCAAAAGTTATATTTACTCTTGTGAAGAGCCATTTTTATGGTGTTTATGGCAAAAGTACACTTCTAAGGGGCCTTGACAGACGTTTTGAACATGGTGAATACAAGACCTTTCTGTTAGATAATGAGACTGACATGTAGCTTGACTTTATATCTGTCAAAATTGTAGTGGTTTTTCTTTTAAGTAGACTCTCTGTTCACGCTTATGCACTGATCCTGACTTGTTTTTCATTGGTTGAAGCCATGGAGGCCGGTTTCTGTTGACGCAAGCACCAATTTCACTCTAGGGAAAAGAAACAAGTCACATGGTGCTGAATTGGCAGAGTTGAAGGATATTCATGTGCAGTACTATGCATTTGTACGCCTAAAAATGCTGAACAGAAAGTGCTGCGTGAGGAGGCATGTGTGTTTATGAAAAATTAACTATTTTTACATAGTACTGATTCTTTTTGCTTTTACTCTGTCAGCTTTGTCACAGCTTTCAAATGGTACTTGTTTACTTTTCTGCCTTCTAGAACTCAGTCTTCAAAAATTTTGCCTTCGATAGCTTTCAGCTTTTTTTCATTCATTGTTAGTAATGATGGGGTGCATGTCTGTCGTTTCATCCTGGAATAATTTTGGAAGGTCCAGGTTTCATCAAAACTGATACCCTTTTGAAAAGATTTGGGCCCATCTCAGATTGCTGCAGAATGTCGGCGCAAATTTTCTTGAGGCACTCTTCACTCAGGTATAATCCAAAACCTCAGGAGCCTTACTGGCACAAATTCTTTTCATTCTGAGGTCCCCACACATTATTCTTCATGCAGTATCTTTGTAAGTGTTCCAGCCTTAATTCACTGAGTTGTCATCTGTTTGAACCGTCGGCCGTTTTAAGGCGAAAGCCTTATATGGGTCATCAGCAACTGAACGCGGTGTTGTCTGGTGTCCAGGAAAAGTGCTACCAAAACCCCCAACACATCATCAGCAAAGAAAAATAATTTTTTTTCTGAGGGCGCGGGTAATTGAACCAAGGACCTTCAGATTGCAAAGCGAGCACGCAACCCATAGGCTACATAACTGCGTTGTTTCATGGCGAATAAAGGTGAACGTAGTGTATGTGTTGCTTTGCAACTGTAAGCTGATGGTAGTTCTGTCATTAGAAAGGAAGAAAAATATATGAATTAAAAAATTAATGCTTTCGCCTTTAAAACACGGAAGTACTCTTAAGTGCCCTCGATATATTTTTTTCCTCATTCCCTTCAGTTTTCAAATAGAAGGTTGTCCAGGGCATTTTCAAACTTTTACAATCTTGCATCCTTCATTGAATCTTGTGCCATGTAGATATGCCCACAAGATATTCAATCTACACTGTGAGCTTTTAAGCAAATCCTTTTGGTTTTTTATTCAGTTTCACTAAAACCTTCAGATTGGTGCATTATTTTTAATCCTTTTAGGCACTAGGTGTGCAGTTGTCTACTAACCTAATTCACAGCTTTTTTTCTGAGAGTGTACTATGTCTAGTGGTGATTTTATTTTCAAACGAATCCAACACTGTACTTATTGTAACTTTGAGGTTTCCTCATGTAATCTAGTAAACTTGGTAAATGATGTTTCTCTAAATAATGAGCTTTAACATAGCCTCATTGACCAATTTTATCAGTCCATTTTGCTGCCGCAGTGGCTGAGTTGTTATAGTGCTTGACTGCTGACCTGAAAGACGCGGGTTTGATCTCTGCCGCAGTAGTCAAATTTCGATGGAGGTGAAATTCTACAGGCCCGTGTACTGTGCGAAGTCAGTGCACGTTAAAGGACCCCAGGTGGTCGAAATTTCCGGAGCCCTTCACTACGGCGTCCCTCCTAGCCTGAGACGCTTTGGGACATTAAACCCCCATAAACCATCACTCCATTTTATTCTGGATGTCTCACATTGCAGAGATTTAGCACAGCGGAGTTGTACTAGTGGAAACACATACCAGATTACCGTATAAGCCTATTATGCACATGCAGTGGCAGGCGCGCGGCCAGGTGGGACCACTGTGCGGGCACAGCAGGCATACAGTAATCCGATATACATTCCCATTAGTACATCTCCGCTATGCTAAATCTTTGTTGCTGTGAAAAAGATTGGCAATTGCATTGTTCCCCAAATGCAAGTTGTCAGGAGCTTGTGACAGTTTTGCAACCATTGTCATGCTTTTTGCACAATTGTGTGCATACTTGTAGAAAATTAATGGGGGCGTTCTGTGTTTTAAAACAAACTAATGGCTTTCTTTGGGCGGGAGAAAAATTTTTTTCTTCAGAAATAACTAGCAGTGTTTGAAAGGGTTGAACTTCGTGTTTTTCTAGGATACAACAGTCAACCCAGCTGCTTAAAATGATGTCTCACAATCAGTTGAACTGGTGAGAGTGCTGCTGTCTGTCATGAGTTCAGATATGTTCTGGGTCACCACCCATGCATTCGAGATCAGTTCCGCCTGCTTTGTCTAAAAGGTAAAAACACAGTATATGTAATAAACCTCTTAAATTGGCCCACAAGTTAGATTACATGCTAAGGAACATCTGAGCTATATATAGACGCTTTGCAGCGCGAGAGCACAAGCGCCACCATATTTGATCACGGGACCTTTCTTTCATTGCCGGCCTTCGGGCCTTCTTTCGACGGCTGCCAGTGCACTGCCACCGTGCTGCAAGTGCTGTTTTGGCTCTCGCTGTGGATAACGAGCTGGCAGAAAGCTTAAAAGCATTGTGTGGATGTTTTATTAGCCACCTGTTTTTTTCGTCTCCTTCTGACTGCTCGGATCGGCTCGAACGAATGTGTTGACAAACCAGTCAGCCATAAGCACGTTTTTATTTTCTTAGTGAAGTTAGCATCTAGCGCTCTTTGCAGCCCACATAATTTTTTTGTCAAACTGCACTGGTGAAAACCGCAGAATTGTCAGCAAGCCTGCCTTTCTTGACCAGTATTTGTACCGAAAGGAATGATATTGTGTAAAGACTTAAGAATGTTCACTGCTCAGAATTAACACTGTGTACAAGAGTTAAGACTAGATAGAGATGGGTGTCATCACCAGATGATTACGAAGATGTCATTTTATCCTTCACTATCGTTCCGGCTGAGTATGACTGTGCACATTGTTCAGAGGTCGGTTTAAGGAGTGATGCAGGTCTTGGAATAGCAAAAAATCGCGAAAAGGTCGATTCTTTGCAAAACAGTTTTTTGTACTTAATATACTTCAAATTATATCTCCGTAAACTATCGAATCTCAAAACGATCCCACAGTAGAAGCAAAATGAATGTTTTTAAAAGTCTTGCAGCTGAAAAATGAAACATGAGCTTTGAAATGACGTTCCACTTCGTGTCATCGCAATTCCAACGCCGCTCCTCATCCGTCGCCATTTCGCTCCCGTTTGAACGCTCGTTTTGCGTTCTTATGTTTGAAACCTTCCAAGGTGGCATCAGAGCAGGGCAGCTAATGCAACAGCCGTTCTCTGGCTACTCAGTTTCCTGCGACCCAGTAACTGCATGCAGACTTGATCTCTTCATCTTCGTTTATAATTTTACAAACATAGTCTTTACAGGCTTTTTCCCAGGTTTACCTTGGACATTTGAAATCAGCTTGGTATCAATTTATTCAGGGGGAGTACAGCTGTGCAGCGATGCTATTTTTACTCGCTTTTGTACCATTTTGTATGTTCTGTTGGCTTTTGCACAATTTTGTATGTTATGTTCATAGATTTCTTTACCTATGTATTTTCACTGAGGCAAGCGTAAGAACAGCATCACCGCACAAAGTGCATCTTGCGTGATGCAGTTCTGTAAATATTTCCAATGTCTTATAAATATTTTTTTCACAAACAACCTGTAACGAAGAACCCAATTAAAACCACAAAACTCCTTACAACTCATATTCGTGTTGAGGTATTCAAAATCTAATTATATATTTGGACTGTACATAAAAAAAGTACACTTTCGCAGAAATTATGATAAGGATTGTGCCGGAAAAAACTGGAGGGGGCATTTAAGCTCTGCCTTAATGGTATGACACGATAGTGTTAATGAGTTCATGCCCATATATGTGGAATTGGTCATTCTCGACTTTACATTCATAGATCCCTGGGAGTCCTCATACCACTCCTGGTGCAGCGTATAAGCGATGCGCCACTGCCCTGTGATGGCAAGTGCTGTCACCGGTGGTACTTGTGTGACCCATGTTGCTCTTACCAGGTGCAACCCCTCGTGGCCAATCGTTAACTTAACTGCCACCTGCCATGGTGGGCAGTTTGCTCACAATCCGGCTGCGATTTTTCAAGTGGTTACCAACATCGCCGCCAGACAATTTTTTCCGACATGGGGGTACTAGTACTCTCACATTAATGAATAAGATAGTTTTAAGACCCACGTCTCGCCTTGAGCGCTGTGCAGTGTTCTGCCTTGCTGTGGCGAAAGTAAGATCGAAAACTGCATGGAATTTTATGGTTTATGCGGTGTTTAACATCCCAAAGCGACTCAGGCTGTGAGGTAAGCCGTAGTGAAGGGCTCCAGAAATTTCGACCACCTGGGGTTCTTTAACGTGCATTGACATAGAACAGTACTTGGGCGTCTAGAATTTCGCCTCCATCGAAATTCGACTGCCATGGCTAGGATCGACCCCGTCTTTCAGGTCAGCAGCAGAGTGCCATAACCACTGAGCCACCGCGGCGGTGCACCAAATTTTAGTACCCGTAGATGAAGTTGACTGGAATCAACTAAAATATACAAAATCTTATTATTATTAGAAAATTCACCACTACCCTGTGCATATGTATAGTTACAAACGCATTCAATATATTAGGTTAGTGTTCTTGAGAGTGAGCATAGGGTTACAAGCATGCTACATTGCCCTGCTTTCTCTGCACAATGGCTTCGTCATGAATGAGTTCGCACTAATTACTCCAACAAGTTTCTTTTTAATACCCTACAACAAAAACGTGGTGACAATATGCCGGCACATTATATATTATTGCGGTGATCAAGATTACTAGCTCTGTCTCGCAGCTAATGCCGGCGCTGAAATAAGCTTTCGTGCGGGGCTTGTGACATGTTGGTCAATCTTTTAATGCGTGAGCATTGAGGGGGACATGTTGCAGAGAAAGTGAAGCCCTAGGAGTAAAAGCCCTAGGAGTAAAGCCCTGTCCACTGGATTGTGAGCAGACTACCCACTGTGGCAGGTAGCAGCTAAATTAATGCGAGGGGTTGCCTGGGAAGAGTAACCTAGGTCGCACAAGCCCCACCTATGGCAGCACCTGCCATCGCAGGGCAGTGGTGCATCACTTAACTGCTGCACCACTGCATCAAAAGTGGCATGAGGACTCCCAGCGATCTATGAATGTAGACTAGAGAATGACATGTCGCGGCATTAAAAAGATGGTGACGAGAATGAAGACACCAAGAATAAAAATAAAAATTATAAAGAAATTTGTGCATCGGCACCCCTGCGGCTTTCTTTTCTAAATGCGTGAACGGTTGCCGTTACGAGCTATACTGAATGACCACACACCGTGAACGGCTTTCACGCATTTAGAAAAGAAAAAAGCCTCAGGGGTGCAGAGGTACAATTTTTGATTGTAGATAACTAGCCTGATACCGATTGCCTTTGTAAAGTTTGTGCCATAGGCGGTTCCAATTGTGGTGTTCCTTTGTACTGAACAGAGATTGCAGTTTTGATAAAAGGTGTTTCAAGGCCTCTTTAAGCAGGCTTACTTCCCCAGCCAGAATTGTGCAATTTTGCACTTGAGTTGCATTAGAAGTGGAGGCTGTAACATGCTCTCATTTGCATTGGTTTCAGGCTGGTGGCTTATTGCATCAGTTGTACTTGCTATTGAGACATACAAGTCCTTTTACCCAGTTATGCTTCTACTTCCTACACTCTTCTACTTGTTCGAGGTGAGTAAGCATCAGGAGTTTTAACCTAGAAGCAGATCATAAAAATATTCTGCTTTCTCTTATACATAGTGTATTCTTTGTCATACATAGGGCTATCTTCTCCAAAGCTCCATAATCCTTTTCTAATTTTTTAATTAATTAATTTCATAATGCAACTTTAGACTGCTGCTTTTCTTTTCTTTTTCGATGAGGATATGAGTTCTTTAATGCAGGTCATTATTGTCTCTTTTTTATTTGATGCAACTTAGGTGAAGAAAAAGGCTTCTAGTCAACGCTGGGCCAAATTTGTGATGTCAGCTGTTGTGATGACCTTCCTGGCAACCTTGAGTGGCCTCCTCTACAGATCATACCTTGTTACCGGCTCCTGGCAGTTCCTTGAGTCAACCTATGGGTGCATGTGAGTCCATTTGCTGATAGTAACTTCTTCAGTCCAAAACAGAGGCACAAAATAGGAAGCTGAGCCACATGCCATGATAACTTATTGCCTTTTCTTTATTTCCCCCACCTGAAGTACTTTGAGCATGGTATTGCTCAGCTGTCCTTTTTGGGAAGCATTAATGTTGCAAGGGTGAGATTTATTCAGACAAGCCCACTTATAATGGCCACAGATATAATGGAACTCTCTCTTATTATGAACGTGTGTAGTGCTACTGTCAGAATATGCATTAACGTTCACTGTATCATGGGTCACCGATGGGTGAATGTCGTGCATCCTGCTGCGTGGGACGAATACTGAGTCATGCAATGAAGCCGTGGGACAGTTCGGATTTTTCAAGGACCGGGCAAAAAAACGCATGCCAGGTTGCTATTGCTGTATGTTTGCAGTTACTTAAAGTTGGCTTTGCCCATGGCTCACTGGTAGGTCACAATGCACTCAAGAACATTTATAGGTGGCACACCAGTGAGCTGCGACACACAGGGATTAAATTGCTGCCGCAGTGAACGTGTTTAGGCAATGGCGATTAGTAGTCTCATTTAAAATTAAAAACTATGGCTGCACCATTCGGTTACATCGAACAAGGGGGCACCACAAAGTCAGCCCCTGAAGTTGAAAATCTCACACTTTCAGCAAGTGCGGAGACCCAAGAGTGTCTCTTAGTCCCCGCGACACTGCCCCAGAAAGAAAATAAAAAGGTGGCATTGAAACTGTAGGAAACCGCTGGCCAACATGCGCCGATGGTCTGCAGGGTCAGTCATTACTTGTGTGTACACAGGCTGGGCAAATCATCCAAAGTGGGAGGCAAAGCTACTACACATGGTCATGGATTAGGTAATGTCATTGATTTGAGAAGTTGAATGGTTTGCTGGCCATTGGCGTGTCACCTGCCCAGTCAGCTCCACCTTTTGTGCCGCTACCCCATGCAGAGAGAGCCAGATAAAAGATGGTGATGCTGACACATTCTGTGCGCATGTGTGCTGCACTACATTCGTTGCTGCATGGGCCTGTAACAATAGACAACGGTGTCATAAACACACGTGAGCGGACATGTGTAGGCTTGCGGCAAGTAGATTTTTGGCAACGTGCCATTGATGCATAGCTGACCGGATGTTGCCTCGCATGACTACAGTCATGTGGACGACAAGATTGCAAAGCCGTGCTGTGACAGAGCTGTTGTACGCAAAATATGAGCACACCCCTACCTCACGGAATCTGAATAACATGGGTGACCTTCCGCGAGGTGCTGTGGACGCTTCAACCTTGATCAGTTATATCCCGTAACTTTGTTGGCAGCAAATGTCTAGGCGAAGAAAACATGACTACCCTGGAGAGCCCGGAAAATGCCGCGGTAGGGTCTGGGGTCTGCTTTGAAGAAATAGATGTGCATGACACAGTTTTTAAGAAAGAAACACCACATTTGGCAACATTTGTATTTGTGGCTGTAGCACGCGGAGACCACTTACTGTGAACGTCAGGTACAACGAATGCAAACCATGTGACTGTCAGGTTTGCTACAAGTGGGCTCGACTGTATCTGTGAATATAAATCACTATCAGCTTATGTTATAGTTGAGCAACTTATTGGATAGCAGTACACCTTATAAATAAGGTGAAGTGACTGAGGTGCTTGTAACTGTGCTGCTTTCGCTTAATGGTTTCTTTTGTATCATTTTCCAGCACGAATATAGGTTTGGCAGTATTGAATTGACTATCATTAGAAAGAACAAAATTGGTACAGTTAATAAACACAATCAACAAAACTTAAATGGTTGACTAAACATACTCAAGATCTTTTTTTAGATTTGTCAACCAACAAAATCTGCCAGTCATTTTCCAAGGCTTGTATTACTGGCCTGCTTTTGCAGCTTGCTGGGGCAGTATTCAGGCAGGATACCATATGGACCTTTGCCATAGGTATACAGCCACCGGGTTTGTTTGTGAGCCATGCATTATGGCTCGTTTTTTGTTGTTGCCATTCCAAATCTTCTGAAAGTAGAAAGAACTCTAATTTTTGTGGCTACGAAGTTTAGGACTTTCAGAGGTTCTAGAGAGCCCCACAACCAGGCCTAGAAACAAACATCTTGGACTGGGTACTTTTGGTAAAAGCTGTACTTTATTCTTTCTCTCACATATCAGTAGTAATGTGGGATGAGTGTCATTTTTACTGCAGTTTTCTTCTGCCTGTTTTAATTTCTCATAGTCCTTTTTTTTTTTTTGTCTAAAGTTCACATTCAAACGAATGAAGTCTAGCTGTGTTGGAGCATACGACATGACATGACTAGTTTCAGTTTCTGCTTATGGCTGTAGGCTCACTGCTTTGCTGTCAGTATTGTTTAGCTGCTCTGCCTTGCTGGTCAGGTGTGTCAGCTGTATTCAACTGTGCATATTTTGTTCATGCTTGCAGATGTGCAGTGCCAGACCTGACACCTAACATTGGTGTGTTTTGGTACTTCTTTACCGAAGTTTTCGAGCACTTTCGAGTGTTCTTCCTTTGGATCTTCCAACTGAATGCTTTTGTCTATATGGTTCCACTGGGCATCCGTCTAAAGTGAGTCTGCGTAGGATGCATATTAGGAGTGTTTTAGTGTGCATTTTATTTTTTCTTGGTAAAGCCCACCACGGTGGCTCAGTAGTTATGGCGCTCGGCTGCTGACCCAAAAGATGTGAATTCGATCCTGGCCGCGGTGGTAGAATTTTGATGAAGGCGAAATTCTAGAGGCCCGTGTGCTGTGCGATGTCAGCGCACGTTAAAAAACCCCAGGTGGTCGAAATTTTTGGAGCCCTTCACTATAGAGTCCCTCATATCCTGAGTTGCTTTGGGACGTTAAACCCCAATAAACCAAACCAATTTTTCTTGGTAAATACAATCGGTAGTAAAGGGAAGGTACTAGGAAATTTCAGACTTTGACTTTGCATTGCAGCACAGCAGTCAGGCTTAACACATTTTCTCTCATTGTTAGTACATTCAAAAGTCTGGTTAAATTCAGTCTGAGCACGTGAAACTAGTTTGGCCTATCACGTGTCACGTGTAGTGACTCGTACCAAGACACAGAAGAAGGACCCCTGTGTCAAAGCAGATTAGTTTAGCAGTGACAAACTTTACGGGAAAGCTGTGCTGTTGGTATTTTTTGTACACTGTTGGGTAGCTAATATACCAACATGTCTTCTCTTGCCCACTGCTGTTACTAACGCTTTTTAAACAATCTACTTCTGAAAACCTAATGTGGTCTTTTTATTTCACTGTTTATTGTATGGTCATTTGTGTTTCACCAGTAATGTTCACTAATTTGTTCATGTGCATTACATGGTGAGAATGGTAGTTATTCTGCGTTCAGTGTGGCTTTGCTGTGTTCTTGCACGTCAGCTGTGCCGTAATGGAAATTTTTTTTTTAGAGCTGAATTCACTTTGAGATCTTTTTTTTACAGTTCTTGATATTTTTCTACGTATGTTCTTATTTTTGGCATTTAATTTGCACATGGATATAAGCAACAATTGTTTGTACTAGAGTTACCACTTTTACGTATGTGCTTTAAATGCTTCCTGCCTCCCCCATCACTAAATGTGAACAGAATTCCAAGTGAATTTCACGTTTTTGATTGTTCTTTCTAGAGTTATGCTAGCAGCTCTTTTGTAAAGGGAGAAAAGTGTTTTGTATTTGCACTTTATATTTTTAGAAAAAAGCCAGCATAGAATTTGTGTTGCAAACAAAGGAAACTGATATTTATTATGTGGGTGCATCTAGTTCATGGTTTGAAAATCATTTTCTACATTCTGTACATTCTGCTCGCCATTCCAAAAGAGGTATTCTGTGCCTTACAGCTGAACAATAAAGGTTTCCCTCTCACTCTCTTATACTGTTTGGTAGGCTGTGTAGTAGGCAGCCATAGTTTCTGGACAGTGGCTTGAAAATAGGCCAGGTGCAGCCATAAATGGCATTCATTAGTGTGGGCACTTCGAAAAGAGATAAAAATATTGCCCAACCCACACGGCCACACATGACATTTATTAGTTTGGGCATTAATAAAGTAGGCGAACATGTCAGAGAGAACATAATCAGAATTTAGTTTTCTGTTAGGATAACATGTACAAAGTTAAGCAGTACAAGGAGATGCATTCAGGCTTGATCTGTTCGTGAATATTCAGAGCTGGGGTGGTATTTATGCCCATTGTACAGGGAATCCTGCCATTAATGTTTGAAAACATACTTTTTGAGTTAAATAGATGGCTTTTGCGGCATAGTAATACAGTGGAACCTCTTTGTAGAAAATAGTTGAAAAAAAGTGTAAAATAGTTCGATGTAGCCAAAATTTGTAATATAAAATTTCACCAAAAATGTAGTCAAGAGAAGCGCTATTTAGTCAGGGAAGAGACGCAAACTCAGTTAGCCCTTATTAGAGAGTTGGAGAGGACCTCTTCCAAAGCTTTAGCGCCATTTCGAAGCTAGTTGCAGTGGTTCCAGAGCCACGAAAAACTGAGCACCTAACGCCATTAAAATTGGTGTCCCGCCACAGCTTTGCTAAGCGCACGACAGCGGCAAGTCAAATGCCAGCTGGGATGGCTTCCCTGCATTACCGTGGAGTCGTGTGAAAAATGGGATGTCAGGTGAAAGCTCTTGCCATTTTCACCGTGACAGCCGACGTGATCACAGCAGGGCTACTGGAAGGCTGCAACCGGCCATGCTGCTGGTAATACATTACAAGTTAATTATTACTTGTAATCTATTATATTCGCTTGCAATTTTTATAATTGATCAATAACTTTTTTCAAATGGTAAGGTTCGAGGTAATTCAGTTACTTTTCCTTGTGATTGACTACTGCTAACCAGTTACTTTTTTCTAAAGACAAGTGGTAACCAACGATACAGCTTTTAGAACCTGAACTGACTGCGAACACTGGTGCTAGCAAGGATGTTTCCTTCGTGACAGGCCCCGCCGCGGTGGCTCAGTGGTTACGGCAGTCGGCTGCTGTCCCGAAAGACGCGGGTTCGATCCCGGCCGCGGCAGTTGAATTTCAATGAAGGCGAAGTTCTGGAGGCCCATGTACTGTGCGATGTCAGTGCACGTTAAGAACCCCAGGCGGTCGAAATTTCCGGAGCCCTTCACTACGGTGTCTCTCATAGCCTGAGTTGCTTCGGGGCGTTAAACCCCATAAACCAAACCAAACCTTCGTGACAGAGTGACAGCGGACTGGCTGCGGAGAAGCATTTTACGCGATCATGTCCAGACTGCAAGCGGGTCACTACTGTCTTCTACAGAAGTTCTTGTCCTAAGAAATATCATGTGACCATTCTGTAGGCAACTCTTTTGTCTTGTCAGATGGTGCCGCGACTTACCTCCCACTGCGCCCAACTTGGAGGCTTCCACATAGAGCATGGGGCAACAACGAAATGCAGTGCTTCATAGGGGACTTGAACACTAGCATCGAAGCATAGCGCAATGATGAGCTGGCACTCAAGGTGTTCTTTCGTTATAATACCCACCTTCCCTCCAGCACATACATTAAGTGTTCAGTGTAGCTGCTGATCTCTTCATGCGGAAATGTGAAGAAATTAGGAACATCAAAAAAGAACTCCTCTTGAAAATTAACCTGCAACAAAATATCAAGCAAGCCACAGTGGTTTATTGTAGCCTGAGTAAGTCTTAAGACAATAAATATTGAAAAGAAAATAATGAAATAGTAATCGATTAGTTTTCTGTCATTGTTAATTTCTTTCCTGGAGCTGTAATTGACCACTGTAATCAGTTGCATTTTAGATGGAGAAATTGTAGTTGTAATCTGTCACTTATTTTTGGTAACGCGTACAAGACTGGTTCCGGGGCACTGTCGACGGATGCAAAAGGCCTGAGCACACGTGCCGACTGCCTTGCTACCAACTGTTCACACCACTGTGTCTTCCATGCCGCTGTTGGCAACTACAAAGGCATGGCGCGACCTTTTGCCACGCCAGCACTAGCCATGTAATGAGGCAAAACCTGCCATCTGCCATTGGAGCGGGCACAGCTTTGTGCGTGGACAGTTCGATATGTCCGTTTTATGGCCAACCACATTCAGTGTACAAAGTAAGAATTCATGTGTTTGTTAAAATATTAAGTAACAATTCAATATAAACTCGAAGGGGATTATGAAATAGTGCGATGTATCGATAATTCTATATACAGGGTGTTTCACCTAAGACTACACAATTTTTAAAAATAGTCTTTTTGAGTTAAAAGGGCACTTTTTTCGGCATAGCATTGTCAGTGGTGTAGTACATCGGAATACGCCTAAGATGTGCTAACTAGCAGGCTGGTTAACTAATATTGAATAGTTAGCTTTTTAACTATTACTGTTAAGCTCCTTAATTATTTACAGACATGTAGCCCACCTTAAATAGTATTTATATAATTTTTTAGAATTTAGAAGCTGCAGTTACCCTCTACGCTGTGGCCCAACAAAATCTGGCTACATCGTGCCAAAATACATGCACTTTCAAGAAGCTTGCAGGCAAAGCAACCTCTCTAGTGCACGTAACTCGTCGAAATAGGCAAAATTAGTTGCGCCACAATGTCGAGGGTAACCGCATTTTCAAAATTCTAAAAACTGATATGGATATTACTTACGGTTGGCTACATGCCTCTCAGTAATTAAGGAGTTAAGGATTAAGGAGTAATTAAGGTTAAAAAATTAACTGTTCAATATTAGGTAACCAGCCTGCTAGTTAGCACGTCTTAGCCGTATCCTGATGTACTACACCGCTGACAATGCTATGCCGAAAGCGCTCTTCTTACTTGAAAAGCCTATATTTAAAAATTGCGTAAAATCTTAGGTGAAACACCTTGTATGGAAAATGGCCATAGATGAGCTTCTGTGTAACCTAGAACCAAGAATACATTATACCCACGCTAGTGACACGCTTCTTGTAGCGACATACTGCCTGCCAGAGTGTGCAGCGCACTGCTCGCTAGGCGTTGCAAGGCCTGACCTACTTCGAAGCTGCAGTGGACGGTGCCATTGCCTGTCATGTCTAATCCCGTTACCAGTGCACTATATGATATATCGCTCATTAAAACTGAATTACATTTGGTTTCTGCAACACCTTTGGCAGCGAAGCGAGCTAAGCCCACCAGGTGAAAGCCGTCGAAAGGCTTTAGTTACCTGGGGTGGCTTCACTGTATGAGAGAAATTTGGCATGGGAATGAGTAGGAGACCGAAGCCAACCGTCATGCACACCCCACATTCGCCTCGTGGAGTGGTTTCACAACGTGAGCTCTGCCAGCTAGATAGTTGCGCTCTTTCCGTCTTCATCGCCTTCCTGTGTTTGTCCTTCATGTATGCTCAACTCGTTCTTAACAACAGCCATGCACCAACTCGCCCAGCCGGAAGGTCTTCTAAACCAGCTGGGGCCTGAGGCCGCTTAGCTGACCTGTCTCCACACATGAAAAGTGGTCAAAGAACACCGTTCGGGGAATTTGCAAGGGGAGGAATTGCCCCTTGCAGGGGCGCAGCATGTCGTTCGATATATCAAATTACCAGTGAAAGGGCTGGGAGTTGGAGTTCAATACAAAGTGTGACTTTCCTATACCTTTACGCAGGATTTTTAAGGGGGTAATTTATGCGTTCAGTATAGCCAATAATTCGAAATATCCAGGTTCGATATATTGAGGTTTGACTGTACCAGTGTTGGCAGACGTCAGAAAACGGGAATCATGTTAGCCATTCCAAGTAACTTGCACTGTACACTAAGGTGACGTCTATAGTTCAGCACATCTTACTAATGCAGTACAGTCGTGAGTCACATTCAGGAGAGAACTGCCCTGAAGGCTTTGCAAGGGAGTAGACATGACTGCAAAACACCATGTATATGTTATGTTTTGCCCACAGTGCTCTTTGATAGAAGGTGCTGCCGTTTGCACAGTCCATCTCAAATGTGCTCACTTCTCTCGGACTCGTCGACAGCAGCCTGGAAGCAGCGGCGTGAACATCTGTAGCCTTGCAGTAACCATCCTGCATTCATGTTGGCTGTCACGGAGGTCAAGGAAATGGCGATAGCTTTTGCTCTGAGGTGCGATTTTACACGCGATGTACCTACAATGTGGGGAAGCCACCATAGCTGAGGCTTGGCCTGCCGTCGTTGCATGCTGGCAGTGCACTGCGGTGTGGGAAGCAACTTAACTGGCGCATGGTTTTTTGCGGCCATCATTATCACCACGAGAGTCTTCGAAACTGCGCTGAAACTTTGGAAAAGGTCTTCCTGATTCTCTAGAAAGAACCACCTGAATTGCCATCCCCTCAGTGGCTAAATCACACTACACTTGCGTTTTTAATGTGATTAAAATCTTAATTGAGATCCTCATCAGGAAAAAAATGTGTCTTCGGCCATAAAATTCGCCCATTGGCTGGGGTGGAGTGACGTCACTTCAGGTAAAGGCATCAACAGCCTCTAACGCTATCGCATTGCCAACGCAATATAGTTTGGTGTCCCTGTGACTTTTTGATTAAATTTTATATTGCAAATTTCAGCTATGCTAAGCTATTTTATGATCTTTTTACCTGTTTGGTATTATGAGATTCGACTTTAAACTTTATAACTATTACAGTTAGGTGCCTGGTTGCAATTTTGAGATTTGTAGCTGGCCATTAGTGGTAACAATATCAGTTATTAGAATTTCGAAATGGGGTTACCCTCAGCCCTGTCGCTCAGCAGATTTTGGCCATCTCTCTTTGTCCCTCCTGTGCTGTGATGCTCGCCATTCCAGCTGAGGCGAGGCAGAGATCACATGGTGCACCACAAAATGACGTATACTGGTTGGTGTAACTGTGTGCGCACCACAACTATGTGATTTTTGAATGGTGTGCGAGATGGCAAAAGTTTATTGAGCCATAGTGCCGAGGGTAATCATGTTTTCAAAGTTCTAAAAATTGGTATGGCTATTACTAATGGCCAGCTACAAATCTACTATGAATTGTATGGCTAACTGTAGTAGTTAGAAAGTTAATTATATTAGAATTCAGTTAACGAGCCTACTAGTTACCATGATTAGCCTGTTTTCTGACGTCTGCCTACACTGGTATTACTGTGCAGCAAAAGCCTCTTTTAGACCTCAAAAAGCCTATTTTTAAAAATTGATGGCAGGCTTCGCAGAAACACCCAGTATAAACACAATTCTTCTGCTTTACCAGCATTGCAGATACAGCCAAAAAACGGTCGTACATTGACATGCTATGGTCAGTGCTTTTGTTGATTGTTATGATTTGCTGTAATACATACTGTGGTGGCTCATTGCCTATAGTGTTTTGCTATTGAATAGGAAATTGCAGGTTCAGGCCCACCTATGGTGTTTTTTTGGAGGCAGAATGGAAAAATGCATATGTACCAAGATTTTCGTGTATTGAAGCACCTTATACGGTCAGAATAATGCAGTGCCCCTCACTGTGGCATTCATCATAGTCGCTCCCTCAGTTTATTAATTACATGATATAATGAGATACTTTCAAAAAGCTTCCAATGCTGCATGCAATGCATTGTCTCTCTCTTGATGGCGTTGTGCTTGTCTGTGTTGGATCTTGCAGGAAGGAACCCCTGCTTCTGTTTTTTCTGCTGCTTGCATTGACAGCAGTCTTCAAGTCGTACCCTAGTATTGGAGACATAGCTCTGTACACATCTCTGCTACCCATTTGGAGACATGTCTTTCCATGTGAGTGCAAAGTAGTGGCATTTTTCAATACAAAAAAAAAAAAATTACAGATGCAGTGAAAAATACCATAGTTGTCTAAAATTTCGTTTTTTGTAGAGGTAATGAAACGTTGCCCAACACTATTTTAGAAATAGCACATTGCAGTGTATAGCATTGATCAGTCTTATGAGCAGTCACTGAGTTGGTTATTCTTAGTAATATGGAGTTACATTATTTTTCACTATCTCACCTTACTGTAGGTTGCATAAGGGTATTTAAGAGGAGATCACCAGTGAGGCTTATCACCAATTAGCAGAGTGACATTTGCATCTTGGTTGCGTGCAGAAGTATTCAGAGATTAAAATAATCTGTCACTATTGCTGTCTCTCTCCTGATGGCTTAGCTGTTTTTTGCACGTAAGCTACAAAAATCATGTTTCCATTTTTGTGAGCACATATATTCATGCTGGAAGTTTTGTTGCTTCAGAGTGCACTTCCGGCTGCAAAAGCCCTTAGCTACCAATTTTGGGGAGTGACAGATGGTCTTAATTTGTGAACATCTATTAGTATTGATGTGCTTGATCCCTGGTCACTGCTAGAATATCCTCATGTTGCAACCCCACATCAATGAGTATCTTTGGTATTGTTTGATTTGAAGCAGCGCAAGGCCAAAAGCCAAAGAAGAGAGCAGAGAAAGAAACGGACGACACAGCGCTGAACTAACAACTGACATTTATTTGGCACGCTGCACGTATAAATACATTCAGGCACCAAAATAGAAAATAAAGCAAAGAGCTCATTCATGCACTGGGATTCTGCACGCCAACACAAGCTAAGATGTGCAATTCAGGAAGCGAAGTTCTTTTTGAGATAAAGACACTGATGGAGCGCTTACACATGTGTCACCATACGTCTTGATGTTCGAAGCCTCGATTATTTCACGGCACAGCTTATCTCTGTTCCTATCCACAACTCTGCAAGATTCAAACTGTGGGGTGCACTCGCACTCACGGCAGTGCATGCTGAGGTTACGGGACTCTTTATTATCAACATTGTTGCGGTGCTGCCTAAGCCTGTCATTTAAGCACTGTCCTGTCTGACCAATATAAAGCCTATTACAAGTGAGAGGAATAGAATACACGACATTTTTTTGACACTTCATGAATTTGCACTCATGATTCTTCGGGCAAACGGGGATAGTTTTACCTGGATTGTTGACACGCATGCACAAGCTTGATAACTTACTGGGGGCAGAAAAAACAACATCCACTCCGACTCTTTTTCCAACACTTTTCAAATTATGTGATATCTTGTGGATATAGGGAATGGCTGCTACTGGCTTACTTGTTTGACATTCAGGACTCGGGGAGCATTTCAGTTTCTTCAACAAAACATCGGCCACAGAAGAAAGAACATGAAGCGGATAGCCACAAGCAGTAAGCCTCTCTACCTGGTTACTAAAGCTGCATGCGGTTTTATGTTGACAGGATTTTGTAAGTGCACTCCTGAAGCTTGACATGACAATTCCTCTTTTAACAAGCTTCGAGTGCGCGGAACTATATGGTAGCAACGGTTTATTAGCCCTAGGCTCGGAAGACCAGCACACGCTGCAAGGTGAAAACTGCAGGCTCAAGTCTAGAAATCTGATTGTGTCCTCTACAGGAACTTCATGAGTTACTTCCAAAGGGGCAAGAACATCAGAAAATACACCTCGAACATTAGACACTTCCCTACTAAAGGCTTCGCGGTCACAGGTGAGCAAAACTAGATAGTCATCCACAAAGCGAGAAACTGCCGCAACAGCTGTGCCATTTAAGCGGTTATTTAGTTCTCTGTCATGCATAGCTAAAAAGAAATCACTCAAAATTGGGGCAATGCAGGAACCTATACAAATGCCCTTCTTCTGAATAAAAATTTGACCTTCCCACTCTGTATACGTGGATTCAAGGTAGGCTAATAACAGGTGTAAGGAGGGGAGAAAAGCAAGTCTTGCGAAGTCTAAATGCAAGGTAAAAAAGTTGTGTAAGCAGAATAACTTAGACAAGCTGTTTACGTCTATAAATAACTGTAAAAAGCCCAGCTTGACCATGTTTTTTACTGTTAAGACACATAAAACTGACGTGCCGTTCCGCGTTATTGTTTCCGAGAAAGGTTCTTGGCAAAAATGTTTAGGACAGTTTCTGAAAGAAAAGCTAACAAAACTACCAGTTGACGATCCCTTCCAGGTTAAGAATTCCCTTGACGTGATTAGCACCCTAGACTACTACCATGACAAGCAACTGTGTGCTTTTTCTATCGACGTAAAGGACCTGTACTACTCCATTCCGCATGACAGTCTCCTTTTGTGCATCAGGGACGTCATTGACAATTATGGTGCCGTTCGCTTTCAGAACGCAGCCAGCATGTCGGTGGAGAACTTTTTAGAATTGTTATTAGCCTACCTTGAATCCACGTATACAGAGTGGGAAGGTTGTTGCGGCTGTTGCGGCAGTTTCTCGCTTTGTGGATGACTATCTAGTTTTGCTCACCTGTGACCGCGAAGCCTTTAGTAGGGAAGTATCTAATGTTCGAGGTGTATTTTCTGATGTTCTTGCCCCTTTGGAAGTAACTCATGAAGTTCCTGTAGAGGACACAATCAGATTTCTAGACTTGAGCCTGCAGTTTTCACCTTGCAGCGTGTGCTGGTCTTCCGAGCCTAGGGCTAATAAACCGTTGCTACCATATAGTTCCGCGCACTCGAAGCTTGTTAAAAGAGGAATTGTCATGTCAAGCTTCAGGAGTGCACTTACAAAATCCTGTCAACATAAAACCGCACGCAGCTTTAGTAACCAGGTAGAGAGGCTTACTGCTTGTGGCTATCCACTTCATGTTCTTTCTTCCGTGGCCGATGTTTTGTTGAAGAAACTGAAATGCTCCCCGAGTCCTGAATGTCAAACAAGTAAGCCAGTAGCAGCCATTCCCTATATCCACAAGATATCACATAATTTGAAAAGTGTTGGAAAAAGAGTCGGAGTGGATGTTGTTTTTTCTGCCCCCAGTAAGTTATCAAGCTTGTGCATGCGTGTCAACAATCCAGGTAAAACTATCCCCGTTTGCCCGAAGAATCATGAGTGCAAATTCGTGAAGTGTCAAAAAAATGTCGTGTATTCTATTCCTCTCACTTGTAATAGGCTTTATATTGGTCAGACAGGACAGTGCTTAAATGACAGGCTTAGGCAGCACCGCAACAATGTTGATAATAAAGAGTCCCGTAACCTCAGCATGCACTGCCGTGAGTGCGAGTGCACCCCACAGTTTGAATCTTGCAGAGTTGTGGATAGGAACAGAGATAAGCTGTGCCGTGAAATAATCGAGGCTTCGAACATCAAGACGTATGGTGACACATGTGTAAGCGCTCCATCAGTGTCTTTATCTCAAAAAGAACTTCGCTTCCTGAATTGCACATCTTAGCTTGTGTTGGCGTGCAGAATCCCAGTGCATGAATGAGCTCTTTGCTTTATTTTCTATTTTGGTGCCTGAATGTATTTATACGTGCAGCGTGCCAAATAAATGTCAGTTGTTAGTTCAGCGCTGTGTCGTCCGTTTCTTTCTCTGCTCTCTTCTTTGGCTTTTGGCCTTGCGCTGCTTCAAATCAAACAATGAATAACCAACTCGCCCATCAGCTTGTGCTTTCAACCTTTGGTATTGGGTGATCCATCATAGGTTTTCTGCATAAAGGACAAACCAAAGTAGTACTGAAATGTATCAGACAGTTTGGACATGGACTTGTGGTGTGAGGAGTAAAATGAAGCGCGATACTATCTTGAAGGTTTCCTGTTGTGTGGTGTGAGTCAATTTAGCTAGCATACTGTGCACACATTTGTACTAAGGCCGGTCAAAAAGTAACGCACAACCCACTGTAGCTTGGTAATGGTAAGAACTGGGGAAATTATATTTTGTAAATGAAAGCATTGGTATTGGTGCTTTGGTCTTTTTAAAATGCTACTGAGTGAATCACTGCACTGTAGTGATTTTTTTTTTCTATGACACAAATGCATGTTTGTAACACTCTTTAGGTTGGTCATTACACCACTTTTTTCACACACGCAATGAACTCATTAGCATCTCAAACCTGTTTGCCACGTAGATGAGCCTATAATCATTCGTATAGCTATTAATTTGACAGTTCTTCATGAATGGCTTCATGAAAGCAGTGTGGACAATCCCCAAAAAACTTTGTAGATCATCACACACATTCTTCCCGATTTGCAACTCCTTGTCAAAAGCTGTGGAACCCAGTGAACACAACTTTTTCTGTATCCCAATCATTCGAATGGCGTTTGGACAGATCCTTTTGCTATATCTGTGTGTTCCATAATCTCCCTTTTTGAACGCCGCCGCGGTGGCTCAGTGGTTATGGTGCTCGGCTGCTGACCCGAAAGACGTGGGTTCGATCCCGGCCGCGGCGGTTGAATTTCTTTGGAGGAGAAATTCTAGAGACCCGTGTACTGTGTGATGTCAGTGCACGTAAAAGAACCCCAGGTGGTCGAAATTTCCGGAGCCCTCCACTACGGCGTCTCTCATAGTCTGAGTCGCTTTGGGACGTTAAACCCCATAAACCAACCAACCAACCTTTTTGAGCGAGTTCATCAATAATGCAGTCACCACCCCGGAACGTCTCAAGCCATGAGAATAAATTAGTGCAATTCATTGTGTTCTCCCCATAGACTGGCAACAGCTTTCAGCAAATTGATGGTGCTGAACAGACTTGTAGAGGAATTCAGTCACTGCTTGGTGGCATAGTAGGGGGTCTTGTTGAACGTGCATAGTGGCTTACATGAAGCAACAGGAAACACAAGTTTTATATGGGCTAGGTTATAAAGGACTAAGAACGAAAACCACGCAAAGGGCGATACACAGGGAAGAAGTAGACAGGACGAGCGCGGTCCTGTCTACTTCTTCCCTGTGTATCGTCCCTGTGTTTTGTATGCTTCTGCATACAAAATTTCACTTCCCTAGTGCCTGCCATTACTGTGCTACAGCGAATTGTGAGTTACATTTTTACCAAGCCTTGTATATATATCAGGGCCTCAGTTGAGCATCCATATGCAGTAGACTGCCTTTAAGATGAGCATGTTTAAACAACGTAAATATGTTCAGCTTTTTAGAAGTACTCTAAAAAGAAGTTCCAAAAATATGGAGAATTTGCGTAATATGTCTAGGCACTGTTAGCAGACCAGGAATAAAAAGAACATATGAGGAAGTCACAAGGAGATATTAGGCAGTCCTGAAAAAAAATTTTCTGAAAACCCATGCACTACCTGCAGTGAGAAAATTCGTTTCCTACTGCAGTTGGTTGGTGATTCATCTCCTGCTTATAACCAATGCCGGAAAAAGTCTGCCAGCTGAAACCTTTTTTTCTTCTTTTTCTTTTTTTTTCATTTTTGTTCATCTGGCATTAGAAAACTTCATGTGAAAGGAATTTTTTTTTTTTGTCATGTCTATGGGAAACTGAGCTATTCAGCTTCTCAGAGCATTCGCCCTAAGAAAACTTGTCTGAACAAGAATCTACTGAATACTGCACCGTGGTAGTTTCACTAGGCTGTCTGTTAGTATACGAGGGACTAAATTTTTTGGTCGGCAAATCTTCTGTGGTACCGCGTTTTGCCACCAGGAGCGCATAGAACGAACATTCCAGAGTCAGTAAGCCGAGTACCGTCGTTGAAGGAGGTCAGACAAGTTTAGGCAGAGTTTTAGGGTGACGACTGTTTTGTGTAAATGTCGTTTTTGCAATGGCTGATTTTCGTGAACAGCGTGCACCGGTGAAATTCTGATTTTTGCTCGGAAAAAGTTGAATGGAAATTCTTGAAATATTAAGAAAGACATAAAGGACGACGCTATGGGGACAACTCAAGTGTTCCTGAATCGAATCCTGAATCAAAGCAACAATCATGCCAATGGAAAACTTCAAATTTACCTCGCCTCAAGAAAGCTCGTCAGGTGAAACCAAACCTCAAAACAATGCTGATTTGTTTTTTCGACGTGAGAGGAGTCGTCCATTGAGAATTTGTTCCGCAGGGTCAGACAGTTAGCCACGCTTTCTACTTGGATGTTTTGAAAAATTGGGCAACAGTGTGTGGTGGAAGCGGCCATATTTGGGGCGGTCGGGTGACTGGTTTTTCCATCATGGCAATGCCCCTGCTCACACAGCCCTGTCTCTACGACAATTTTGGACCAAAAATGGCATTACCCCTATTCCACAACCCTCATACTCTCCAGACCTTTCCCCGTGCTACTTTCTTTGTTTCGTAGAATGAAAAAATAGGTGAATGGAAAGCGTTTCGCTGATGTTGCTGTGGTGAAGAAAAAAACAACGGAGGCACTGTCAAGCATCACAAAAGATGAATTTAAACAATGTTTTGAAAAATGGAATGAAAAATTCGACAAGCGTTTCATTGCAAGTGGGGAATACTTTGAAAGAGATTCAAGGTCTGTGCTTAAAATGTGAACAAATAAGCTCAAACAAAAATAAGTCCGGTTTCTTTTGGGTACCCCCTCGTAGATTGATCACAGCACTGTGTTTCATATGGTGTTGGCTTGACTTGTACACATTGCCAGCAGGCGTTTTTGAGGTTAAGAGTGTTGTTTATAATGAAGAGTGGAACAGAGCCATCAGCGGTGGCTGTGGCCTAGTGCAGACCATTTGCTGCCCATTAGGAAAGAAAGGTGCTTTCATCAGTTTTGACTCTTTCATAGTTACCAGATCACTAGGTAACAATATTTTGACAATAGTATTTAGCGGTGAGCATTTTTCGGGGGACGTTATGTGTACTTCCTTTGCAGCAGTATGTATTCATGAAAAGCACAGCACAGCTCTCGCAACAGCACAAACATTGTTGCTTGCCTCTTGCTTTATTGCGGCAGTGTTTGTGAGATAAGTGAACGTGCTAACACACTTGAAAAAATTTCAGTGATAATACTTCTTTTATCGATGGTTCTTCATTTGTAGGGCCACAGCAGTAATTTCTTGTTTGCTTATCACCTTAAAGGATAGGTTCCTTGCTTTGATCGTATCATGCATTGTCCTACTGTATGACAAAAAAAAAAATAATAAATAAATCTCACCAAAGGTATGTAATTTTTTTTAAGTTTTGCTTTCTTTGCTTGTTTGCTTGTACAGGCAGCTTACATTATGGATGACTTTGAAGGGAAAAATATTATGGTAGGAAAGAGAGTAAAGGTCCTGGCCCACGCCATTGAGTGCAGTGCAAGTCAGAAGCTCATACAATAAGGAGTCACGACAGTGAATATGTGCAGCTTTGATGGGGGTGTTCAGTGGGGCAGGAACACAAGCTTACATCACTGCCACAGCAGCCTGTGCCACATTGTGCCGGCTTATTGTTTGTGTAGAAACTTGGTGACTCCAGTGCTTGTAGCATTGTGCTTTGTTTTGCCTTTCTTTTTCACAGATATGAAACAATACTTTCTGGTGGGCTGCATATTTGTGTCATGCTCAGCACTTGCACCTCTTCTCTGGCACTTGTGGATTTTTTCAAGTAGCGCAAATGCCAACTTTTACTTTGGCATCACTCTGGCCTTCAACACTGGCCAGGTAAGCAGACAGCTTTGTGCAGCTCCAGACAGGCAGATAACAGTAGCTTGTTAATTTCTTTAATGTACATCTTAGCTGCGGTGCCCATTAAAAAGAAAGAATTGTGCTTTTTTTTTCTATCTCTCTGCAAGACTTAACGGCAGTATTGGCAGACAGGTGTTCAATTTGTGGTTTGTATAAAGATACGCTACAGGTAATGCTCATTAATTCAAATTCTTCAGGGCCATGGCTGTTTCTTCAAGTCGTCTGAAATTTATTTACACGCATGATTATGGCCGAAATGGTTAGTACAGGGTGCAGACAAGAGAAAATGGAGCACGCTATTGCATTTTAACATTTTTAATTGAAATTCTTAGCTATAGTAGTATGTGCATGTTGGAAGTGGACACTAGGGTGTTTTTTCATGGACAGTGTATCGTAATTTCTGATAGGGAAGGTGTGATTGCAGTGTTTACTTACGTCCGCACCTGTACATTTTAAATGAATACATGCAGGTGAGAGGTATATTTTTATGAAGTGAACCTTTTTTTTATCAGATACAAATAAATATTAGTGGTGCCAAGCCTGTGAAACGTATTGACTACATGACTAGCAAATGCTGTCATGTTGTGAAAAAAGTATCTGTATTGTTGACTGTGGGAACAGAGTATAAAACTCGGAACAGAACCTTCTCTACAAAGAATCGTTCACGAAAGAGGCCATGGAAAGTGAGGATCAGTGAGATTGGACAATGCTGTAGATGCAGCTGACATGCTTGCCAGACGGCAGACAAAAATAGCTTATTAGGGCTGTAGAGGCAGTGGCGCAGCCTTGTTTAGCATTTGTAGTATTGCTTTGGAGCTCCAGTGCCAAATATATCTGTTTGGTCTATTTTTTATTCCTACCTAAGTTCTTCTGCAAGCTGTTTTCATCAGAGAAAGAGACTGTGGAATAACCGAATATACCATTTCAAATAATTGACTTTTAATTCTTTCAGGCACTGTGTATCCAACTGTGCACAGTGTGAAACCTAAATCATTTTTTGGGTGTGTGCTGCAGATTTAGCAGTGGTACTTGAGTCGAATGGCATTTAGTTTGATGCCATTTGAAATGCTTCTGTAGCATGGGCATAAATTTTGGAAAAGCTTGCAACATGGTAAGAATAGGCGTACTACTCCTATGTTTAACAATATTGTGTCCTTTTATCTTTGCAGATTTTTCTCATCACAGACTTGTTATTTGCTTATGTCAAGAGGAAATTTTATCTTGAGAATGGTGATCCCAAAGAGCTCCAAGAAAAAAACTTGAAGATAGAGTTACGCTAGCAGTGGAAGACTCTAGGTCACATTTTAATTTCACATGTTCGTGGACAAGTGTGTGTTCTTTGGCTTGCATTTGTACACTGTGTGTTACTATGTTATATCACATCAGTTCCATATGATGTGTAACTGCCATGATGTTAAATACCTCTGAAACAGCTTTCTCCCAGTAATTCATGGAAGAGTCACATCGCAGGTTGTTAATGTGTGTATAGTAAGTCTCATTGCTGTGCTTCATGGTTGTGTGTTTTTGTATTTTAGGCAATAAGTGACTGTTAACATTGCAAAACTCTGTGCAGGCACTCCATTCCAGCACATCTGTTTGCATTATGAGAGCTGACATTGAGATATTAATTTTCCGCTGATTACTTATGGGATGTGCATGTTAGTGTATATTTGTACGCACTGATTTTCTCGGTTTTTCTTTGTAAGAAATCTTGTGGGCATTCCAGTATGAGCTTGTTGAATACTTTATTCAGCCATGTATGTCATCAAGTGGTCATTAACTGTTATCTGTCTGCATAGATTGTTAAGTGTCACCTGAGACAAAAACCCTATGAGTAGGCCTAATAATGCTTTCATACAAGCAGCTCTGATTTTCTGTCCTTAGAGAGTTGCAGAATAGAAGCACAGAGCCATTAGTTGCACATACTGATGTGTTGCACTTTTCAGAGTCTTCTCAGTGTCAGTGGTCGCCACAAATATCAGAACAATTTTTTTTCTAACATCAATTTAAAGCTGCTAAAATGGAAAAATTAGTTGCCCCTTTTTTTTTATTAGATTCCAGATTTTCAGATTTTTCTTGATGCACTTGGCAAGCTACTCATGATTGGGTTAAAAGCAGAAATTACTGTTGAATAATCTTCGTCTTGAAAAGCATAATGTAATTTACCCCAACTTGCAGTGTGTCATGGAGGCAAGAAAACTATTATGCGACAGCGTATACAGCTCGTCCAGTCGAAAAGATTTCGTGTATTGTGAAATGCAGTGTTCATTCATAGTCTATCTTGTGACTGGCACAACTTTTCTTGCATTGCAAGATGGGGCAGAGTGCATGTACGATAACAGAATGATGCTGGTCATGAACAAAATCATAGTTGTCGTTATACTTTTGTGGCATGTAGATTTTCTGTGTACATCTGCATTTTCTTGGGTATGTTATCTTCAAGAATTCACAAGGAGTGATGGGGTTCAAAGGCTTTGCAATTTATTTCTGAAAAGAGGCTTGTAGCAGGAAGCAGATGTGTCACTGCATTCATGGTTGCCTTGTAGTTGAATGCACATTTTGTGACATAGGCGCCATGTCTGCAGGGCTGCTAAAAATTTTGGGGGTGGTCATGGCCAGACCACTGTGGCTGAACAGCTTAGTTTGCTTAAAATGCATATCTGTGGCAAATGTCTTATAGGATCACAGGCTATGGAAAATTAGAGGGCAAGTTTTTGGCATGGAATTAAAGCCAATGCAGCATTGTTTTTGTAAAAAGGAACCCGCTGTTCCTTGTTATCTAGAGCTGTGCTGTAACGCATCTGTTCTGGCTCATTGAAAAAAAAAAAAAAAAATTGAGGGGGAAGCCTGTGTGGTGTCCGTGCAGTTGCAGCATTGGCTTTATGAATTAAGCGGGAAACTACACTGTGGCCAGTTACACAGCCAAGCTTCTTCGTCTGCAGCGGATGCTTTTTCAGGATGAAAATAAATCGGAGAATGTGGTTGCCTGTTCTGTTGGCTTTGAGGTGAGTGACATAAGGGCAGTACGTGAAAGTGTGTCACGCAGGCACTTCCACTTGGTGGTAAAGTCGAAGAACTCGAAAGTTTCTCAATGTGTACTAAACTCATAACAGATTTGTTGCTGGTATTCTCATGGGTGGGGCACAAAACATTTATCGATGGCACTTGTTCACCATGCAGAAAGACGAAAAATCTGGGAGTTTTCTCAACAGCAGTTTTAATTGCTTTCAGAATTAACACTGCCTTTTTAGATGTGCAGCAGATGCACCCATGCACTTTTAAGCAAACACATGTTGGGTTACTAATGGCTCTGGCAACTTGGAGATTGTGTTGAGTGTGGTGTTTTTGTAACTGGGCTGTTTTTTGTTATTGCAAAGAAGTTACTTTCTTGAGTTTAATTGTTTTGGTTGTAATTTTGTGCTGTGTACACTACTTCAGAGATTGCATGCTGCTGCTGCTCAGGGGTCTTTGAAATCTCGATAGAGCTTCACGGTGCTGCATTAACTTGGCAGACTTGATGTCCATTGGAGCTGTCCATGTATCAGTGCTCAAGGGCCTTTGAAGTGGCTGTGTAACATGGAACCTTGAAAAGTTATTTCGTGGGGCATTGCAAAGGAGGTCTCCTTTTTATTTTAGGTTATTTGGTGCACTTTTCTACTTATGCCTTACTAGTTTATACCATCTGCTGAAGCTCACATATACAATGTGGACCATTCTTATCTATACCATTTCATTATCTTTCAAAGGCTTTTTTTGAAGGCTCTTTTTCTTGGTGAAACACCTTTTGATCCTGATGAGATATTCCGTTAGCCTAGTCATAATCAGTATCTTTTCAAATATTTTATTGAGAATTGTGTCCTTGACAGCCATTGTCAGCAAACTTTTAACACTCTTGAACATTATATTACCACAGCCTCATGTTTCTCTCCTCTGGTTTTGTTTCAAGGCTACTTGTTTCCTGCTTCACTCATTAAAAATCATCCAGTATAGGATAATGCAAGCAATCTAATTGTGCTGTCTGGCAGGGCACCACGTAGCTATATTATTGATTGTCATTTCACAGGGGAGGTCTTTTGTAATGTTGCGTAAAAGGTTTAAAACTTCGAGCTTGCTAAGAGAGAGAGAAAGTTGAATGGAGTGTGATGAGCCAATCTCACCTTTTAACCTAATTAATATTTGCATTGCAGGGGTTTGTCAGACTGAGTGTTTGAATTTTCACTGGCTATTTGGAATGAGTAAAAAAAAAATGGAGCAACTAGAGGCATTAATAGAAGTAGTGTTTAGGGTAACTTAGAATTAAAATGGACATTATGTTGTCAAGCTTATGATGGGAGGTAATTTACGATGATAGCAGGCGTTTTGGTTGGTCCCTAGTTTGGGTGTGCGCTTCAGAACAAGGCATCTAAGAAAAGAAATGGAACATAGATTTCTGTGAGAAAAAACTACTGAGCCTTCTTTCAGCAAGGTTGAATTATGTTCTGTTGCATTTCTAGTGAAAATAGAACAGTAACAGCTCATACTGTACTTGTTTACTTGTACTAACTCATGAATATGTGTTGTGGTGTTTGAAAACAGCGCAGTAAACTTCCAGTGATATATTTACATGAACTTTTCTGGCTCTGCGTGTTCATTGCAGTTGCATATTTATTAAATAACACACAGCTGGTGATATTTGGGCTGCATAAGTCTACATATGCCTTCTTTTGAATTTGTCTTCATATGTGCAGGAAATCCATTATGTATATTTTGGTAGTGGAGGTCAGTTTATGTATGCATTATTGCAGCTGCCAGATGTCCTGTTTGTGCTGGGCATACATGTATAATTGCAGTTACTTCATGCCTGGCAACTACGATGCAGTTCCCGTGCAGTGGAGAGAAACGAGGCCATGATATATGAAATGGCAAACAAAAAGGCATGTTCTGGTGCACAGATAAAAGCACCTTCCCTACTCGCCTCCATTGCACGTTTATTCCACCTCATACACTTCCCCATTTGCCCTCACGACTAGCTTTTTTTAGCAAACATTAATGCAATAGCGTGAAAGGCCCCCGTTGTCCAGAAAGTCCGGTGTGAGCGTTGTGAGCAAAAAGTCGCGCGCATGACTCTGGCAGGTGATGGGTGCCCAGAGAGCAACCAAGGAGGCAGGTGGGTCACCTAGATCACGTGACCATGCAGCGTCATTGCAACCTCTCCACCGGATAGTGAGCAAACTGCCCACTGTGGCAGATGGCTGTTAAATTAATGATTGGTCACTCGGGAAGAGAAGCCTGGGCTGCAGAAGGCCCACTGCTGGGAGCACCTGCCATCACAGAGGAGTGGCGCATCGCTTAACTGCTGCACCACTATGTAGGAGGGTTATGAGGACTCCCAGGAATATATATATATGAATGTAAAGTAGAGAATGACCTTCTGCATGTATAGGAATTGACCCAATACACTATCGCGTGATACCTGAAGGTGGAGCTTAAAGGGACACTGAGGAGAAATTGAAGTTGGCTTGTATCGATAAATTACCCGCTCCCGGTTACAAAAACGCCACTCGTACTAACAAAACTCCTGTAACGTAGAAAAGAGCAAGAACCAAAATACAGGTATCGCCGCCACAGGCCAAACTCGCAAGTACAAGCGTGATGATGTCATAGGACAAAACAGTGTTGCTAGAACCAATGGTTCTAGCAACACTGGGACACGAGACTTCACGAATCACTGAGGCTGACAAACGAATGTTGCGCGGTTGAATACTGAAGTAAGTTTTATTTTGAAACCAATTAACAGTGCGCTTTTATCACACAAGGAAGACCGACAAAAGACAACCTGAATGTTGTAAGCGAAGAAAATCAATACTTAGCGGCGCCACAGGCGGCCAGATGAGTTTCGGTATATCATGGCGTTTCGCGTCTATCTGCATGCCCGCGTGGTTTCGTTTTTGACGCGCCTCGATTTACAAGCGCGGAACAGCAGAGGAACTCCAAGTGCCGCTCCAAATGCCAGTTAACTTTTGAAGGAGCCTGTTAAGGTTGGTCAGATGATCGCCACGGTCGATGAAAAACTATGATGGCACGATTTTCGGTGATCGTACAAGGCAGTTTGCAGTGTAAAGAGCACCTTGAGTCTTCGTACGTTCGCCCGGCGAAACGTTCCCCGTTGTGCCAGTCAGCTTCCAACTACTTGACGCTCTGTGGGGCTGAGGTCGCTGAAGTGCAGGCCGAAGTTATTAGACACTTTTAGCATATCGTGTTCCCGTTACCGGTACCCATGCCGGCACCTGAGTTTCGGGAGCCCGCGCGCAGCCAATGCATGCGCAAATCTCCTTGACGCCGCCAGATGGCGCCACGCACCCGGCAGCTAAAGTACCGCAGCTGTTTTCTCTTCGCCGCCGCGCCGCCTATTGGCCAGTTTTGATCACGTGATTAGGCGCCTCCATAGATGGTCCACTCGCTCTAGGAGCCGACGGGGCGCAGTGCTTCCGAGGTGCTTGGACGGCGTGTTTTATGAAGTAGCACGTTCAGTATAGCGTCTGTGTGCGTGTGTGTGTGTCTGTGTCCGTGTGCGCGCGTGCCTGTGCCTCTATCTGAGCGTATGTCTGTGTGCGTGTCTCTGTGCGCTCGCCTGTCTCTGTGTGCGCGCATGTGTGCTGCGCGCGCGCGCGCGTGTCTGTCAGTGCGTGCGTCTGCGTGGCTGCGTGCGTATCTGTGTGCGCGCGTGTCTGTGCACCGCATGTGTCTGTGTATGCGTGTGTCTGCGTCCGTATCTGTGTGCGCGTGTGTCTGTGTTTGCGTGTGTCTGCGTGCGTATCTGTGTGCGTGCGTGTCTTTGTGCACCGCGTGTGTCTGTGTGCGTCGTGTGTTTGTGTGAGTGTGACAGCAATAAATGTCTTCGAAGACGTTGCTCTACGAGATTTTTTTTCCCTGCTGGTCATTGATATTGGCTAATGAGGATTAAATAAAAAATAATAAATTGCAGAGTTTAACGTCCCGAAGAGACACGATAGCTATGAAGGGTGCCGAAGTGGAGCGCAGTGGGAGAATTTACGCCACCTGGAGTTATTTAACGCGTACTTACATCGCACTACGCACGGGAGTTTTTGTATTTCGCCTCTATCGAAATATAGCCACAGCGCGCCCGCATGCTATCTGGCCGCACAGTTAGAGCGTTGGACCCGTCGTCGACCTTGGGGTCGCCCAACTACCTCCCACAAGCCTCCGACCGGCGACTGACCACACGGAGGGAAGAACAGGAGGCAGGAAACAGCAAGCGCGCAGGGAACGTTTTATACGCATCAGACTTCCAAGTGAACCGATTTCCTAAACGTTTTGCTATAGCCCGCTCGTATGTACGCAGCCTGCCGGCTTTAAAGTTTTCCGGGCCCCGAAAACATGCATTTGCGAGCCTCTCACGGAAGCAAAATAGGACAAGCCTGCTTCTTACGTTTTTAGCTCACACCCGTGGGCTAAAGAATACGAGAGGCTGCGCAGCTGTCGTGCGACGCTTTCAACGTTTTCGAAACCCTCACCTCATCTAAGGTCTCAATCATTTATACTTTCATTGATTAATTTTCGCGCAAAACCGATGAGCAAGGCGGCCGCAAGGGAGACCTTCTTCGCCTAGCAGACGACGCGCTCGCCGCGCTGGACCACCTCTGGCAACAACACCCCAATGTTGCCCGCGCGCCGCCCGCTGGTTGCGGTACTTTCAGAGTTCCAGTGACTTTAGGCAGCTACGCGCACGCCTGCAACATCGGGACCAATCAGCGCCTGCTCACCGGCGGTAGGCGGGCTCCCGGTACTTCGCTAACGGTAACAAGGTACACGGTATGCTAAAGGTGTCTATTTGCGAGAACTTCGTTGACGACTTCGAGAACGGGATCCATCGTAACGCTGGCAAAACGCCGGTGCAAACGTAAACGAAGCGACGGTAGCGACGGCCGCAATAGCCAATAGATGCCTTCAACGTGCGGCCGGCGGTAGCTTTCATTTGGGCTGCTGCTAGGCCGCACCGCTAGCTGCCAGAAATCACGGAGTCTGCGTTACGTCATGTGGACGTCATGTTCACGTCATCTTTCACGTCACTTAGTCCTGTGTCGTCACAAGAGAGTCCCAAGTTTGAATCAGCGGCGGGAAAAACTTTTTCAACTTCGAATCTAAATTTCCTAGAAATAAATGCATCTTTCGCTGCCGACCAAGTGGGAACAAAGCCATGAAATGCCGAACTATCGAATTTTGCTATAAAAATATTAATAGAGCTCTCTCCTCACTGTCCTTTTAAGTGCCCCTCCAATTTTTGCTGTGTAAAAACTGCCTGTTTACTTCCTGCCTCCCTGCTTGGTTATTTGTTCTCATCTTTGCTTCTTGCGGTACCAGAAAGTATAATTTGTAAGTGATCATCATGTCATTATAAACCGTCAGACGTTCATTGCCAGAGCTGTGTAAGTTACTAAGCAAGCACAGTTCTGTAGCACTGTACTGTGAAAACACTGCATATTATACAGTTTTAGCACCAGCGTACAGCTAGGCCAGTACGGTAACACGCTGCCATATTGCTACTTTTGCCACGCTTGCCTAGCCCCATCTGCCATGCGGTCGTAGTTAGCCTATTTATATATTTATTTATTCACATACCTCACAGGCTCCAACTGGAGTATTATGCGAGGGGGATTACATCAGAAACTGGGGTGCGAACAGAAGCAAATATAACACGGTTATTTGAACATTGGCATACAAATGTAAACAGCCAACCAGAAAATAGAACGAAATTAGAAAACACTGTAGGCAGCGCTGAAACTTACTATTTGTGTCGTGCTTTTCAAGGCACTTTTTATTTGTCTTTATTGCAACCGTGACTGGGGAGCCCCAGATTCTATACACATAGGAGCACCACGAGACACGAGCACAAACTTTCAACTGGGTTTATTTTTGACGTGGCGCATATTTATACGCATCTAATCATGGGACACACAAACATAAAAGCAATAAAGCCAGCCAAAATAGCCAAGCAATCGTAAACTATGCAAGATAAAAACTTTCCTTACAAGTCATGAATTTTACAACTGACAATCAACGAGCTGAAAGGTGTCTAATGTGTGTAACTTGCAGGTAAAGCATGCGAAGTCTTTTTGGGCTAGCACTTGAAATAGTGAAGTAATCGCCGATTAAAATCCGGACGCCCTTCAAGCTTCTCCGCAGCGCACAACGCCAAGTGGGGGGCGCATGATGACGTCATCGAAGGTATCGGTACATTTCCAACGTACAAACACCTGCCTTGAAGGAAAAAAAAACCAACGCCACCGAAGGCGAACCCTGCCGAGAGTTGTTTGGCAGCGTCTAACGAGTCGGGGCAGAGTGTGGCTGACGACAGCGGTAATTTGAAATCATACCTTCCCTGACGTCACGCTGTTTCCCTGCACTCCTCCCGTGCTTTAGAAGAACGTCAATTTGGGCTAGATGGTGCATTATTTGAGACAGAAATGGTAATAGCGCTGCAAAAGACGTACACAAGAAAGACTGACACAGGACATGCGCTAACCTGCTCTTGTTCGGAACTCTCCTTCGGGGAGCACCACGAAACCACCATCCTTGTCGGCTTCGAGAAGCCGGAGGCTGTGCTGTCTGAAGTAGTACACAACTTTTGCCATGGGATCCTTGCCTGGTCCAGTAGAGGAGCGACTTGTAGATCTGGTCAGTGCATCCACACCATCAAGGAGGCACCTTTCCTTGTTTTCTTCTGCAGCCTTTCCTGCGATGCGTCCTCCGGTGCATTGAGGAGAAGCGCAAAATTCAATCGGCGATTACGTCACCATTTTAAATGCTAGTGCAAAAAAACTTGGCACGCTTTACCTACAGCCTATATAGATTTGAATCCTTGAATTTCGCGAAATTCTCAAAAAAGTGCTGCAGTTGCCCTTTAAAACCACGGACGGGTCGCTAACGTACCTGCTACCGTCCTTTACTGAAGCTATGCAAAATGCTTCCCACAGTTCCCTTGTGGTCTTGTCCTTCGGTTTAATATAGAACCATCGTTCGGTCCAGAAGAGGTTCGCACTTGTGCACGGCGCAGTGGGCTGCGATGTTGCCAGTGGCACTGACCAGAAAGTTGTAATTGTGCTCCTGCAACCGCTCATTCAAGCACCTTCCTGTCTGGCCGACGTAGGCCCTGCTGCAAGACAGTGGTATTTTGTACACGACGCCTTCAATGCATGCCACAAACATGTTCTTGTGCCTCACGCCACAAGACCATGCGTCGTGCTCGTCGTCTTGGCCGGAATTGACTTTTGCACACATGCTTTTGAGTTTCTGAGGCGCGGATAATACAACGGGTACATCATACTTTTTAGCTTGTGCGACAAGGCATTCACATATGGCAAAACAACAGGTTTTTTATCTCTTTTATTCGCATCTGCAGGCTTCTCCTTAATGACTATCGTCAAAACTTTTTCCGCGACCGAGACCAGCTACGGGTTTGGGTACCCAACAGCCTTCAGTCTAACAGCCTGCAAGTTGAGGCCACATTCTCACAGCCGGTTTTTCCCTTGCTCCGTCGCGCCGGCAGCCGACGGAGGGGGCTGCTTTTGGACTTTTCGACAACAACAATAACGCCAGCTAGCAACAAAATACGCTGAGGAATCGAGGACGTCCGACTCACCAGCACGGTTACGAGCGAATGTGCGCCCACGCCAGGGCAAGGGGGAAACTCCGAGGCCCGACGGGACGAGCTGGCAGGAGCATGTGCCCACCACGAGGCCGCCTGCCGGCGAAGAGCGGAGCGCCGAGCGACACGTTCGAACGGGGCCAAATCCCGAGCCGAAGAGCATCGTCTCCCCCACGCGCGCGCGCAGCAAACACCCCATCCGTGGCGCCCGTGGCGCAGCGATACGAACTGGATACTAACTTTCAGCTTTCTGAGTTTAGGTTTTCAGGAGCTATAATAGCTTGCCTCATTTTTTTTTTAACATGGGTCCTATGGAATATATTTCATGAGTTCAGTATTTCGCAGATTGAGCTGCAGTTGCAGTTTTAGGATACGAGGTCTGTTAGAAAAGTATCCGACCTTTTGCCGAAGAAAAAGAACTGGCATAACTGGAGTGTTGGAAACCTAATCACCTTCAAAGTAGTCTCCTTGGGACTCCACATACTTCTCCGAGCGGTGCTGCCATTGTTGGAAGTATTCCGAAAAGGCCCCTTTCGGAATGGAGTTTAGCTCAGCTGTCGTTGCAGCCATAATGTCCTCTCTTGTCTGAAATCGCGCTCCTTTCAATGACCTCTTGATTTTTGGAAACAGCCAGAAGTCACAGGAGGCCATATCAGGAGAGTAAGGAGTCTGTTGAACTACAGCACTCTGGTTTTTCGCGGAAAAAGTGTGATTTTAGTGCGAGGAATGTGCAGGAGCATTGTCGTGATGGATGCGCCAATTTTCTGTTGACCTCAACTTCGGCCTCTTGCGCCGCACAGCGCCACGCAGGCGACGGAGGACATCCCTGTAGTATTATTTTGGTCAGTGTTTAATTTGTGGGGTGCGTACGCGTGGTGTGCTACACTGAGGGAGTCAAATAAAGCAGTCAGCATCACTCTGACATTGCTGCGCACTTGGTGGGCCTTCTTCGGTCTTGGTGACGTGGAATGCTGCCATTGCGACGACTGGGATTTGGTTTCCGGGTCGTACCTGTACACCCAAGACTCGTCACCAGCGATTATGGTGTTGATGAAGTCGGGGTTACTGTTTGTGGAATCCAGCATATCCTGTGAGACTTCAACACGAAACTGATTTCGCTCCACCGTGAGCAGCTTCGGCACGAATTTCGCCGCCTCTATCTCCATGGCCAAATCTTCGGTGATAATGGAATGTGCAGAAAAATTGGTGATGTCCACCTGTCCGCAATTGCTCGGATAGTCACACGATGGACCCGCGTCACGACAGCGTTCACTTCGGCAATGACCTGGTCATTTCGGCACGTTGATGGCCGACCGGAGCGTGGCTCTCTCTGCACCGATGTGCGGCCGTCTTTAAACCAATTGTACCACTGCTTAATCTGTGTGCTGCTCATAGCATTGTCACCGAAAGCCGTCTGAATATTCCGAATAGTTTCCACTTGGCTGTCGCCTGCAGTTTCTGGCAAAATTTGATGCAGTAGCGCTGCTGCTGTCGCTACGCCATTTTCCTTGCAATAAAAAGCCGACGAGAGCACTGCGCACTGCCTAATTCAAACGCTGCGTCCCAGCGACTGACGTTATCGGCAGGCGGGAAAAAATTTGTGCATGCGCACGAAGGGTCAAGGTAGGCTGGTGCAAGCGTGCTTGTTTCAAATCCATCAGGTGTTCGTAAAAAAAAATAAAGTCGGATACTTTTCTAACAGACCTCGTATATCACGATAACTGAATTTCTTGAAGCAGGCATGGTAGAACCCTTAGTTTTCTGCTCTCTTCCCCTAGGTCTGCAAGCTTACTGACCCTGCAAAGGGTCAGTAAGCTTGCTAAACGTGGCGCGTGCTAAACGTTGCCCACTTTCATGGAAGCAACCTGAACAGGAACTCGGCAGGAGACAACAAGAAGACATAGCAATGGCCACTGCACTTTTATTTTTCTTTCTTCTTAAAGCCCTTTCTAACATGTGTTCCTTAAGGACATTTTTGGAAATAATTGGAATGCCGCGAAATGTTTGACGGCTTTTGTGCTCATCTCTGGATTCCAGATAATAGATGAAAAAGTGAGGGGTTTGACATTAAGGAGCAAAGAAACAAAAATAGTGACTTCGGGAAAGGGCCAAATAAGTCAATGCCGATCTGTTGAAATGGCTTTGATGGGGGTTCAATGGGATTCAGAAATCCTGCTGGTCGGGTTGGAGGGGTCTTTCGTTGCTGAAAATCTCGGCAGGTTTTTCACATAATGTGCGACATCGGCAGACAGTCGGGGCCAGTAATACTTGTCTTGAATGCGGCGGAGGGTACGAGAAAACCCGAGATGTCCAGCTGCCGGCTCGTCTTGTGAAGCGTGAAGAACTCCGTGCAGACTTGCAGGCACAACAAGGAGGTAGGCTGTTTCGTTCGCTGCAAAGTTCTTCTTCACGAGGACATCATTCTGTAGACAGAACGAAGGCAATCCTCTCTTGAACGAGGCGGGGGGTGAATAAACCTTGCCTTCCAAGTACTCGATGAGGCATTTTAGGTCGGGGTCCGAGCGTTGCTGTTGTGCAAAAGAGCTGGAGCTGATGGGTCCAAGGAAGGCGTCCTCATCGTCGTCCGGCGGTGATGCATCTACAGGGGCTCGTGACAGGCAGTCGGCGTCAGAGTGCTTGCGTCCGGACTTGTAAACGACGGTGACGTCAAACTCCTGGAGGCGCAGGCTTCATCGAGCGAGGTGGCCGGAGGGGTCTTCAAACTGGCAAGCCAGCAGAGCGCGTGGTGATCGCTGACCACCTTGAATGGTTGTCCGTACAGGTAGGGGCGGAATTTCGACGTAGCCCAGATGATGGCAAGGCATTCCTTCTCGGTTGTCGAATAATTAGCCTCGGCTTTGGACAGGGAACGGCTAGCGTATGCGATGACCTTCTCCACTCCGTCAGTTTTCTGAACGAGGACAGCACTTAGGCCCACACTACTTGCGTCGGTATGAATTTCAGTCTCGGCGTTTTCATCGAAGTGCGCGATTATCGATGGGGACTGTAAACGACGCTGAATTTCCTTGAAGGCTTTCACTTGCGGTGCTTCCCATTTAAATGGCACATCTGCCTTTGTCAGGGGGGTCAGTGACTCGGCGATGCGAGAAAAGTTTTTGACAATTCGTCGGTAATACGCGCACAGTCCGAGGAATCTGCGCACAGCTTTCTTATCGACTGGTGGCGGAAACATTGCGATAGCAGCTGTTTTCTGCGGGTCTGGCCGTACTCCCTCCTTGCTAACGATGTGGCCTAGAAACAACAGCTCTTGATAGGCAAAGTGGCACTTCTCTGCTTTCAAAGTTAAGCCGGACGATTTGATTGCGTCTAGTACTCTTCGAAGCCTTTTTAGGTGTTTCTCAAAGTTCGAGGCGAAGAGAACAACATCATCTAAATATGCCAGACAAATCTGCCACTTCAGGCCTGCCAGCACTGAATTCATTACTCGCTGAAATGTCGCTGGTGCGGAACAGAGACCAAAAGGCACCACCTTGAACTCGAAGAGGCCATCTGGAGTGATGAATGCGGTCTTCTCGCGATCTCTTTCATCGACCTCAATTTGCCAGTAGCCGCTCTTGAGATCCATCGATGAGAAATACTTGGCGTTGCAGAGCCGGTCCAGTGTGTCGTCGATGCGGGGGAGGGGGTAGACGTCCTTCTTTGTGATGTTGTTCAAGCGGCGGTAATCAACGCAGAATCGAAGTGCGCCGTCTTTCTTTCTCACTAGAACAACCGGTGCCGCCCAGGGGCTCTTTGAAGGCTGAATAACGTCGTCGCGCAGCATTTCTTCCACTTGGTCCCGGATGGCTTGTCGTTCTCGCGGCGACACTCGGTAGGGGCTTTGGCGCAGAGGTCGGGCGTGCTGGTCGGTTATAATGCGATGTTTGGCAATCGGCGTTTGTCGGACTTTCGGCGATGACGAGAAGCACTCGCTGTAGCTTCGAAGGAGATTGCAGATCTGGTCTTGTCTGGTCCGGGGCAGGGCTGGGTTTATGTCGAAATTGGGCGAGTTCTCTTGGTCAGGCGAATCTTCTACGGATGGATCGGAGAGGGCGAATGAGTCTCGTACGTCGGATATTTCGTCGAGGAAAACAATCGTCGTTCCTCTGTTAACGTGTCGGTATTCTTCGCTGAAGTTAGTCAACAGTACTTCGGCTTGTCCTTTGCGGAAACGTGCGATGCCTCTGGCGATGCCGATTCCTCGGTCGAGAAGCAACTGCATGTTCCCTCGATAATGGCCTCTGTGTTATTCGCTTCCGTGGCACCTACGGTGACGCTGACGCTTGAGCGGCGTGGGACACTCACTTGTTCCTCCAGGACACTAAGTGCACCGTGATGTTCCGGAGTTCTCATCGACGGGATGGCCTCGTCCGTGGAAAGTGTGATCAGCTTGGATCGCTGGTCGATGATCGCCTGATGCTCATTGAGGAAATCCATGCCCAAGATCACTTCGCGGGAACATTGGCGTAGCACTACGAAGGTCGCGGGATAGGTATGTCCCTTGAGAATCACTCGCGCTTTGCATCGTCCTGATGGCGTAATGAGGTGGCCCCCTGCGGTGCGAATTTGTGGGCCGTCCCAAGCGGTCGTTACTTTTCTCAGCTGCGCAGCGAATGGTCCGCTCATCACCGAGTAATCGGTTCCTGTGTCGACTAGAGCGGTGACTTTCCGGCCTTCGATAACCACTTGTCGGATGTCCTGGCTCTGGAGTTGCACAACGTCATCGGCGTCGGGTCACGGCTTCGTTGGGTATGTGAATCGTGGGTGGGGCGTTTGGTTGAAGATTTTCTTGATGAGGGCGTCGTTTTGAAGGTTGTTCGCGTCGTGGTCGAGGTTGTCGTTGTATACGGCGTCGGCGTAGTGGGTGCGGCGTCTTCATATGGCGTGTTCGCTGGAGGATCTTCGTCGTTTCCTCGGCAAGCAACCTGACCTCCACAGGTTGCTTTATTTAGTTTCCCCTACGAGGGCTAGGGGACCTTCCTCTGACAGCCGCGGCGTAGCTTCGGCCCAGTGATGCAAATTGTGCGGAGGACGGCGACGGGGAGCGGGAAGGACGGCTTGAAGACACGTAATCCCCTTTGCGCAGGTAGTCGTCGATTTCCCGTGGTCGCTGGCCGGGGAGCGGTCGAGGGGCGTCGATGGCGAAACCTCGCAGCCCGGTGCGTCTGTACGGGCAGTGTCGAAGTATGTGCCCGGCGTGGCCACAATGGAAACATAGTGGGCAGTTGTCCGGAGTCCGCCACTCGTCGCATTTCCTAAAGCTGCTGCGTCGCTCGTAACGTGGCCGTGCGGGAGCTAGGGGCGGTCGTTCTTTTAGAGCCGGTGCCAGTCGAAGAGGGCTTAGGAGGTCTCGTCGAGGCGGAGGACTGCGTAGTGCTGCAGCATAGGTCATGGCTGTAGCTTCCTTTGGTGTCTTTGGTGACGGGGAGCCAAGTGCATGATGCGCTTCTGCACAGATAATGTCCGTGAGCGACGCCACCTGAGTCTCCTGCGTCGGCTGTGTTGGGGATGGCAACAGTCGGCGAAGTTCTTCGCGAACAATTTCGCGTATTAGATCTCGAAGGTTATCTCCGCTTGCAGGGGTATCTTCTAGGGGGCTTGCCGACAGCACTTCAAGTGGTCGGTTGTAGTGACGGGTCCGGGCGTCAAGGGTCTTTTCGATTGTTGAAGCTTCAGCTACAAACTCGGAGACGGTTGTTGGAGGATCCCGGATCAGGCCGGCGAAAAGTTGCTCCTTCACGCCACGCATCAGGAAGGACAGCTTCTTTTCTTCAGTCATGTCGGGGTTGGCGCGCCTGAAAAGGCGTTTCATGTCTTCCACATACGCAGTCACGGTCTCGTTTGGCGTTGAATTCTTGACTGCAGCAGTACCTCCGCTCTTTCCTTACGTACGACGCTGGTAAACATACCCGCTAGCTGCTTCTTGAAGGTCGTCCAGGTCGTGAGGGAAGATTCGTGGTTTTCAAACCACGTTCTCGCAATGCCATCCAATGCAAAATAAACATTTCGAAGCTTAGCGCTGTCGTATAGCGAGCGTTTCATTTACTGGTTTAATTAGCAGAGAAAGTTTTCACGAACACTGCACTGCGGAGGCTTGATGGGAAGTGGTGCGCCGCCATTCGTAAACATGGCGTCCGCCGAGTCGGCCGAGTACACGTGGCCGAGTGCCCTGCCCGCAGGAGCTGTACACTGGGGCGTTTTCCTTCCCAGGGATGGAGCCACCAGTCGCGGGTTGAGGGTAACGGAGGAATGCAATTTAAAGCGAACGGCGTTCTGATTGGCTCAGATTGCTGCAACCTTCACAGCGCTGCAAACAACTTGTGAGATGGGGGTGTAGTAGATTATATTCTTGAAGATGAGGGCGAAAACGAAGTCATGAGCATACATCAAGACGATAGCATCGATGCTGTGTGTAATCGATGAGAGGCCGTGTAAAAAGTTGAGTCAGGCTGAGGAGGAGCAGAAGTCAAGGTTCAAATATAGCAGTCAAATGCAGCTGTGGAGAACTGTGGATCTAAAATTAACGAATGCCTGGAGAACACGGAAATTTATGTCCATAAAGTTATGTTCCCACTTCCAGGTAATTCTGAAGCGCGTTCAACATTTAGTCACCTGCGCGTTTTCGCTTTCGCCTCCCGACAGAAAAGCATTGAAGCTAGGAAGCAGCACGCATTGGAAAGAGCCGTTTCAGATCTTGACGGGAAATTCCAATCTGTCCGTGTCGTCGATGAAGTATTTGGGCCCCTTGAAGAAAGAAGAAAAGGAGAAAGACTTTGTTGGTCCGTCTTATACCATTAGCGCCGTATTTTTAAGACCTCGCCAGGAAAGCTGACGTATTATGCTTGAGGCTGACGGCCACCATTGAGCGAACAACACGGGTTGTGTGACACGGAAGTTTAATAACACAGCAAGAAGTTCATATAGAACAGCCTTCGGAACAAACTTTCAAGCCCTTGTCTTGATTGGTTTTTCATCAAGTATAAGCACGGTGCACAAAACTTGGCTCCTGAGTGAACGATGCATACAATATTGACAACAATATTGTCAGCAAACAGTACAAAGATTCATGACAATATTAAGTGCTGCTTTAACTTTTGTCCGTCGTCAAAGACTGAAAGCAAAATATACTTTACAAGTACCGAGTTCCGGTCGGCCTACAGCTGAAAATATCTCTAATCCGTGAGTGATATATTTCCCATGTCGAACAAAATTACGTACTATCTGTTACCAAATTTCTCGAACGAGTCGCCCGTGGCTACTGTCCGTAGCAATTGCGTGCCACTGAGCGACGCAGTGATCGCTGCCACTCACAAGTTCTGGCTTTGTTTCGCGCAAGCTGACGCGAACGGATTAGCACAGCTATTTCACCAACCATGGGGTGCATCAGCATGGGCGTCCGGAGGGGGGGGGGGGCAAGGGGGGGCGGCTGCACCCCCCTGGAAAATCACTCACTCGAACCGTGAGTGATGGCCGCACGTCAGGGGCGGCGGTGCGCTCAGCCAAAAGAGTAAAAGCGGCCCTGCTTCCACGCTTTGGGTCACATCTGCAAAGTGCCGCGTCCGGGGACGCGTCGTTGCAGACATACAGCGGCACCGGCGAGCATGTGTTTCGAGCCGTCTTGAGATGTGTGCCTGTTTCTTTGATCTCTAGAGAGATAGCGACACGGAGGCAGACAGTGCACACCCCGGCCACCGATGAATTCTTCAGGAGGGAGGGACAAATCAGCCGTGTCCATCCCCGCTTTGTCGGACTGCTCAGGGGCAAGCGGGCGACGAGTTGGCGCCGCCGCCGCTCGCTGTCTCCTCCGATCCACGGGAGAGCGCAGTTCGGTACAAGCGCCGCTTTCAGAATTTTCGGCAAAGGGGATTAGCTGCTTTTGTTCACGGCGACGCAGTCTCCAGAGGCGCCCCCACACCAGCGTTCCTTGCGTCTTCTCCGGAAACCAGCGCCTTTGGTCAAGGCAGCCCGATGGCGCCTGCCTGGCTCGCCTGTCACCTCTGGCTGGGCCTCAAATCCCAACAGCGCCCATGTACTGTGCGATGTCAGTGCATGGTAAAGAGACCGTCCGTCCCTCATAGCCTGAGTCGTTTTGGGGCTCTGAACCTCATAAAAACACACAAAACAAATTTTCCGACCGGAGTGGCGAGTGTCCCTTCCCCTCGGAAGTCGCGCGGCGTTCCTTGCGTGTGCGCGCCTCTTTGTTTGTGCTTCGGTGTTTTTAGTGGCCGGTTGTCAACGAAGCTGAGAACAACCAAGACAGCGGACGAGAAAACGACGAGCGGCGAGTAGTGTGTGTGCAAATACTCGACTGTGCGGTTGCGCGAGCAAGATGGAGCGAGGTGTATGAAGCTGCGAGCGTGCATTTATCTTGTAAATAAGTTTTCGCTGCATACATAGTCATTTTTTGTTTTCAACGTACGCATTCAACCGTTTTTCCAATCAATGTGTATATATTTTTAACACTACCAACCCCGAGGAACTCCATAGCCAGCTTTGTCTCGCGCGGTCCCGAATGATGGATATTCGACGCTTCTTCAAGCGTCAGCGGTTGTCTGACGAAGCATTATCCAAATGCGCCCCTGCAGATTCTGGTGTGACATGTGACAACGGTGTAGCATTTGAACAGAGTGATGCAAGCTTTTATCACCGGACAGTAGCTGATGTCGTCGACTCCATGGAAGGGACTCTGTCAACAGTGAGTTCAGGTGATGCAGCAGGCCGAGATGATTCCATTTCTCCTTTCTTGGGATTCAAGTCCGGATTTGACCAGAGCGATGCAACCTTTCATCACCGGACAGTAGCCGGCGTCGTCGTCTCCATGGAAGGAACTCCACCAGCGAGCTCCGGTCACGCAGTAAGCCGAAACGATTCCCTTTCTCCTTGCTTGGGATCGAAGTCCGGAGACAACATCAAGAAAACAAATAACTTGCCTCAAGAATATGACTTAGGAGAGTTTCTAGGCAAAGCTAAACTCACTGGCATACCGGACTTTTTGAAGTTACGTCTTCTTACTAAGCCATGGTCGCCAAATGTCACATATGATTTTAAGAAGGATGTAACACCTGGAAAGAGGCCTTTTCGACATCAGTGGCTGGGAGATTACGCCCCCTGGCTTGCGTACTCAGCGACAGCGAAAGGCGCCTTTTGTCGTTTTTGCGTCATTTTTCCTCCGCGTGTTCACCGGGGTACTCAAGGTAGTTTTATCGTGCGCGCTTTCAGTAACTACAGAAAAATGCACGAGGCGTGCAGGGATCACGTAAAATCCCAATGGCACCAGGAGGCAATGACGGCCTCACAGAACTTTATGGATGTGATGAAAGGCAAGCAGCTACCCGTTGTACAGCAGCTGAACAGAGCACTGCACGCGCAAGTTGAAAGGAATCGTGAGAAACTATTTCCAATAGTTTCCACCATTGTCTTTTGCGCGACGCATGACTTGCCGATTCGCGGCAAGCAGTCCGATAGTGGAGTCTTCAATGATCTGCTTGACTTTCGTGTAGAAGCTGGAGATACTCTACTTCAGGAGCACTTCGCTTCTTCTGCTGGCAATGCCAAGTACACTTCTGTCCGCGTCCAGAACGAGATCATCACAATCTGTGGCGACATCCTGAGAGAGCAGATAGTTATCGAAACTAACAAAGCGTTTGCTTTTTCCGTTCTTGCTGACGAAACTGCAGATATTTCAGGAAAAGAGCAGATGTCTATAGGCGTTCGCTTTATTGACAAGGCGGAAGTCGAAGTGTGCGTTCGAGAGCAGTTTTTGGGATTTGTAGAGCTGGAGCAATTAAACTCCGCTTGCATCGCCGCGGCAATCTTGAAGCTTTTGACGAATGTCGGACTGATTCTTTCGAACCTCGTTGGACAGGGGTACGATGGATGCTCTACAATGGCTGGAAAAGAAGCTGGAGTGAACAAAATTATACAAAAACAGTTCCCGAAGGCACTATTTTTCCACTGTGCAAGTCACAAACTAAATCTCGTCATCAACGATTTGAACGACGTCTCTGAAATTCGAAACACAATTGGGATAATCAAACAAACCATAAACTTCTTCCGCGAGAGCGTGCTCCGGAGAAAATTGGTGCCCAACATTCCGATGCTGTGTGAGACAAGATGGTCTGCAAAGTACAAGTCTATTAGGATCTTCTCTCAGCATTACGTGGCCATAGTCGAAGCACTCGAGCAGCTCGCGTCCACGGAATCATGCTCGAACGCTGCAACTAGACAACGAGCTCACATCCTCTACTGCGCAACAACAAGCTCATCTTTCATCGTCTGCTTGCATATTGTAGCGAAGTACAGCGCTCGGCTCGAACCAGCTACGAACATTCTGCAAGGTGTATCCATGGACTTCCATTCTGTGCATGGCCACATCACTGAGCTACAACGTATTTTTCGCGGCCACCGGACAAACGCTGTAGAGGAGTTCTCTAACATCATGAATGCAGCAAGGGAGGCAGCCAATCACTTAAATGTGGTGATATCTGTACCAAGACAAGTCTCTCGTCAGGCCCACCGAGACAACTACGGGATTCAGTCGCCAGAGGAATACTACCGTGTGGAAATATATGTGCCGTACTTGGACTCCCTCACTGCTTCTTTAGCTCGGCGCTTTTCTGAAAGCAATGAGAGGAGCTTCAAACTTCTCCAGCTGCATCCATCAAAAATGAAGCACTTGAGCCGTGTTGAGTTCGCTGTTCTCGCCGAAGAACTCCAGTGCTTTTACGGCATCGACAACTTCAAGGAAGAGGCCATCTCTTGGTACGAGATGTGGTGCAACAAAACTGGGGACCCATCAGAAATAACTTACTGCGAGCTTCTACATCAGGCCAAGACATTCTTCCCTGGTGTTGCAAAAGCCATTGAGGTGGCTCTGGCTTTGCCAGTTACTACCTGTACGGTCGAACGCTCCTTCAGTACAATGAGGAGAGTGAAAACGTGGCTACGCTCAACGATGACAAACGACAGACTGGACGGCCTTTGTATGATGAGTGTGCACCGAGAGCGTGTAATGAAGCACAGAAATGAATTTATCACCAGTGTCATCACGCAATTCGCCCAGAAAAATCCGAGGCGTCTACAGTTTCTGTTCAAGGAAGACTGACTGAGTGACTGTCGTTGCGTGTTTGTGAACATATTGTGCTGTGTGCTGGTCATCAATCCGGGTGTGTCGAGAACCCGTATGCAGCAAGACTGAGCACTCTTCTCCACGAAGTGATAGTATCTTTTTGCATTTTTATTAATTTTAATTGTTTCTTCGTTGATAAACTCCAATGTATCTCTCCTAGCCTCGCTTTAATTTGCTGTTTGTAATTTTTCTTTCATGTGTGTATTTTACTTATTTATTTTATTTGTATATAAATAAATAAATTTACTCCGCAAATAGTGCCTTTTTGCTACGAACATACCCCCCCCCCCCCCCCTCCGGCGCCAACAACCAATGGGCCCCCCCCCCCCCCCCCCTGCAAAAAATTCTGCGGACGCCCTTGTGCATCAGTACTCCAGTGGCCTGGGAACCTTTTTAGCAGGTAGTGTACAGTCACGATCAGAATGACCTGCGCTCTGGCGGCCACCTTCTCCTGGTTTGCGTAGAAAATGAATACGCTGTACTGCACAGTACCAGGCACGCGGACACGCTGCTCGGCAGCTATGTACAGAACTTTGCAGCAGCGCCCGTACCGCTTGATGCGTGTTGCAAGTCATACTGCGCGCGATAGTACATCTAAATGTTGTGTGTTACTTCTCGTTTTCATTACGCAAGAGGCGAAAACTTACTATGCAGTAAATGCGGCGCAAGCCGACGCGTCATGCACGGCTGAACATTCTCTCATCGCAGACCCACTAAGCCTTTCACTGTTTTCACCTTGCCTTGGCTTAGTGTATAAATATGACTGCGCCGCGGGATTTCCGGCGACTTACTTCCCGCTGTCGACACGACGCAAGCATTTCTTGCTTGGTAGCACGAGAGGCCTGAAAGCTACGAGTACACTGCACGCGTCACCCTGCTTACGCAATAGCTACCGCGTATCAGAACAAAAACGACGGCTCACGCGTGCACCCTATGTCATTTTGCAAGCAGCCCCTCAGTGAGTCTTGTCTCTTTGTCTCCGGCCCGTTCCTGTGTGTTGTGCCAAAATTACTACGCACCAACAGTACGGCGCGGTGGCTCGGCGGTTACGGTGCTCGGCTGCTGACCCGAAAGACGCGAGTTCGATCCCGGCCGCGGCGAAATTCTAGAGGCCCGTGTAACGTTAAAAAACCTTAGGTGGTTGAAATTTGGAGAGCTCTTCATTACGGCGTCCTCATAGCCTGAGTCGCTTTGGGACAATAGGCAGTTCCAATTTTCTACATTTCTACCCTCCCTCTTACAGATGAAAGAAATGTACTGAATCTAGCGGAAGTGTGTGGAACTTGATGCAATCTTTTTGCATTGTCGCTCCTTGTTCTCGTCTACGAATCCGCCTGTGCAACTCTGCTACAGAGTTGTGACAACATAGCGACTGATGTGTTCGAGATTTTATAAATTCGGTATTTATTACCCTGCGAAGAACACGCTCCCGTGTAACTGATTTGTCAAACCTTTTTCTCCTTATTAAAGCTTTCCTATTTCTGTCTTTCAGGTGTGCCAAGGATATATATTCTTAAGTGATGTCTTTTGCGATGTGCGCTTTTGTTTTAAATGGCTCCTCTAATAAACGTTGCCGATGTGGCCATACATTGTCTGCGTATTTTGGTACTTAATTTACGATGAATAAAATCAAATACTAGTAGGCAGCAAGCTTGGCTCTGTCGGGACCACTCGTCGTTTTCTTTCCCTGTTTCTTTCGTCCCTTGTAAAATGGAAGCATACTAGGACCACGACGATAGCGTATACGTCAGTGCTGCCACTGACGGTTGCAGCTTTCTGCAGCTCAAACGACGTTGATTCGGATCTCAGCCTACCTTACCTTTGAATTCCTCAAACGATATGGCAAACACAGCCAATCAAACTGTCCAGATCGATCATCCAGGTGAGAAGGAAGCTCCTCTATATTTGGGTTACCGATGGGGATGTTCTTTGTGGAGACTTACCAGCGACGGTTTCTCGTCCATAAAGTATTCAGTTGAGCTTCCTGGCACGGCTTCATGCTTGCTAATATGGTGGGAAACAGCACGTGAAAAAGGAGGCAGGACACGACGTCATTGTCGTGGTCGGCCTCTCTTGACGTCTCGTTTTTACCGCCGTTGTCTTAGGTGTCCCTCTTGCACAAGACCAATACCGGGACGTCCATGGGCCTTGGTGCAAGAATCAACAAACGTGATCAAAAGAGAGAAACAATTTGTAACCACAGCTTGCGGAATATGTAAGCGAAATGAGGCTCTGGTCCAGAGAGTTATGAAAATTTATGAATACATGAAGGAAAACTTGCGAAACAAGAGCCTACCATTTGCGATGCTTAAAAAAATAGAAGAAAACTAAATTTGCTTGTGATTTTGCTGGTCATAGCGACAGCTGGCTTCCCCGGCAATTTATTCACCGGCTCTCTCGCTTCCACGAGCTTAATCTGGAATTCGGAAAAGCATGTAATTTCTGTGGCATTGTTAAACGTAAATGAAATCGAGAATAACTTTGCCTGTTTGTTGTTCCCGTTTCGAATCCGCCATCCTAATATATACCTACGCACTAACGTGCATTTTAGTTTTCAAGTGTATCCAGGCTACAGGGTTTGCTTCTGGACCGTACAGAACGGCTCGTGTAGCATTCTCAGCAGTACTCCAAGCCTTTGAACGAGAACCTCCCTCCTCACCCCTAGAAAGCATTGGAGTCCTGAGGGGCGGTACTAGACCTCTTCCACGTTTCCACACTGCTCAGAAGTAAATATAGTGCACTGGGATTTCTTGATGTAGACGGTTTCAGCTCGTTTATACCAAATTTTTGGTTTTGGGTGCCGCGTCTGCGGTTAATTATGTTACTGCATAATCACCTTCTGCCTTGGCTCTCTTCCTCTCCCTGTCGACCACTCTTCATAATGTCCAGTGTGGATTCACTGGCTATTAACCGTGTTCCTCCAGCTGACCTCTCCACAGATATTTCTTGTTGTCGCGTTTAGCCTAATACGTTCTGCCTGAAAAACACGTGACATCATTGCTAGACCGTATACCGTCTAGGGTAAGTACAGTGCAGAACATTGGATGGTATTCATGGAGAGCGCACTAAAATTTAAAAGCCACTTAAAGGGGTGGAGACACCAAATTTTGAAGCTATAAAAAGCCTACTATGGGATTCCTATGTATGCAAGGGCACTCACAGCCAAGTGTTCGACGCAACAAACGTTTAAAAGATATTTTAATTCGGTTCCAAAGATTACCTAAATGCTCACTCTCACGATCTAGACCCATCGCTAGCGCCATCAACCATGACGTCACAAGGGGTGTAGAAAAATGAAAGTTTTAGTGACGTCATACCAAAATACAGTGACGTAGGATGAGCGGGGCCCAGCCGCGTGAACGCAGTCGCCGCGCCAGCGAGCCGCGTTTGCTGCTAACCGCCGCTCGCTCGGTTTGTGGCGCGCCGTTGCGAACAGCGTCGCAACGTCCGATTGAAGCTCGTTGCCTGTGTCCGGCCTGCTAGATGTCAACGACGGGCCGCTCGCGGTAACAACAACGACGAGAAGCGGCAGCCAATGCGAGCGCGGAGAGCGGCAGCGTCATGATGACATAGGGCGCACTCCTTGGAGCCGGGCGGCCTGCGCCAGTCTTCGTGCCGAACGCCGGCATCTGAAGAACGCGATAGTATTGTTTGTTCACGTTCACAGCAAACCCTGGGATATATGAATATCAAAAATGCATCGTTTCTGACGATCGTTGGCAAATACCGAGTTCCTGGTAGAAGTGATGACTGCGATATGCATGCAAATTTCATCCCATAGCCGGTTTTGTGCTGCTGCTACCTGGTGCGGTTCGCCTGCCGTCTGCTAGCTCTGTTGCTGAAGACGTCGTAGAAATCGAACATATATTTTGTTATGGGACGAGTTCACAGTAAAGGGGTGCCGAGCGGAGCACGTTTCTGAGCGCTGACCAGTCCCGAAGCGCCCTCAGCTGCGGAGTCTATGCGAAAACAGCTAGGCCTAGCGACGACTAGGGCAGTCTGGGACCAGCGCGCAGGTCGTCGGCCGGCGTTGCCGCAGGCAGTGTCGTTGCCGAAAGATCCCCTTTTAGCACAGTCATGCTGTCGTATCTCGAATCTAGAAAGCATCCTTTCTGGTAGCATGGCTGTTTTGTATTTTCTTGTGCGGACGTGAAGTACGCCGAGTCTGCCGGCCGGTCGGTCAGCCTGGATACACCGTCTGCCGACTTCATAAAAGCGAGCTAAAGAGTGTTCTTGACGTAAATAATAAACCATGGGACAAGAAATGTGAAAAAAGTGTCATTTTTGAGGATCGCTGACCAATACTGAGCTGCTGGTAGAGGTAACAACTGTGATATGAGCAAATTTCTTGCAACAACCGCGCCTAGCAGCTGCCGCTGGCGCGAAGTTGGGGTCCGGCTCGCCTGGCGCCCGCTAGCTCCGCTGCCGAAGGCGTCGATGAGATTGACCATACTATTATTTTATTGTGAGATGATTCTGTTAACACTACAGCTATTTGTGAAAAGTAGGCCTTTCATTATAGCGCAGGCGACTTCCGAAGCGCCGGCCGCTTGCTAAACAGGCTATAGGCCTAGCGACGACCACGGCAGCCAGGCAGCAGCAGAGCTCGTCGCCCGGAGCGCCCGCGAGCGCTGCCGTTGCCGAAAGCTCCCAACATAAGCAGACATGCTTTGTCGCTGCTCGAGTATAGCTGGCAGTTCTGATAACAAGGCGATCTTGTCTTTTCTTGTGGTATTTGTACACCATCCCAAGCAGCGCTCAGGTACTGCTGCACGGTAGCGAAGTGTGACACCGGTTGTGGGCGCAGCTAGGGTAGAGCGGCGCAGCGATGCTTACTGGCATTTTGCAAAGTGTTTCGCATCCTCACGCGAACCCGCGAAGGCGATATTAGCGTGCGAACAAAAAAAAGTCGATGTCCTCACTCATTGGAATCAGATCTGTCAGAATCCGAGCTGCTGGGACTAGATATGCAGTTGTTTGTTTTCATGCGCTGGTCAGCACGTGTGTGAGAAAGCAGACGATGCAGCAGTAGGTGCGTCACAACTTTTTGTGGGCCCACGTGACCAAGCGAAGCAGTTGATCTTCCCTCTCTGTGACGTCACTGTACAACTCGGCGTTCCGAAACCGAAACCGAAAATCATTCACCTAAAAATGCTATAATAAATTATTCACTGTGAATATATGAATCTTTGAGTGTGTATCATGCTTCCTGGAGCCATAAGAAACGTTTGAAACTAAGAACGCGCGAACCACAAATTTGGTGTCTCCACCCCTTTAAATGACGGAAGCAGAACCACTTTTCGACTCGGACACGACAGTGCTTGATCGAGCGCGGTATGTTACGATTCCAGTTTGGAATGCAACTGTTACTTGAGCGGCCAAGGTGTTGGCATGCCCTCGCGAGCCGTCTCGTGACCGAAGCTAGTTTCATGAATACTATCTTTCACACTAGACTAAACTACAAATGCTTATCTAGAAGTACTTATAGTACTTCCAGCGGTCACATGCCATCCGGGCCTTTTAGCGCGGTTATGCTTTCAATACGATTCGTTCGGAAGTATAATAAAGCAAAGTGCTTGCTTGTTCAACCAGAAATATATATATGCACGAGTAACCAAATAAACCTGCTTATAATAAAGTGCGCGCTGCAGATCCTGACAGCACTTGACATCTGTCGTTTTGCTCTTTGCACGGTTCCGAAAGCGGTTTTCGCTATTCCGAAAGCGGAAGGACTGGCTGGTCTTCTTCAGTCGATTAGCGCATTCCGCTGCGCAACAACTCGACGACATTCCCAAAAACGCAGCAAATTGTCACTGCTCGAGACCAAATCCACTGCACCACATCGCCGGTAGCGGAACGTTTTGCCAACCGCGCCAAGCAACGCCCTTTGCCCCTCCTTCCAAGCGTCATCCGTGATTTAGGCCGGGAGAGGTGCATTCAGAATAGAACTACAACACTTGCCTTGCTCTTTTTTACTTTCAAAAAGGTGGCTATGGCTGTAGTTTTTCTTCCTTAGCGGCCTCCATCAGGAATTTTATTTTCAGGAACGACACTATTCGCCACCCCCAAGAAAAAAAAAGAAAACAGACGGTGACAGGGAGAGTAGACACCACGGACAACGGAAACCACGGAAGCCTGGCTCATAGTGTTACAAACCAGGGGCGTAGCCAGGGGTGGGGGGCTTATGAAGCTTCAGCCACCCCCCCCCCCCCTCCCCCGAAATTTTTTTCGAACTGTCATGCACCGCTGACCAAAACAACCACCGGCGCCGGAAGTCATTCTGGATTTTGTCATCTACAATGTCTTTTTTCAGACTACAAAAGACATTTTGGCGCGAACATTGCTAACTCGGGTTGGATTTCGTGGCAACGCCCATGCACCTGGAGTCAAATAAAGCAAGGAGCCCCATCCTAGCACCAACTTTCAAGGACCTATCGATGGCAAGAGGGCTCGCCGCGGCACCTCGCGGCGGCCGCGGAGTCTACGGAGCCGCGCATTTCAAGTCCGAAACATAAAACTCCCATAAACTTGTGACGCGAAAGCTGCTCTGAGATTTCAAAAGTCGAGCTTTAGATTTTCAAATCGGCAACTTCAGTTAATTTATTATTCTTATAAACTTTTGACACCAAAGGTGCACTTACTTTTTTAATCTCGTACATTGGACCACGCAACGAGACAAGCCAAATCAACCAACTACCAGACAAGTTGACAAAGCACGCAGCAAGGTCCGATGAGACGAAGCGCTGTGGTGATTCATTTGTGCCGTCATGTCACAGAAGAGAATATTATCCATTTTATCTTCGCACTTCTAATGTATATTTTGCAGAACACCTCATTTATACATGTGCTTGCTGTTGCGACTAAAATTTCGGTGCAGTTACTCGCAATACATGACCGGTGACAGCTGCTGCTGCACAGTACACTGTAATGAAGGACAGCGTCATTGAGATTTTTCCCTGGCCGTTGCATATGTACAAAACTCTAAAGGTTCTTGAACGACAAAGATTAATTAAAATATTTGTCCTCTACTTGCTCATTTCATGGCCTTTACGTTTTTCATATCAGCGGCATGCACTGCTTTGCTGGTTTCGGACTGATGTAGTTCCAGACTTCGTGTGATATTTTCTTTACTAATTAAATACGCAGAAACATGGAAGCATTCGTATCACATGTCTGCCATCACAAGAACAAGGGAGGGGAAAACCTCAGGTTGCTTGAGCCAACGTTTCGACAAGAGGACTTGTCTTCGTCTGGGCAAAGCGTTCATCATTGGCAGGGATTGAATAGGGCCTTCGCTCCGAGGAGGAAGGCCCCGGGGGTGGGGAAGGAAAGTGGTGTGAGAGGGGATGCGTGTTAGGAAGGGGAGGGAGGTGAATCTTCATTCGTTAAGCTGCAATAGTGGAAAAACTTAGGTTTTCCCCTCCTTTGTTCATTTTGTGATCGCCAAGGACCATCTGCCACACCCTCTCTCTACCATGGACTTATGTCTGCCATGATTTTTAAGACACACGAATACATTCTTTTATTTTAAAAAATGCATATTTCACTTGTCTAAACAGTGGTAGCATTAACTAATACACAATGGCATTGTCAATGGCGATGCAGTTATTATTCTTGCGTTTGATCCCTCCACAAATTCTATGAGGAGGCCGCGCTGCAACATGAGCCCCCCCCCCCCCCCCTCCCCCTGAACAAAATTTCTGGCTACGCCACTGTTACAAACCACAAACAAGCCCAGCTTAGGGAACGACTCGACAGACAATCATAATTTTTCATCAACTGCATCGGACCCACGGCGTTTTGATTTTTTAATTTTGAACAGAATAAAAAAAAACTTCAGTAGCACCTAGACGCATAAAATCAATGTAGCTTCGAATCATAACTGGAGGACCGAACTAACCACTAAAGTTGGTACCCACATATTCGCCTGACGCATGGCTCCGTCGGTGCTGTTGCGTTGCAGTTCCACCCCGCTGACGGTGTGACTGGCTCCGCTGTTGCGTACATTTCCGCTCACATTGCACTGACCTAGCACAGAGACAAGTGGGAGACTGCATTAATTGTCGGCGCGAGGCCTCGCGAGGACACCATATGCAGTGGTAACTGTGGCTCCACCACAGATCTTTATACGCTACTAGCGAATCGCGAGATTTCGAACTTGACCAGATCACACCCAGATGTGGAAAAGGCGTTCGCTGTGCGTAGATAAGTTTGGCTCGACTCATCTGCTACCACCACATCGTCGAGAGCAGTCGTGGTGGTTATCCAGTCGATGAACTCACCGAGATTCGTCCAAGCTAGCAGAATCACGCCTGCTGTTTGGCATCGCCTCATTGGCATTCAGTATTCACGCTCCAAACACTCGCGTCACACAGCAGCGATATTCCTTCTACATCGATGACCGTATAAGGACATTCCTGGGAGGAAATGGCGGCGGTACGACGTCGTACGATGTTGTAACCGAAAAAATTGGCAGTGCTTTAGCTCTAGTTAAACCGGGCAAATTGCGTTAGCAATGGCAACCTCGGTAATTCGCTGTTTTTCGAGTCTTTGCGCGCATTCTTCTGGTGATTCTTCGGCACGTTGCCTTCGCCTGGTAGCATTGCGGCGTTCCTGAGCAGTCAGGTGTTGAGATTCATCGGTGACCGATGACGTGGAACCACTCTGCGAGGTAGAACGTTGTCGCCGAGCTGCATCCTTAGCACGACGCTTTGCAAGACGTTCTTCATGCTGTTCTGGCGTCTCTTGTGCACGTTGTCGCTTTATCGCTTCTTCCTGTCGCTGCCACTTCTCCTCAGAGGACTGCATAGCAAAGCATTCGCATCAAGGCAAGCGCGCATTTATAGACGCTTAACAGCACGGGAGCATGGGCGCTGCCATATTTGGTCACGTGACCATTCTGCCACGCTGCCAGGGAGTCCACACAACCAGAACGCCATCGCCCGTTCGGCTGTACGTCTTGCTCGTCGGTAAATTGGTTTTTGAGGAAAGGAAATGTATCTGTCTCGCATATCTCGGTGGACACCTGAACCTCGCCGTAACGGGAAGGGAGGAAGATGGGAGTGAACGAAGACACCGTATTCGCTAGACGCGCCTTTGCTCATCCAAACCATCGAGCTGGCATGGCGGAGTGGTTAGCGTGCTCGTCTCGCACTCCGGAGACCCTGGTTGGATTCCCCAACTCGACCAATTTCCTACTCGGTGTTATTTATTTATGTGGTCTGACTAGAAATTTGGCTAATTACACCTGGGTTGTTTAAGAGTCCCTTGACGTTCGTACACAAGCTGCGCAGCAACGTTTCGCACTGCGCGCCAATGATGCTAACGCCGGCTTCGAAGGCCAGAAGTGGCGGACCTCCTAGTGGCGCCATCTGTCGTAGACAGCAAATTCTCTCGCCGCTGCCGCGCGGCGCGCCGACGGCGCTGCCATCTGGCGGAGCACGGCTGAAGCAACGGCGCGCCACCTGCTCGGCGCAGCGGCTGTTGAAGGTCATCCGTCCCTACCGAACGGGGGAACGCGACGAGGCGAAACCTACAGTAGTATTGCTAACGCAATAAAACAACCCACGTTCGCCCGCTTTCTGAAGACGGTGTCCTCCAGGTGGCCCTGAACCATAAGGGACATGTGCTCCATAACCATAAGGGACCAGGAAATGGGTGCTCTTGGGAATGTGTATGGCCACGGGATCCTGAAGGGACCGCAGGAGAGGAGCACTCATAGGGGCCGAGAGGCGCGGTACTGTTGTGGCCTCTTTGCCTCGGGGGTAAGGGGAGGGGGACGGCCTAGGAGAACCCTCGTGATGCCGGCATAAGATTAGGAAGGCGGGGGGAGAGAGGCGAAGCAGGTGAAAAGCATCGCGTTGCGATCTCCGCAAGTTGTTTAACGGTTAGTTGATTTATACATGCCAGGGCAGTGCTATGGGCTGCGAGGCGCACGGTCTAGTCGAGAGCTCGGGACCAACTCCGAACCCTTGGGTTTCTTCGCCGTGCACTGATGTCGCACAGCGCTAGGGTATTTCTCCTCCATAGAAATGCGGCCGCCTAGGCAGGGTCACAACCCGCGTATTTTGTATCGCGGATCTCTTGCTCAGCCGCCGAATGCCGTAGCCTGCAGTTTGTAGGTCGCAAATGTTGTTTCCTGTAGTGGTAACAGAAGCGTCCAAACCAAGCGGCTAGCAGGTGCGCCTCAAAACTTGCACACTGCGATGTCAGTGCACAAACGTGCGCTAGCATTTCACTCTCCACGCGATAGCGTTAAGGGTCCCGTGACGCAGAAAAGCCCGCGTCGTTTGCCACGAACGAAAAATCCACGAAAAAATCCCTATAAAAGCAACCTAGGCAGCCACGTAGGTCAGGTGACCGTGTGAACGTCATCACAGTCTGCCCACCGTATTGTGAGCAAACTGCCCGCCGTGGCAGGTGGCAGTTAAATTAATGACTGTTCGCGAGAAGTTACTCGGGGAGAAGAGCAACCTTTGTCCCACAAGCCCCACCGGTCGCAGCGCCTGCCTTCACAGGCCAGCGGTGCATCGCTTAACCGCTGCACCTCTGCGCCAGGAGTGGTATGAGGACACCCCGCGATCTATGAATGTAAAGTAGGGAATGACCAATTTTGCATATACGGGCATTAACCCACTAAAGCTAGCGCGTATGGGTGTCTACTCCATTTTTTTTCTACACGTATGCGGTGGACAAGCGGATTATAAAGAGCCCAAAAGGTTACAATTCTTTAGGACATATGCGCGGAAGGCTGAACTATGTTGGACGGCGCCAAATTGCCCAGGATGAAACTTCCTTTCACACGATTAAAACGCGGCGGAGCTGCCGTCTAAAGACGCCTCTTCTTTGTCCTCGGCGACTGCACTAGCACTGTGCGAGTGCGATCGCTGCGGACAAAGAAGGAGTGTTTCTGGATGGCAGCTCCGCTGCGCATTGCAATGGCAGACGACGACGAGGGACCCCACTCCACGCGAGCATTGGCACGCGCATTGGGCGGAATTTGTTTCGGCGACACTTAATAGGGCCAAAGCGACAACAAACATGTCATAGCCGCATCGTTGGACAAGCAAGATTCCTGTGCGTAGGTCAACGTGGTGTTAACATGGGATGCCGACCTCCGACAAGCCGAGCAGCGCGAGCCACGACCGCGGTATGCCTGCGCCTGAAGTCTATCTCGGTAAGGCCGTGTTTCCAGCGTACTAGCGCTAGCCATCAACGGACTTGTATTCGGCCTCGTTGCGCCGAGGCACGCGGTCGCTGCATCTGCTTCCTTTCTTAGCCCTGCGTAAGGAATGGAGTCAAGTGACGTCTTTCTGACACAGAGCTGTCTGCGTATAGTGGAATGGTATTAAGATTGCTTTGCTTCAGCACCCGAGACCGAAAGAGGCAAAAAATTCAGGGGCCACTTTGACTGCCTAAAGTGGGTACAGGCGGAAGCGTTTTCCGCACCACCTTCGCTGTTTCTGTGGCACCGGTGGCGTCACATATAATTGAGTACTAATTACTAAGTGATGACAAATCACTAATTAATGATTAATTAGTGATTAATGCCTGACTACTAATTAACTGCTAATTAATGAGGCTTAAGCTTCGCCTTTAGGAGTGGAACGCGACAGCGCGTTGTAGCGCTGCCAGGGAGTCCACGGGACACCACCCGTTCAGCGCGATGCCTTGCCCTTTGAACGCAACGCTTTTTGAGGAAAGGAAATGGCGCAGTAATTCTCGGTCATCTCGGTGAACACCTGAACCGCACCGTAGAGGAAGGGAGGAAGTGGGAGTGAAAGAAGATAGATAAAGAGGAGCCGTAATGAAGAAAATGAAAATTGTATTTGAGGAAAGGAAATTACGCAGTAACTGTCTCACAAAATTCAGGGGGGAAATGTATCTGTCTCTCATTTGTCGGTGGACACCTAAACCTCGCGGGAAGGGAATGGAGGAGGATGAGAGTGAGTGAAGACACCGTATTCACTAGACGCGCCTTTGTTCATTCCAAACCATCGAGCAGGCATGGCGGAGTGGGTAGCATGCTCGTCTCTCACGCCGAAGACCGGGGTTCGATTCCTGAGCTCGTCCAATTTCTTAATCGGTTTTATTTATTTATATGGCCTGACTAGTAAAGCTAATTAGGCTTATTGGGTAATTAAGCAATTAACTAAGCTCAGTCCCACTTACTTAGAGCATCACTATACGATCCCCTCAATTGGTTGCATGGTTACTAGCCAAAATACAATTGGCCCGGTTTTCAATTGGTGGAAACGACCGTTTCCACCAATTGAAAAGCGTGACATTTTCTGTCGACAACTGCTGCTTACAACGATGAGACATTAAAGGCTTCCGCCTTAATAACTAGGAATGAAAACATACCAATACATTGCGGCGGTGAGCCTTTGTGAAGCAGGCGTGAATCCAACAGCTGAGCGGAGCAGTCGTGCATTATTTGAGCTCGGATTCGTTTCGTCCCACCACTAAGATCGCACGAAGCAGCTTTGAGCTCGGATTCGTTTCGTCCCACCACTAAGATCGCACGAAGCAGCCGCATCATTGTCTTGTACGAGACCCGCTTAAACTCTGCTGCTTCTGTAAGAGTGCTGTTTCTCTGCCTCTCAAGTGCACCCACAAGGAACACACGGAGTGTGCAAGTGAATATCTGTAATGGGTGTCAGACGCTCCAAGTTACTTAAACAAAGTACTTCTGAAGTGCCAGCGTGGGCGAGTATGGGCAGCGTCATTCACAACTATAACATTTACAATTTCCGGGGACACTTTATTTGCAAATCCTCCGAGGTTGATTTTTCGGCCATGTGTTCCAAGCGCTGCTGAGCGCAGGTCCTTAGGATTATGCTTAACAAGGCGTTACGCAGCAGCATTCGCGTCGAAGCGTTAATATACTTGTCTTCGCTAAAGAGACAGCTAAACTTGAGCTTGTTGAGGGTCATACGATAAGTACTGCGTCTGGCTATTCATGCATTCTATTCCACTTCTTACCTTTTTTAATGAATATCTCTGTGCAAGGTGAGCGTACATTACTCGCGTTACAATTGGGTGTAACCTCGTTTCTCTCTTTTTTTTTCTTTCAGGTCGACAGCTAAACCGACAAGATGACGTACTACTTTACGGGCTTCGTGCGGAGTCCCGGAGGGCTCCTCAAAATGATCCAAATCGTAAGGGATTTTCGACCTTGTGCTTAGCGCTTAAAAACGATATCTGTGTTTGAATTGCAGCTTGTTTCGACAACTGAAAACAGCAGTGGTGTTTATGTCGCAATTCACAATAGACGGATAAGTCCACATGACTTTTATTGGTTATTTTAGACGTCCTATACAAAACCAGGCATAAAAAAGCAAGGTTAGAAAAACTATAATATAGAAAAACTATGCGCGTGAACAGAAAAGCAAAGGATGCAATATATCAGGGTTGTAAACGGGCACTTGTCGATTATGAGTAGCTATCTTGGTTTAAGTACCTACGTTCATGTCAGGTGCGCACATCAACGAGACTGGGGGAGGGAATTAAGAACGGCGGCCAGCCTGACCATACATTGTATGCAGCCTTACGCACTCGTGGAAACCATATACTTGTGTTAAAGAAACACTGAGGACAACTCCATTAATTTGTTGTTCTCAGTAAAAATTGATTCCCTATCTCTTTATGGCTGTCTTGACATTTGTCCGGCAGCAAAAGACGCATTCGCAAACGAGGCATTGGAGGTACCAAAACTCGGCCTCCTTACACAGTGTGCCATAGATAGATAATCAAAGCAACGACAATAGTCGGTTGAAACTCGTGAAGTTCTTACCGAAAAGGACGGATGCCACTGTTTTGAAGTGAACGCCGGTGTAGCATAGCCTCTGATATCTGCGCCAAAAACTAGTGTCGACGCACGCATCTTACTTGCGAAAACGGCCAGCGATGGCGATAGCTGTATTTAGGTGTTTTTTTTTTGTTTGTCATTTCTAGCATAAAAATTTCCTCCTCGTAGAGGCCAACTTCCGTTTGCCCTGAGTGTCCCTGTAAGGCTGCAGTTTTGTGCAGCTTGTACACTTGTTCAGAGGCGGCCTTTCGAAGCAAGCGAATCGCAAAGGCTGGGCGCAAATCTGGCAGCTCAAAATAATGACGTGGCCTCGCTACGTCCGTAATTTTGCGGAACTAACCACGTCCGGTAACGCTGATTTGGCTGTTGCAAGGTTTTCTTCAAGGTCTGCAAGTGTGATGCCTCGCAGTTGTCTTCCACCGGCTTTAGTTGTTCTCTGTTATGACTCATTGCGTCTGTAGACAATGTGGGAGCGAATTAGTGTCAGGTGTGGCTGTTGCTAACTATCGGAAGTGCGCGACGCCGTACTCCAGCGCATTTCTTCGCGCATCGCTCAGAGTTCCGTAGATCCGCCACTTGTTTCACGGACGTTTCTTTGCCACTTGAGTAGAGTTGGAGAAAAAAATGGAGGGGGCACTTAAGCTCCGCCTTAAGGGCACGGCGTGATAGAGCTAATGGGTTAATGCCCATATAAGCGGAATTGGTCATTCTCTACTTAACATTCGTAGATCCCTGGGAGCCATACCACTCTTGGCTCAGTGGTGCCCTGCGATGGCAGGTGCTGCCACCGGTGGGGCAGGTGCTACCACCGAGCAACCTGTCGCGCCCAGTCATCAAATTATAACTACCACCTACCACGGTGGGCAGTTTGCTCTTAGGCCAGTGGGCAGGTTGTGATGAGGCCACAAGGCCACGTGGCCCAGGTGGCCCGCGTAGGTTGCTTCTTTGGGGATTTTGCGTGGATTTTTCGCTCACGGCCAATGACGCCGACGTCAACGCCGGCTTTTCTGCTGCGCGGGCTACTTAAAGCTAGGACAAGCTGCACTGGCTAATGAATCGGTACTGAGCGGACGCAACACGATTAACTGCCCATATATTGCCAGGCATAATTCGCTGCAACTGACTGACTTGACGAAGTAGCTCCATGTACCAGATTCGTCTTCGTGCGGTAGAAACGGCAAAACGCAGGCATTCGAAGCTTTCAAACAAAACCGCACTGAAATTACGTGCATGTTTGGCAAGTTCGGATGCCTGCCATGCGCACGCGTTGATATCAGCAGCCGCAAAGCGAAAAAAAGCGAGGGATGTACGCCCTACAGCAGTATAAGCGCGATTGTTTAGCTTGCTACTACGATGCCTCCAGTGGAGCCCTCACGGTAAAATATGCGAGTTCATTGCTAATACCGATAGAAGCACGTGTACAAGGCGAGGTTGGTGTCAGTAACGCGCCGTCAAGAGCTGCACGCTCCCACAGTGGCACCTTCGAATAATCTTGTGCGGTCCGCGGCATTCCTGCCTGACAGCCAAGCAAAGCACACGCCGTCGTTACCAAGTTTATGATATTTAATACAGGGAAAAAGAGTTCAAACTATTCGAGAAAAAAAGAAACTTAGAGTTTGCTGTCAAGAGCAGTCTAACTGCTTTTTGGAACATCACACGTGCTGATTACGTTCAGTTCGTACGTTCGTACAGCGTGAAATGGCACATATGTAAACGACACTGTCATCTCGTTGCTGTTTGCAGCTCATCGGTTTGGTGTTGATGTTGATCCTAATGGGGGGTCACTACGACGTCAGCACGGGCCTCTATCGCCTCCGCATCGACGCGTTCCTGATGACGATGACCGTGTTCACGTTCGTCCTCACGTCCGCTCTCCTCCTCATGTGCACCATTATGGGCTCCACGGAGCTGCCTAACTCTGTCCTGGTAGGTGCTCGCCGAATCTACAAGGCTTGGCAACTGGCATGGACGCGGAATCGTTTTTACCAGACCAGGGGCGGAGGGACATTGCATTTTGTGTCAACATTGTCTTATTCTATGTACGCGAGTGTGTGCGTGAGTTTTCCTCGTGTACTATGGCTATTACACGCGTTGTACGAATGTCTCATCTGACTCAGGCGCTTGCGATATTTGATATAGTTGTGCCTTTCGCCACTAATAAAGCCTTCGTGGCGCTGTAGGTATCTTTGAACAAATAAAATGAAGTAAATAAAATGCAGCCGGAAGCGGTTTTAAAGTAGGGCCGTGATAAGTTCGTAAAGGTGCATGCTTAAGGTCAAAATTTACCCCAAGAGAGAAAGTCTGTGCATATGTTTCCACAGAGGAAATGATTTCATGGGTAAAAGGAGGTGTTTGGCGACGGTTGGTGTGGACTAGCCGAATTTCTGCGGTCATTAAGACTTGACGCCGAAAATGAGGCCTCTAAGGGTACACAGTTCCGCTAAAGGGGGACGCTAATAATTTAATACATCGTCTATTTAAGCAGAACAGAAAACTGGGTGAGTTGGTAAACGTTCAACATTATGTACAGCGCGAAAAACTAAGACAGGGGAAGAAACACGCAAACAAACAAGTTTCCTAATAAAATTTTCAGTTGATAGTCAGCGCTTGTTTGTTTGCGTGTTTCTTCCCCTGTCTTAGTTTTTCGCGCTGTACGTAATGTTGATCGTCTATTCGCTCCCGTCAACTGTATTTCAATTTTTTTTATTCCGTCTTAGACATTGTTGACATTGAAGCGGAAGATACAGCTGGCGCGCGCAAATAGGGAGTCCAATTTCCAAGCAGTTGGAGATTCAGAGAACCGCGCGATCGGTCAGCATTTTCATAATCGTACACTGGTATCGCTAGTGTGTGGCCTGGATGTAGCGAGTGCCGAAGTGGCTGGCGCGAGCCAGAAACGAACCGTTCTCAAGTGCGAGAGGCCTTGCTAATTCAACTCATGATTCACTGCTGTCAGCTGTAGTTTACTTTTCAATTCTAACAAATAGCGGGACAAAGTTCGTACTACGCTTACAATCTCTTAGTAATGTTTATATGGGGTTCCTTACAAGCAAAGCGCATACAGTGGGTCCATTTGCATTTACTACTATCTGAAGCTACTTGGAATGTATAGTCCCAAACTGTACTATAAAAACGCCACTGGGCTAGTTTTGGGTAGTTGTTTATTTGATTGAATCCTGCCTAGCTCGGCTTAGACGTGGGGCTTACGGAACGACAAGAAAGAGTAAAGGCAAGACAGGGAGTTAAACACAGTGGGATTTCGCCTGCAGTAGGGGAAGGGAAAGATAAGATGTAAAGGGGAAAAAGAAAAGAGATGAAGGGACGTGGAAACCACCCACATGGCATTGTACCACGTGGTGAACATGACTACCTTATGAAGTGGAACAGTGCCTAGCAATCCTTCATGGCTGTCGATCACTGTGGCCGCCATCCGAGGATTATGTACTCCACCAGCGGGCGAGTATCTAAGCGATTTAGTGCACAGCACAGGCTTTGTATATTCACACTAAGCACAAGACATGCACCAAGTACTCGTTCTTATGTATCATCTCATCCACACACGCCACAGGCAGAGCTGTTGCCCATACCTATGAAGAACGAGTATGGCTCGTAAAAGCAGCGTCGAAACCCAGACGATCTAGCAAATTACTTCACGTTGCGGTAGGCGAGGAAAAAGACGATGCTGCATGTCGGATTCAGGGGGTGCAGAATGAATTTAAAAACAGGACTAAATTCCGAGATGCGCGCGTGAGCTCCTGTGAAACTCTGCGGAGCCACCCCGTTGAATTCACTCAAGATAGGTATATGTATGTACACTCGCCATCAAAAGTAAATAGAAGGCGACTTTGTCAAACAATTTTAATTTCTTTAAATCTAAAGCATAATGGTCCATGTTAGTTGGTGCACAGTGCAATTCGCACAATCACAATTAGGCTGCACACGTGTATTCAAGGATGCATGAATTGGGGGGAAATGATTAAATTTGTTCGTTAATATTGCCTTCCATTTACTTCTGACGGCACCTGTACATGTTGAGACCGTTGTTGTAAGAAGGTCTGACGGCTTCGTTTGCAAAACATTAGTTCCCGCTGGTGCATCAGTGTCCCGACAGTCACTGGTATAGTCTGTATTGTCCTTTGATGATGACACTGTGAAGCAGCCCTCGTGTTCCACAGACCAATTGTTCATTTGCGGCATTTAGTGCAGCTGGCATAGGCCTTGGAGGTTTGCTTTAGAAACGCAGAATATTTACCAGTGCTAAGGGCTCGTGTCTTGTGAACCACATGGTAACACGAAGAGCACCAATTCCCGCACCCGTAGAAAAAGTCTGGAAAGATTTTTTTCACTTTGTTCACGATAGTCCTTGCCAGGACGACCACAGAGCCCAAAGAACTGGTATAGTTAACAGAGCCGTCTTTGTAGACGTGCATTCGCTGTCTGTGGATCTCATACGGCGCTGAACCGTCTTTCCCTCGCAGACTGGTCGCGGCAGCAGAAATGTTAACATATTCCAGGCTGTAGTGCTGATGACACCCCACTGAAGCTTTCTTCCTGGTGTCAGGTATAAACAGGAGCATCCGAGGTCGATGCCGGCAGCTCCGTACTTGTGGGCCACTGAATAAATGTTGCCCGTTTGCCGCTTCCGGACGTTAAACCCTACAACTTACATAAATGTTTTCCCTCTCTCGATAATGGAGATGATGGTAGTGATGCGGGTGTAAACTGTGGTGGCAATAAACGTGATCAGCACAAAGAATTTTTTTGAACGTTGTGCGCTGCCTGGATACATAAATGTTTGCAAGGTGGGCAGAGGGAAGCCGGATGAGAGTCGGGAGTCGACGGGGGTGGTTGGCGCCCTTACGGCGCCAACCGCAGTGTATTATCTGTCGCAAAGGTTTACTGACGCGATGTGTAAAAAAAAAAGAATTACGGCACCGTCAGGCGAGACAGCCGCCTGAGATGTATTCAGTCATGATAGGACATGAATGCTTCATCCACTGACATCCATGCCAGGGGAAGCAGCGCTGCGATAGATCTGCTCCAGATACCACACATTCCGTAAGCATTTGCTGCCGACTTCTCAAGCCAAGGCACGTCTGGAGGGCTTGCGCAGATTGAAGAGCTCAAATGTTTGTCTTGCTTTAGTTCTAGGTACAAGAGGACTGTACCTCACGAAGCACAAGAATAGTGCACTGTGACAGTGGTTGCGCGGACGGGCGCCACGTCAGAAAAGAAAGAATGTGTTCTACTGCGGCAGCGGAAAGGGCAGCTGGTTAAGCCAACATAATTCAGCTAGCATCATCGAAATGTCATTCACGATAATTATTGCGACACGCGAGGCGTTCAAGCGAGTGCCCATATGTCACGAGCAGTTTTCTCTATCTAGTGCTTCAGACAAAAAAATACAATTCTTGAAACCACCGAGAGTTTTGTCTATTTGCATCTCATTCTACAACATGCAATCATAAATGAAGTCATATTTAGTGTCACTTTAAATCCAGCTTTGCTCAAAGAAATTTATCTCTCTTTTTTTCAGTTCAGTAATGGGCTTCGTTTAACAGTTTGCTCTAAATAACTGTTAGCGTCAGGAGAGAGCTTTTATTTATTTGCGGCCGCCACAAAAATTATTCTATGCTAATGCTGTTTCGTACGGCTAGAATTAGCAACTTGACTGAAACCGATGCATTTACTTCCGCAATCTGAATCATCGTTTGGTGGAAAAATCCATATACAGCTGCACTGCTTACGACCGGCGGGCTAGTTTAAGCAGAATAGCTTTTTAAAATATAGTTACTATGATGAAGTTTTAACCGTGCATGGTTAACGCATTTACTAACTGCTGATTCCATAGAATGCGGATTTGATCGCAAACGCAAACTATCTGCTATCTCATTTCCTTATGCATCAGGTAACCCACTTTAGTTAAAATAATTTTTGTTTCTCGGATGTATGCGAACATTTATTTTTATTATTACTTATGCGCGCGAGCGAAGAACATGAATACTGCGCTAATACTTAAAGATATGTCTCACGTGACCCAAAAGTGCATGCGCTCTGGTCGCATCGTATGCCCACTTTCCAACGCTTCTCATGCTGCTTTTTCCTTCCTTTCGTCTTGTTTTTTCGCGTCATGTCAATCCTAATCATGAACCAACTTTCCCTTAACGGAGTATCCTTGCAACAGATGCCATCACTTTGTTACCTGTAGCGGTTTACATGTGGAAGAAACCATCTTGAAACTAGTCAACATTGCATTAGCAGTGGCCGGTAAACTTAAGAATCCAGCTCCTTGTACGAGTTCAAATGAGAGTTTCTGACGGCACAAGTATTACCTGCTTTATGTAGGTAAGAAGCTGCTAGGAATATTGAGCGGAATAGGAAAATTACCACCTACTATGGCAGTCGCGCTCCCACATGTAACGCGTTGTGCCTCAGAATGACGTGGTTCCACGTCCTCCTGCTTTATCATTTTAGTTTTGTGTGGCATTGTTGGCGGTGCACATTTATTCATCTGAATTCTTGCTCGGTGTTCCTTTTTTTTTGTTTCAGTACCGAATTAATTACCTGTTGGCCACTATTACATACTTCCCGTTCACCGTGGGTTTCATCTTTGAAGAGTACATGCATGGAGACGTCAAGCAGACCATCGCAGGAGGGGTAACGTATCTATGTGCAGATGCATTGGTTTTCAGCGAGAAGCGAATGCACTAGTTCACGCCTCGGTTATTCACAACAAATTGCAGCGTGCTTGTGGGCACATTATAGAATAACCCTGGCTGCCCCGCAGCAAAGCCATGGGTGTTTACGAAGCGATAGGCTTTGAGTGTTGCATGCATACGAGCACCCCTTGCAACTTTCTAAGTAAAGCTGACTCGTTTAAATCAGAGTTAAACAAAAATTTCATCCACCATACTCCTACTATATCAGAATAGCCGGGATTGTACATGTGAAATGAGGATCATGAAAGTCTATGGTTTAGGCGGCCCGGCTGCCAGATGATGATCGTGGCGGTTCCTTTGCGCGCAGGTGCTGAGCATCACCAATTCGCTAATTTACATGTTCAACCTGTGCGTGAGCTACGAGCTGCGCTGCCTGCGCGGTCCGCGCCGCGATCGCCACGCCAAGGGCAGGAAGAGCAAGGGAAAAGGCAAGAAGGGCAAGAAGGGCGACCTAGACATCCTGATGGACATGGACCGGGCCGGTGGCGCCGGTCGGCCGGGCCGCATCCGCAACGAGAGGGACCTGCTGGCCACTGGCGACATGGAGACCTTCCATCGGCTCCAGCAGATCCAGCGCATGAACCGGCTTCTGGAGAACGACCCCATCATGTTCCACCAGCAGGCCAGCTACTTGATGGGTGCGCAGCAGGCGTACTTGGACCAGCAGTACGCGGCGCAGTCCGGCATGGCCGCTGGCGGAGGGTCAGCCGCGGCCATGACGGCCCAGCTTCACGGCGGCTCGTCGCCGGCGGCTGGCGGCATGGCTCCGGGCGATGAGTTCGGTCGCCGCGGTGGCCCGCGCGACGACCGGCTGGCGCGCAGAGTGGTGCACGAGGTGTACCGCGGTGAGTTTCTGCCAGGTGAGGAGTACCTGATGCAGCAGCCTGCCGTGGGCAAGGAGTACATCATCCCGATCCAGGTGGAGGGAGGGCGCAAGTCATCGCAAACGTCGGCCACCACGACGCCGGAAAAGAGCGAGAGCGAGACGCCCAAGAAGGACGCCAAGTCACCCAAGGGCAAGAAGGGCAAGAAGTCGCCTAAGAAAGACAAGGGCGGAAAAAAGGGTTCCAAAGACAAGAAGAAAGGGAGCAAGAAAGGCAGCAAAAAGGGCTCCAAGAGCAAGAAGAAGGGCTCCAAAGGCAAGAAAGGCAGCAAGAAGGGCAGTAAGAAGGGCAGCAAGAAGGGAAGCAAAAAGGGCTCGAAAAGCAAGAAGAAAGGATCAAAGGGTAAAAAGAAGAAAAGCAAAGGCAAGAAGAAAAAGAAGTAAGCAAGGGCAGGTCCACCGATGCAGCTTTCTCTTCTTCCACTTAAGTTATTCTTTATACAAGTTGTGTGTTCTTGATTGCAGCAGTGTGACTGGTGTATGTGGCTTGTGTATTCTCCAGAACTAATAAAAAGGACCTACTTTTTCTGTTCTTTCTTCTGTAGAAGGTCCGGGTGTTTTCGTTCGTGGTATTTCGAGTGTCCAGTGATGAATGCCATCATCAAATTTAAAAAATGACGTGTCTGTATGCAGGAGCGGATTGTTAGTCGAAAATATTTTTCGATGTGGAATGATGCATAAGACATTAGTAAACATGGATCACGGGGAATTCGTTAGTGCACAATACATAATGTATAACCGATTTTGTTGTTTCCTCTGCCGTTTAAGTTTCGGTTTCAGTTGTTAGACGATAGTTGCTACATTGGTGACGTGAGTAGTATGAGATCACGTGTGGCATACAAAAATTGCAGTATAACCGCTTTGTCGTTTAATTAATCTAAAACCTTATTCTGGACTGCTCCAGAAGCTTCAGTGCCAGCAAGTGAACGAAGAGCTATTCAAGTTTTTGCATGCTTCACATGATCTGGTGCTCACGTGAAGTCTCAACCTCTTTCGAAAGTTAAAACCGAAACAGAAACAGCATCGAAGAATAAATTCAATTGCAACTCAGGTACTGAGCGTAGCCATGATGTGCCATGGCTTGGCGACTGGTCTGCGTTAGACTTGTGCCGGCATCACTACATTACTTATGTTCTGCTCGCAGTTGATCGATGCCTTGATTGTCGACCCACTGGCTGTTGTGGCTGGCCAGCTCAAGGGCGCCAGCCAGTCGTGATTCTACCTAGCGAATAATTAGCATTCCGACTCCTGTTTCAGTTTTGTTCAGATAATTCGCATGTAATGTGGCCTGCAAGAGTGCACGCAGAGCTTGATTGTGCATGTGCAAGTAGAGCTAGCTCTGTTCATGTGAAATAAGCTGCGAATATTCGATACAAGCAAAAACTGTGCCATATACACACTGCTTGCGCACATGTCCACGCGCAGCACTAGTCGGCCTCTGAAAAGAAGACGGCGGCGAGCCCTCACAATGCTGCAGGCGTCCCTCGTTGGCCGAACAAAAAGCGAACAAAAGCACAAAAGCGTATGCCGACCGTTCCGCGCAGTTTCCTCCAACTTCCTTTTTGTGTCTTCATAAAAGGCGTGCTGGCACATGACTGAGAAAAATTGCGAAAGCAACCCAGGCAACTGCCCCGTCATTGCTAGCGTCTTATCCTGTCTTTCGTAACGTACTGTTCACAGGGGCGGGAAGCTTATCGTAATGTTATCTGCCCTGCTGGTTGCAAGATAATGAGATCTGTCGTGGATGCTAGGCCCATGTTTTCACTGAATCGTGACAAAAGCGCAACCAAGCACCTCATCAAGCGACCGCAGCATATTACTGCCGGCAGAATAATGGCTAGGCGAACCACAGTCAGTAGCTTAGAACCACCGCCTCAACTCCACCTCTCTTAACCTTATATTAGTTTCCACCAACTCTGCGCGGAGACATAGGTATATGCGTCGCTCCTCGTCCTTGCAAGGTTGTCTGCATGACATGTGTAATCCAAGGTGATAATCTGGGGATTCACGGAACTTTTTTTTTTCGTAAAAGCGCTGCGTGATTGGCGAATGACAATACCCAGTGAGGTGACTGCTTGGCAATGATAAAGAAAGAAGCCTGTCAGTCGGGGATCGCACTTACCTGACAGGCTAGTTATGTGCATCTCGCCCATGGAGTTTTATTTCATGACACTGTTACGAGAAATCTCTCTTCTATCGCAGCCATACCGTAGAATAAACAATTTTTTTCTTGTTTACATTGATCACTCTTGCAGGGATTAAAAAGATGAATTCTGTGGTAGAGTCGTATAGATAATGACCCGTCCATGTCCAACATTCTTTGACAAAAATTTTGAAAATCGGAAAATTGTAGGGTACTGTGGTGTGACCTTTGAAAGTAATGGTCCATTCTTCTGATGCGTAGCCAAATCTTTCTTTTAATGTCTTTCAAATCAATGGGGAACGCTTTTGACGGTAATAAACGTGAATAGCAAAAAAATGCTAGCCTGTCGATGGAAGATATGCGGACATATTGATTTTTACAGTGAAATCTTACAATATATGAAAAAAAAATTACGTTCATAAACTGTTTCCCGTTCAAAAATGCTTTTGTCCAGAATTGTTGGGCATGTTGAAGTGTGTACGACAGAGCTTCATTATATATCCGTAATCGGAAAGTATGGAAAAAAGATGCGGCGCCAATTTCTCAATGTTACAAATTATCCAAAATGTGAATAAGTACCCCCGACTCCACATGGGCCTACCCGGAACCAACCTCTCAACCTCAGCGCCACACTATCTTCCTGGGAAGCTACTGTGACCAGCACAACCCGTAAGAACGACGACGGCTGATCGAACGGGCCTGCAGGATCGCGGAGGCAAATGGGGCACTGGGCTGAGCGCTCCACTCAGGGAGGAAGGCACTAACAATTCGTATTGAATAAAAGCTTTTAAGCGCGAAATGCTTCTAGCTCCCGTTGTCCACGTGCCGTGGATGACCGTGGCACCAGGACGGAGGGAGAACACGCAGGTGAAAGCCTGGGCTGACATAGTCTCACTCCACAGAAAGATATGCACACAAAAGCGGCAAAGAAAGCCGGGCACGCTCTCGCTCGAGAAGAAAAGTTAAGGAAAGAAAAGTGGCTGATGAAGGACGCTCCCAAGACTCGTGAGCGGCTATCGGTATCTATGAGCCGTCCTAGAATGCGATGAGTCTTTCCTGCAGAGCAGTTAATGCTTACATCTATTCTCGACGACGAGATAATCTATGAATTTTTTCCTTCCTTCCTTTAAGCACCTCGATAACAAGTATTTTCACTTCCTCCATGTCTACACGTATGAGTCAACAGAGAGCTCTGTTCATATGCGACGTAGGACCGTCGCGGTTTTCCTTCTTTTGGTGTTTGCTCGCAAGGCAGGCATATTGAATCGCACGGCTTTCGGCACTGCGGCTGAAAGTAAAAGTGATGACAAATACAAGGCTCTGGCCAGCTCTTACTCCTCCAGGTCAGCACAAGAACTCGAAAGAGGCCTGGTGCAAAGCCAGTTTTGTCAAGCCCCTTCACGGTCATCAGTGGCGCATGTAGACCTTGGGGGTTTTCTTCGCCTTCCCGTGCATATCTTTACACTTCGGTATAGCATGAAGGGAGGCTACTGATCGCTATGAAGCTCTCGCGGCACCTCCGACAGCAAAAATTTGGCTAGGACTACACGTGTAGCTCAGGAGTGCGCCTTATGTTCATTTAAAGAGTCGCATCCGATTTAGCCTAAGTCATGTGTGCCAGACGGGTTGCAAAAAATGCATTTGCTTGCTGATTCACCAACGCGAGGCTACGCTCTTACCTCACATTCGCGCAGATTCAGCGCTCATTACGGGATTCAATGTTCGTTCCGGACAAGCCGTTGGCCGTTTGCCTTGGGCAAAACTGCGCTACTGAAGAAGGCGACGAGCCTCTACTGTGTGTGCGTTAAATACGCTTTTGGCAGAGATGCGCTTAAGCGCGACATAAGACGGCGAGGTTTTTTTATGTGACAGGTTAGAATGTGTCGTTCTCCCATGTAGTTAATGTCTATGGAAAGATATGCATCAGATTGAGCTCTTCACTACCTAAACGACGGGGGCTCGATAGAGGGTCTTAGCATAACGGAGACGTATTAGCATTGACGTACACCGGATTACCGGATGCTTTCAGTGCACGCGCAGTGGCAGGGACGGGGCGAAGAGAGGCCACTGCGCGTTTGCAGCCGCCCTTCAGTAATCTGGTATATACGCTTACACGTGCACGCCTCCGCTGTGCTAAAGCTCTCTAATATCCTTGCTATCTGAGAAGTGTTGCCTGTACACGAAATGAGCAATATGGGGGCAGCGACGCCAGCACAAAGCTCAACCCAGTTGCACTATCGTCACCGTTATGTCACAAAGCTAGCTAGGCAAGCTGGTAAAAGCAACAAAGCGAGGTTAAAAATGTGTTGCTTTGTTGCCTTTGCTTTGCTTTGTTGTCTGGAAAGACGGCCTTTTTCTTGGCCTCGCAGAACACGAGCTGCTAGAAATGCTCGAGCCTTGAAATTTCTTGATTTCGTTATAAGTTGAGATATTTTTCTGTTTGAATTACGGACGAATTATCGCATCTGCCGCCTCGATTGGCAACAAAGTCGCCCGTCCGTATTCAGGTTAATCCATGTAGCGCAAACAGCGGGATCTCACAACAAGGCCTGGGGCCGTATTCTATAAGCTGTCCATTTCGCGTCCATTCTGTCCTCTGTCAGTGGTGACTCAGATATACCCGCGGCTTTCAAGCATCTGTGGCATGCGATCCGGCCTCTAGGTGGTTGGCGACCAGACCTCACCATTGACTGCACATCGCAGCCAATGGCAGCCAACGGTCAGGTCCGGTCGCCTGCTGTTGACAGACCACTGCGATGCACCTCGCCATTGGCTGCATATTGCATCCAATTTCAGCCAATGGTACAGGTACGGTCACCAACCGGGAAAAAAAAAGTAGGGGAGGGAGCAGAAACGCTGATTGTAGATGGAGTGAACAAAATCCTGAGGTACACTCGATGACCTCCACGCAAGCACCTAAAACTGCAATATTTTATTAAATGGTATGCGCTTTCGCCTCACTCTTGCCGTTAATTGCTTCATCTCATTGCTGTGAGATATTTTCTCCCGTAGTACAGTCACTGCGTAGAAAATAACGAGGAATGCCGCCAGCATTTTGAAGTCTTTTTTTTTTAATTCTTGATTATTATTGGCGTTACGCTGATTGAAAAGTAATTCTGATCTAGTGAAGAAGTCAGAATTATTTATTTGTGCCAGAAAGCACCTGTGGCGACAATAGTATGGCGCGCATCAGAGATGCGCGGTGGCTCCCGCTTGGAGCACTCCGCAGTTCTCCCGCAGTGCACAGGAAAGACGAAAACCAGGGCCAGACGTGCGAGACTGTGCCGTGCGGCGACAGCTCCGAACGGAGTATACACAGCGTCACAGACTCAAGCAGCATTCAGTCTTTAATAATCTGTTTGAAAAATCTCATACGGCACGCCAGTATGTCAGTGAGGTCGTTATAGGCTTTATAAGGAAACAAAGGGATGGGATGTACACGTGCCGATTAAAAATAACCGCCACATAGAGAGGTGAGTGAAAAATTGACTGGTCGCAATAAACACGATGACTACAAGAAGGAATATAGTCGCGAACTACGAAAAAAAAAATAATAGTGAGCGCGCAGAGTAATTTTCTTTCTTTCTTGTTTCTCTCGGTCCTTCGACTTTGCGTGGAAGGTGGCGCGCTGCAGACGGTGTGCTCGTAACGGAGCAACGCAATGTCGTGTGTGTGTATGTGCGGCCCATGTTCGCCGCATCTTCTCTCGCTGGTGCGTGGGGAGACGAGGCCCACCACGTCTCTCTCTCCTACTCGGTTCTGGGCGAGCAAAATAAAGACAAAACACAGCAGGCAGCGGCAGCGGTGGCGGCGCTGTCCGCTCGCTCAGTTGGTGGGGCGCGGTGGCTGCGGGGGCGGCGGGGGCGGCCTGGTCGCCTTCCAGTCCTGGAACAGCAGGAACGCTCCGGCCCCGTAGACGATCGCCTGCAGCAGCCCGAACACCTGCGGCGGCAGCGCGGAGATGAGCAAAGAAGGGGCTGCGCGAACGGCCGTGGCCGATGCCGAACTTGCCTCCGGCAAGCGCAGCCATGCATGACGATGGCAAGCATTGGTTGGTTCTGCCGCGTGGTGTCAATGAAAAAAAAAAAAAAGAAACAGTGAGCGAATCCCTCTTCGCAAGAGTTAGGAGATTCCATGGCTCTCGGGCCACGGTGTGGCTTATCCTGCCACGTCGTATCTTCGGCTAGGAGGCATCTCGAACACATCATTCATTGGAACGGGCTCTGAATACGCTTGACCAATCATGAAATTAATTCCCATCCCAATGCTTCTCGGTACACAACCCCACTGGAGGGCCCTAGAAGACTTAAATTCCCTGCGGCAATAATCAGCTTAGTGCTATGACCGTCAGCGAGAGTTCTCGCCTTCTGCTCAGAACGCTTCTCGATCTGCTTCATCTCGATGGTCCTTTCATGTACCTTCTGCTGTAAAGTTATGGTGTCGCTCACGATGTTTCTTTTCTTCTTCGCGCCCGGGAGCAGCCTTCAGTAACCTTGCGTTTATCGATTTCATTTGGTCGTGACGTCAATCGTGGCAAAAGCAAAGGAGGTGGGGAAACCAACCACCAACCACAGGCACGGCCGGTCAGAACGCGACGCCGCCGCAAGCCACCCTGACACCTCCGCAAGCCACCCTGACACCTCCGCATCTAGTCCGCACACTCCGCCAATTCGTCGCACAAGTACCGCACAGCTCCTTTTTTTTTTTTTTTTTAGACTGTCTTAGCGCCGATAAAGCTTGTCAGGCGCGTCAAACACGTCGTCGAGCTCCGTCGTGTGCTTATGCAACAAAGTTGCACCATGGGCGCGTCTCTGCCATGACCAGCGCGAGGTCATCTCCCATGGCTTACGTCACCAGGAGCAGCGACCAATTGCGGAGGACCAAACGAAGGAAAGACAATGAAATGAAACGTTACAAAATATGAACCTTGCATTCTCCATTTCGTGCGCCACACAACATGAGCTCTCGCATTTAACAGGCGGGATTCATTGCCCTCTGCGAGAAACAGACATAGCAATGGCAACAAAAAACGCCAACAAGTGCTACTCAAGATTCAGTTCAGAGCTGCACACAGAAGGGTTCTGACTGTTTGTAGACTGTCGGTAGACGCTTCTGTGAGAGAGCATTTATTAACACGCGCACCATTTATGATTTCCTGCGGTGCCGTTGAGCTTGCAGCTTGCATGAGAGTTCAACAACCCCTTGAATGCATGAGCTTACCTGAAAATCGAATGATACTTTTCGTCTGAAGCTTTGGACGTGTGTCTCGAATCTAATGTGGCTCCATGGTAACGCTCTGTGGTGCGAACTCCACTTTGTAGGGACCTAAACACCAATCTGCGCGATACCGCAAGGGTTCAGAACACTAGATATGCAAAAAAAAAGCAAATTTTTATAGAACTTATTCACACCCTTTGCTTTCACTTGATCGGTTTTTTTTTTTCGCACATGATGTCGCTTTATGACGTAAATTAGCAGCTTCCTTAGAAGTGGCGAATGTTCGCAGAGTCTTAATCGTTTAGTACACTGCTTCAGATTTAGGAAAAAAAACCGCTATTTCGCAGGTGAGCCGATGAGGCCGAGCAGCCGCGGGATAAAACCAAAAACTTACGCCTGCCGCGATGTACTGGCCGTTGAGGGCACTGAACATGACGGGCCAAGTTTCGTAGTAGCCAGACTGCGACACCAGCTGCGTTACTGACGCGATGATGTAGAGGACGACAGCCGTCACCGTGTACGCCAGCTCCTGCGTGAGACAGCATCCATCCGCGCATGAGTGCTTTGCTTACGAGGTAAGCATGCACACACACTCTGCCCCGACGAACTGAATGGGTGTAGCACGTAGCGCCATCTTGCGCGACGGTCTTTGCAGCGCAGCAGAAAGAGGAGGAAGCATCGGTCGCCTGGAGCGCTGCTGCGGGTGGAGGAAAGAACCCAGGGACGGGACAGCTCGAAACAGACAAGGCGCGACCACTTTATTGAAGCACACGTAAAATGTGGTTAAAGCGGAACACAGGCTTAAAAAATTAAGCCAATAAGACTTTACTCTGATAAGTAAACGAGTTTGCTTTGAGTTGGAAATATCGACGGCGCGCTGATGCACGTGCGCATTATTCGTAACGCTTGCTAGGGTGCTACCGCACGGTCTACGATGAAACGAACCATTTAGCAAGTTAGCGTGCTCACGCAACCTTACGTTAACGCACACGAGTTTGTAATGTACACAACTTTTTTCCGCAAGGCAATGGGGTGCATAGATTACACTGGTAAAAATTCACCATCTCCTGGCCGTGATTATTGCTGAACCGCCTTTTTGGGTTTGTGCTACGCCACAAAAACACTTCACATGTGTTTCAATAAGGTGAATAAAGAAAAAAAAATGTTTCAATAAGGCGGTTGCATGTTCAGCGCCACGTCTGTCTTAAGCTGTACGCTATTTCCCTGCTCTCACGTTAGAAAACGTGCCAGCAAGCCCAAGCAAGCGTATTGTTAAAGCTCGATTCTTGAGAGCAGAACAGCATCAGCGTTAACTGTTTCCGCTCACGAAAGTATACATTACACAGGTGAGCCGTTTCCGGAACAGCCGACTATTGCTATGGTATATGACACCACACGCAGAAAGAAACCTATTGCACTCTTAGGTAGCAACGGGCCTCCAAACGTATCGATCACGACTGAAAAAAAAAAAAACGCGTGCAGAATCGACCCAGCTCCCAAGGAGTCTGCGACCTGGATGTCCAGGATGTCCTGACCGCAGGAGTCAGAACAGAGTCTCCGCAGCGCGACCTCCTGACAGCGAGTTAGGCCGGCGGGAAGGTTACATTCACGCGATGGAATTAAAGGAAACGCGGAGCCCCGGAGAGATTATTTTAATGCGTTAACATTAGAATGGCAATGTGAATCAAAACCCGGCTTCCGACGTTAACTTTATCGCACACAGCGTGGAGAGGTAAGGAGCAAAAAAAAAAAAAACACTCGGCCATCGCAACTACTTTTTTTTTCAAACGTGTAATTTATTACTTTGAAAATTATGCCGTTTCCTATAGGCCATCGCTACAGCCTTTCTCCCCCTGTGTTAAACTGCCAGCCTCTCGCGCTGTGCTTTGGAAATCGCGTCGTCTTCGTCAGCTTTCACCCGTGCGCGATACAGTCGAAGCTCAAGAGCGCGCGGCCAGTAGCAAGTGTCAGCCCAAGTTAGAACGCGTGGCCGGTTTAAAGCCTACGGTTGATGGCACTTCATCAAATGCTTGATCCAACTTGACATCTTATTTGAACAGTGAGGTTAGGCTTTGTGCGTCGAGCCAACACAACGCGGACAAGCCACGGAAATGTTTCCACCAGGTGCAGTCTGGCTTCTAAAACGTACTTTCCGCATTTATTCTCAAATTAAGCCGCTTATGAATAACAAGCGTTGAAAGATGTTGAAAACAACAGTTAACTGAAAACACCCCTGTGCCATAAGCATATGGTATATATCCGCTGATTTTCTTGCAGTGTCCTCAGCTTTAAGTACTGGAGCAGTAGGTCATCATCTAAAAGGGGAATTGGGGGGGGGGGGGGGGGGTATTTACGGGTAGGAATCGGGAAAATCGGGTGTTTACCGAGAACAAAGGGACCTATGCATAATGTTGCTATTCCTTTTTGCAGCAACTGCTCATCTCTATATACCTCCGGTTATACCCCCGCAAAAAGAAACAAACAAACAAACAAACAAACAAACAAGTGCTTTCAAACTGCACCAGAAAAAAGTAACGCCTTACGACCTTCTCTCTGCATCGCCAGAGGCGAATGCATAAAGAACCGAGGAGGGCTATAGCGTCAGGGCGTTAGCTCGGTTCTTTGCATGTAACGAAGAGACGCGTTGCCATCGTTGCCCCTCGGTTAGCGCAGCCCGACAGGCGCACGCGATGAGACGATGAGGCGACGTCACCTGCATGCAGCAACTGATCGGCGTCGATAAGCGCCCTCGTTCATGCATTGTGACCGATCAATGAACCGCGTAAACACTTCCAGCTAAGGGCAGCGTGAGCGTGGCCTTGCTGCTCTCGAAAGCTGCCCGACCGGCGACGCGTGACCACGGAGGTGATGGTCGCGCTCCCCACACCCAACACGGAAGGGCGACGCCAACAAAACGCTGTCATCGGGTCGCAGCTTTGACGGGGACGGCGGGTCACCCGCTACGCGTGTATTACCGCGCTATGCACGCAGAAACGGCCTCCGGATGCACGCTACGCTCCCAGAATGATAGCTTCAAGTGAGAGAGCCTGACCTGTTCGGCTTGAAGACATTTTCGCTCCTGCGCAGGAAACGATGTATAGATGGCCCAGTGCACCCTCATGCCCGATATGGTGACCCCAGCGAGACCCATCACTGCTCTTGGTTTTCAATGTTAGTGCTGTAGGCCTTTTTTTTTTTACTTTTGTCTTCTTCCTAACGCGAGCTTCTTCATTCTGATTTCGGTTCAAAACAACACCGCGTCATTGGAGTTACGTCCATACAGGTGAGATCCCGCTCCTAGATTTTATGGTCGCAGTATGTCGAGATCATTTAAGCGGTTCACTAAGAAAACATTTTAACGGAATTATCACTGTTATGGAAATCTAAGAAATTCCCGACGACAATTGCTTACAGGGAATTTTTCTGCCCTGGATGACGGATTAGACGGTTTTTGATTTGTTTCGCTTGAAGTGCGTCGTCTTCCCACTTTAAGCCACTGTCGCAACATTCCCTCTGGTTCAATTTAGCTTTCTATCGGCTTCATCCGAAAGGGAAAAACAGTACGATCCCCGCGGAAGAGCAGGGGGAGCGCCGGTGAAGACGCGCGGTAACAACAAACGAGTCGCGGCAGTATAGACACCGAAGCCTTGAGAGATGCAGACCATGAAGGACACCCGGTGATGTGGAACCACACCGGCTCGGAACGATCGAAGAGCCTTCGCGACGTGGGCTTGGAAGCTGCGCCCGACACGTGTCAACACGCAGAGTCGCTCACGCGGCTGCGCTAATGAATGTTGCCCCGCTAGAACCAAACGCCGTTGGCTGCTGCCGTTCTCGTTTCTTTATGCAAGCCACTATATGGCGCTTCTTCAGGCCCATGGAAGGCAAGCCTCCGCGGGTCGTGACAACCTGGGCGCAGCACGATGGGAGCACTTGTTGACTGCGTGTGTCACCAAGGGCACCGAGCTCACGGCAGAGAAGAGAAACGGTAAAAGGCGGAGGGGGTGGAAGGGAGATGACTGCTCACCATTTCATCTCGTCGCCTGCTGCGCTAATATAGGAAACGCACCAGCGTCTCGATCCTCGCGCGAAAAGATAGCGAGTGCGATCGTAAGCGAGGACGATACGCACGGGTGCGAAGGCTGTGAGTCACCGCGCGCACGAAAGGGCGATGCGAAGTGAGAGTGTATATCTTAACAAACCTGCCCCATGACCTGACCGTTCCTGTAGGAGGCAGACGTTGCTCTGGCTGGTGTGCTCATTTTTGACGGGATAACTGTTTAACGCGCCAAGGCGCCGGTCCTTGCACGTTACTATAGAGCATATTTTTCACCTTCCCGTACGGTACGATATCCATCCATAACTACACGGTACCACATCGTTAACTGCAATTTGTCAGCACAAGCTCGTTCAGGTTTCGCAATAGCACAGACACAAATCGAAGCAAACAAAAAGTGAATTCGTCGCAGGCGCCTATAGTTTGCACAGGTCCTGTACAACGCAAATAAGAAAAAAAAAAAAACTTCAGCTGAATCATGCCTAAGCTGACCCTGCCACAAAACGCCCGGGATGAAGAGGCCTGCACATAACGTTTTCCATACGGCTTCGCTACAGGACTCGCTGCTATAACGCCCCATCCCTGCGATTGCAGAGAGCGTTTCGCGGGTAGTCTTTAGTCGTGTCACACTGCCGAGCAGCCACGGTGGTCGCATTCCGTGAAACTTGCGACTGAGCGCGGCGATGCGCTCGACGCCGCCATTTCCAGAGGCCCGGCGAGCAGGCAAGTACTCACGCCCAGCAGCCAGGGCAGCGCCGACAGGGCCGTGTTGACGCCCAGCACGTAGATGATGCACAGCAGGACCGTGACGACGTAGCAGAGCGCCGCCACGAACAGGAAGAACCGGGCGTAGCCGATCAGCGCCGGGGAGGCGCAGCCCAGGCAGATCATGCCGAACAGCTGCGCACACAGACGCGCACACACACTCTGTACACACGCACAAGCAAGCATCGCCCGACAGAGACGTCGCGGCCCACGCCGAATGAGCACTCCACACGCGAGATCAATGCCCCATCGCCGGTATTCATTATTGCGTCAATTACGTGCTCCCTCTGACGGGCATGCGTGCTTCGTTTGCCCTGATTTACTTTCGCTGCCTCTGGTCTCGCGGACGTTGCGCGTAACCTTTCACTCTCCTGGAAGGACTGCGCGCTGCCGCGAAACGTCGCCTCTGCCGAAGGCAGAGAACTGGCTGCCACAGTGAGGTTTATGCTGGGCGTGAAACTCTGTATACCGTCTCTTCGTCGCCCAGCAACAAACAGGTGTGCGTCGATACGAGGCTCTGCATTGTCGCACTCCCTGCCTGCTCCCCAAAACAAAACAACGAAAATAAGCAAAAATTGCCCTGCACGGGCAGCACAGCTCGTCATACAATTTCAATTCCGCTTTCTCCTCATTTCTGACATGAAAGATATTTTAATTGTTCAGAACGAGCATAAAAATGCCGATGTACATAACAGCTTTCACACCATCAGAGCTTATCTCACTGAATACAGCATAGTCCATGCTGATGTTAGGATATATATACGTTGTACTAAGCAAGGATTGAACACACATGCAGCCTTTGTCAAAAGTACGTGCACTGCCCAAGGGATTTGCTTCTGGCCCACGCTGTGCGGTTCGTTGCGCGTCACCAGCATTCAAAATTTCTTGACGGCGAGAGGAATTCACATCCTCATCCCTCCGAAACTTAAGGGTTCTATTGATGCCACAAAAGCCCCACTATGTGACTCTTTACTTTTGACAAAGGCTGTACATACATTCACTATTTCGACAGGCACAAATGCTCACTTCTTTAAGCTCTTGAAATGTAAAAAAAAAAAAAAATTCAAGAGAAGCATTCAAATCGATGTGGTTAGAGAGAATAAATATTCCGGAGGTTTCGAATGGAGTACTGCAGCTCCCACGAGCGAGAGCGACCACTCCCAAGTTCCGTAGAGTCACGTGACCCCATATGACATTTCCTAGACTGCCCGGTCCTGCCCGCATGGCGGTCACGTTTTCTTGTCTTGTGGAGTTTAACGCCCCAAAGTGACTCAGGCTATGAGGGACGCCGCAGTGCAGGGCTCCGGATAATTTCCACCACCTGGGGTTCTTTAACGTGCACTGACATCGCACGGTACGCGGGCCTCTAGAATTTCGCCTCCATCGAAATGTGACCGCCGCGGCCGCGGCCGGGATCGAGCCCACATCTTTCGATTCAGCAGCCGAGTACCATAACCAATGAGCCACCGCGGCGGCGTATACGGCGATTACGGGTCAGGCCAGAAAGCGGAGAAAGTACCATAGGCCAGAAAGCGGAGAAAAAGTGTCATATAAAGGAAATATCGCGCACTAAAATGCTTCATCGACACGTGCCGCACACGCAGCTATCCCATTTGTGTCCTTAATGGGAAAACAGCAGCTGGGTACCATGCTCGCAGGTGCCTGTTGCGCGGGATAGCGCTACTAGCCCCCCCCCCCCCCCCCCCTCCCCCTCAGAAGCAAAAAAGCTTTGGTTTTCAGTTTCTTTTTCGGAAAAGAGAGGTCAAGAAATACAAGGTACGAACAGGACAGCCACCCCCAACCGTCTCTTCTAAGCGCGGCCAAGAAATCCGTCCCTGCCTTGATGGACAATTTGAAACAGCGTACTCGTTAGTATTGACCCGAAATGGCAGGTAAACTAAGCGCGCGCATCGAAAACTGCGACCGAATGCACGCGTCTATCGCAAAGCCGAAAGTTGGGCAAGTTGGATAGCGTTCATGATGAAACGATAGCGCACAAGGAACACGGGGGACGGAAAGGAAACGACGCAGACAAGCGCTTGTCTGCGCTCATAGCAAACATGCCCAGCTTTCTTGTACAAAAAATCTGAATATTTGTATATTGTAAGGTAGTGTTATGGAAATATTGAAAGCAATTGTCCATTCTTCCTATGCTTAGCAAAATACGTCTATTAAATTTTTTCCAACGCTCGCATCTAGTAGATAGACTGTCATAGAAAACCAACGGAGAAAGTTTTTGACGATAGCAAACACGTTAATAGCATGGTGGTTCATAGCAAATTGTCCAAGCCCGCCGATGTGAGATCTACGGAAATATTGATTGCTATAGTGAATTCTTACAATATGTGAAAAAATTGCGTCCGTAAACTCTTCCCCGTTGAAAGATGCTTTTGTCCAGAATTGTTGGGTGTGACGTAAACGAGATCAGCAGAAAAAGAAACATAAAAATTAGCTGTGGCTCAACTGCTGAACCTGGTTAGAGAGCGAAAGCTATGGTGTGTCGGGCAACTATAAGCGGCTTGGCGTCTGTAACGCTGAGTGCGTTCCGGACACTGGACAGGCAGCGCACCCACCCTGCCACCGGCAGTTAATGGTTGATCGCGAGAGTTTGCTCACCCAATTTACGCTTCGCCCTACTGCAGCAGTGCCGCGTGTCTGCCACAACGTTGTCAGCGCTAACGCATGATGCCGACATCTCTCTCTAATCACCCCACGTACCTATTAGCACGATTCAGGCGTCCACTGACCCAGGGAGCCAGTTATGCGCACTTCGTTTCCTTAAAATCATCGGAGTGTAAAACGTTGCCAGCGCCAATGAACACAACGAGCGTCGACGGCCTATGGCTTCAGTGCCGCGTTTCTGCCCCAACGTTGCCAATGCCAACGCATACAGCGCAGATCTGTCACTGCCGCCACGTAGCTTAAAGCACGACTGAGGTGTTCACTGTTCCAAGAGTGCAGTTATGCGCCTTTACTCTGCTTTCCAAGCTCCCGCTCCATCGGTTTCGTACCTCAAAGCGCGACTGGGGTGCCCACTGTCCCAGGGGGCCAGTTATGCACCTTTCCTTTGCTTTCGAAGCTCAAGGTCATTTGAAGGTGGAAACTGGGCACCCGTAGATCGAAGCACGAGGTCCCGTAGTGAAGCTTTCGCTTCAAAAAATGCTAGTAATTTCAATTTTCTGTGTGGAAGCGTTTTTCAGGTGCTACACAGTGACCATTATAAGTGGGCAAAAACAACTGCTTCGTGAAGCTACGTGACACGGGTAAATGAGGTTTTTCCAGCACACTCAGTTCAAAGATGGGTGATGTGCAGGTACAGAAACAGGGCTTGAAGATTCATTTAATGTAGGCTTTTTACAAGGAAAGCCTGCCCTGTATGAGCTGAGCGTGTGATATGCTCAAGTTAGGTAAAGCACATACACCTGTACTGATGGCCCAAGCTTATGACACGCGTCGACGCAGACTTAATATCAGCAGGGAACAATTAATGTACGCCGTATGATGTGCTCAAAATGCAAAGCGCATTTTAGAAGTCCATATTTCGCTGCGATCTGAATAAGAAAATCTTCGGATATCAGGGGTGCTATAGCAGTAGCAAATAAAAAAAGAGCGAGAGAGAGGATGAAATGCAGTGTAAGCATCCACACACTATACGAAGCCAGTTAAAACTATAGCGCGCAGCAGTGATACCATATCTCATCATCATCAGTCTGACTATGCCCACTCTAGGACAACGGCCTCTCTCCCATATCTCAGTAATTAATCCTGTCCTGTGTCAGGTGCGGCCACCCTATCCCCGCAGCCTCATCCGCCCACCCAACTTTCTGCCGGCCCCTGCTACGCTTGCCTTCTCTTGTAATCTATTCCGTTACTCTTAACGACCATCGGTTATCTTGCCTTCGCATTACATGCCCTGCCCAAGCCCATTTCTTCCTCTTGATTTCGACTACATGTCACTGACCCGTGTTTCATCCCTGACCCACTCTGCCCTCTTCCTGTTTCTTAACGTTGCACCTATCATGTTTCCTTCCTTAGCTCGCTGTGCAGTACTTAATTCAAGTTGAACCCTTTTCGTTAGCCTCCGCGCTTCTACCCCATAGGTGAGTATCGGTAAGACATACTTTTCTCTTGATGGCTATTGGTAAACTGCCACTCACGATCTGATAGAACCTGCCATATGCGCACCACCCCATTCTTATTCTCCTAGTTATCAAGGCGAAAGCCTTTAATGCCTCATACTGTCGTTAGCAGACGCGTCGGCAGCCGTGTCGACAGATTTGTCCGCCTTTTGGCGTCACTGCTTAAAAAGAAACTGCGCCGAGGGTGGGAATCGAACCAGGGCCTTTGGCATTTGAAGCGCAGACACTACCACTCCGCCACGAAGGATCAAGGTTCGAGCATGAATAAAGGCGCATCTAGTGAATGCATGGGTTTTATAAATAAAATAAAAGGAACAAAGTCAAGAAAATGAAAAATAAAAATAAGAAAATAAACAAAAATGAAAACAAAATAAAAATAAGATATGAAAAAAAAAACAATAAAGATAAGAAAAGGAGCAAAAATAAAAAATAAAAACAAACAAAATATGAAAAATAAGAAGTAATTAAAAACAAACAATGCGCCAGGAAACGCTTTCGCCTTGCAGCACTTTAGAGAGCCAAAGTGCCCCCTGAATTTTTTCACTCTCGTGATCCGGATCAGCGGTCACTACCTGCCCTATACAGACGTGTTCCCTTACCAATTCCAGCCCCTCGCTACCAATTGGGAACTGCTGTTCCCTTCCAAGACTGTTGAACATTACTATGGTTTTCTGCATATTAATCTTTAGACCCATAGCACTGCTCTGCCTGTGTAACTGTGCCTGTGTGCCTGTGTGTGTGTACCAGGTCAACTGAGAACGAAATATTGAATTATACCTCGCGAATGCAATTACAGGCTCCCAAACCGAGTTATGCGGTCGCTGCATGTGAGGCGAAGCCCACGGCTACCCGCAACGTGCGGCCAGAAGAACGAAGATTAAGAAGCAGCAAAAGTTCGGCCCGTAGAGCCAAAGAGCCTCGATAGACAGATGATGGTGAAGAAAAAATATCGAAAGAAACGAGTCGCCTCGGAAACTGGGGGCAGAAGGAAACACGCCCGTGCAGCTACAAGACTGCATTATACGCAAAACCGCACGCACGGCTGAGCCGAGGGGAAACGGAAGCCCGCCGTCTCTCGAAGAGGGCGCTTGTCCACTTGACAACCGCTGCACGTTCGTCGGCGTTTTCAGCTTCGAGCGAGAAAACGCGCCTGGGAGGACTTCTTTGTCTTTCTTTCTCACGGCAGCAAAGTCTGCTAAGAGCGCGAATCGCAGTGAAGCGTTGCGCGCCGCGCACACCACCCGGCCCGAGGAGATAGCCCGCGAGGAACGCCTTGAACAATTCCCGTTTGGAGTGAGATGCATTGGAAATGGAGTAAGGACACACGCGCTGCTCATAATTCAGAGGCACGAGTTGAAGGAAGCCGCGAAAATGCAGTGGGAACGCAGCTTGAGTGGGGCCAGCAACACGCTGCGGCCTCGACATCTCGTGGGCACGCATACGAGTGCGGGCAGTAAAGATTGCCGAGATATCGAAATGAAAGCCCAATGAGCCGCGTTTTAACAAAACCGCGGGCGAGATTTCAGTCCACTTACGGACGCGGCGGTGTACAGTAAACTTGCTTGGAAAGGACAGCATAGGGAGAAGAATAAACGATTGTTACTACGACCGCGGGAACACGCGATTTCAAGGAGTCACAAATTACTTGACTGACAGTGAAAGCTGCTGATACGTAATGCTACCTTGGTGTGGCTGTGTCTGCGCAAGATTCAACTACATAAAGCTTTTTCTTCGAACGATCTGGTTCGTGTGTACTTATATGCTGCGGATTTGATATTGTTACGTGTTTTGACGATAATTATTGAAGATGTATGAGCAATATACGAGGGGGTACCCAAAAGAAACCGGACTTATTTTTGTTTGAACTTATTTGTTCACATTTTAAGCACAGACCTTCAATCTCCTTCAAAGTATTCTCCACTTGCAATAATACGCTTGTCGAATCTTTCATTCCATTTTTCAAAACATTGTTTAAATTCATCTTTTGTGATGCTTGACAGTGCCTCCGTCGTTTTTTTCTTCACCTCAACAACATCAGCGAAACGCTTTCCATTCACCTATTTTTTCATTCTAGGAAACAAAGAAAGTAGCACGGGGCAAGGTCGGGAGAGTATGAGGGTTTTCGAATAGGGGTCATGCCATTTTTGGTCGAAAATTGTCGTAGAGACAGGGCTGTGTGAGCAGGGGCATTGCCATGATGGAAAAACCAGTCACCCGACCGCCACAAATCTGGCCGCTTCCACCGCACACTGTTGCCCAATCTTTTCAAAACATCCAAGTGGAAAGCCTGGCTAACTGTCTGACCCTGCGGAACAAATTCTCAATGGACGACTCCTCTCACGTAGAAAAAACAAATCAGCATTGTTTTGAGGTTTGGTTTCACCTTACGAGCTTTCTTGAGGCGAGGTGAATTTGAAGTTTTCCATTGGCATGATTGTTGCTTTGATTCAGGATTCATTCAGGAACACTTGAGTTGTCCCCATGGCATCGTCCTTGTACGTCTTTCTTAATATTTCAAGAGTTTCCATTCAACTTTTTCCGAGCAAAAATCAGAATTTCACCGGCGCACGCTGTCCACGAAAATCAGCCATTGCTAAAACGACATTCACACAAAACAGTCCTCACTCGAAAACTCTGCCTAAACTAGTCTGACCTTCTTCAACGACGGCACTCGGTTTACTGACACTGGAATGTTCGTTCTATGCGCTGCTAGTGGCAAAACGCGGTACCACAGAAGCTTTGCCGACAAAAAATTTAGTCCGGTTTCTTTTGGGTACCCCCTCGTAGATAGCTTGGCGCCAACTTTATACGTTAGGTTGAAATGTGACATGTAATTACGCAGTGGATTTCATGCATTTCTTTATCTCACCTGGAGCATTGCATCTGATTCATCAGCATTGTTTGCGTTTCTGCGGAAATAATTTACTGCGTTTACTGCCTAAACTTGTGTGCTTCGTGTAAACATCGAAGTTTCAGTGCTCCGCATCTTACATTCCCCGGCTCTGCCGAGCCGAGTGCAAGACGGGTCTTCAGAGGCGGAGGCAGCGCACGCCGCCATCGTGCAGGACCGGCGGAGCTCGCTCAGAAGGCGTCCCTTCCGCAACCTGCGCGGCGTGTTCGAATGGTGAATAAGGGGTGCACGACAAGAAAGCAAGCGCCTTACTTTCGCCGTGCGTGCTGCGCGGGCGGCTGCGTGGGGCTGCCCGCCGCGCACGCAGCGATCGCGTCGGACGCGCGGGCGGCTGCCTATCAGAGCGTCGCAGCTACTCAGCCCAGCCAGCCGGACCCCTCCCTCCCTCTCGGGCTGCGTGCGCGCCAGGCGGCTGATCTCAATGGCAAGCGATGCGGGGCGAGTGAGACAGCATGCGGAGGCATTAGATGCGAACGATGTGCATCGGCGAGCGTCTAACCAGCCATCCACCGTGCGCCGTCATTAGAGTGTATACACGATGGAAAGTGAAACACCGCGATCGGCACGGCAGCTGACAAATAAAGAACGCGAAATTGGAATAAACCCAGTGATGTTGCACGACCGTTTCCCAGAAATCCGGAAATCAATAAGGATGACGGTTTTACGTGCCGGCAACCACGTGAAATTCTACCCGATCGTAAGCAGCCAGCGTTGCTTACGGAAAAAAAAAAAAAAAAAAAATTGCGAGGAACTTTAGCGGCTAAAGAGGTGAAAGGCGAAAGCCTGAGTGCTGCATTCTGCTACGCGATTGTTCACTTCACATTCTGTTGGTGCATCAATTAACTGCCAATTAATTACGCTTAATCTTTGCCTCTAGGAGTGGAACGCGACAGCGTGTTGTAGCGCTGCCAGGGAGTCCACGGAACGCCATCACCCGTTCGGCGCGATGCGTTGCCCCTTGAACGCAACGCTTTTTTGAGGAAAGGAAATGGCGCTGTAATTCTCTGTCATCTCGGTGGACACCTGAACCGCACCGTACAGGAAGGGAGAAAGTGGGAGTGAAAGAGGAAAGAGAAACAGGGGCCGTAATGAAGAAAATGAAAATTGTATTTGAGGAAAGGAAATTACGCAGTAACTGTCTCGCATATCTCGGTGGACACCAGTCGAAAATTATATTTGAGGAAAGGAAATTGCGCAGTAATTGTCTCACATATCTCGGTGGACACCAGTCGAAAATTGTATTTGAGGAAAGGAAATTGCGCAGTAACTGTCTCACATATTTCGGTGGACACCCGTCAAAATTCGCGCGCAGTGACATCGCGACCATTTCGACCAATCTGCAACGCGGACAAATTTGCTAGCACGTCTTGGTCACGACAGTATGAGCTATTAAAGGCTTTCGCCTTAATACAGAGTACACAGGCTAAATTCATGTTGAGCCTTGCGACCCGGAGGACGTGTCAACGCCAGCACAGATGCAGAAAACCCCAAGCTCTGCATGCATATTTCCGTGCACTTAAATGGCGATGGTTACTATCTAAATACAAAAACAAGTAATTTGCATTCGCTTTTCAAAGTACGCGTACGCTTTTCCTATATTTTTCGTTATGAGCATAATTTCTCCGCTGCCCAGGCATTGCACCGAAAGGGTTGCTGGGTATCTGACCTGAATCTGCGCTGTGACGTGCGTCTAATCATTTCTTCTCCTCTACCTTTCACTACTTCTCTTCCTTTCCATATTCACGCGGCACTGACAGCGACCACATTGATGCCAGCCAACATATCCACGTTTTCTCGTCATCACTTTCCTGTAGCCACTTAATCGCTACCAGTCTTGTTTTCTGCCGGTAACAAAATTTTCTTTTTGTCTACCACGGCCTGGGATATTACTTAGCCTGTAAAATGTACAAACATTGATTTTAACCTCATCTTAAGACCGATAAGCGACGAACTAAGACACTACTAGAGGTGCATTAGTGGCGCAATGGTTGCATTCGTTAAGTTCCACTGCTTGTAAATTAGCGGAATTATTTACCAAGCTGCGACTCAGCCGCTACATAGTTAAGCTGTGCTCTAAGGATTTTGCGCACGCACGGCAATGGCCCGCAGGTAACAGACCATATAAGCGGAAGAATGCGCTCTTTCTATAATCGAGCCATATTACCGAGCGGAGAAGTCAAAGCTGTCAAGTTGCGAGAGACCAGTTATCCTGGCGGCGCATGTTGGGAGTTGAGAGGAGAAGAGGTTCCCGAGAGAAAAAGAGAGGAAAAAGAAAGAGCCGCTTTCTTCATGACGCGTTCTTGGTTGTTAGTCGAGGCGATAAGTCGGAACTCGCGCTTTATCCTCGCCGGCAGCGAATCCACAGAATACGTCACTCAACATCAATGGGATGCAATAAGCGGCTTCAAAAGGATGCGCTTCCGTATGCAAGCCGCAGGGTCCACCTTAGAGTACCGTCGCGCCTGTTACGCTTCGTTGGCACAGGCAGCGGCGCGCTTTTTGGCTTTATTTCTTTGCTATCGCGCCTAAATAAGGCCTCCTCGATTGTCGCAGTTACTCGCTGTACAACGGCGCTGCGGCCGGAGCGGCTGAAGAGAAGGGCTTACGTGCACGACCCACTGGGCAGCTCAGCCTGAGTGGCTCGCGAGGGACAGAAGAGCGCGCGGCCGCTCGGCGTCTAGACGAAGCGGGGGCCCTTCACGTACACGCCAGAGTGGGCATGACAGCGACATCAACAGGGCTCTCCCACCACTGCCGCCGCCGGTTCCGTGCGAATGGCGTTACACAAACGCGCCGGGGCTGCCTGCGCCGCCGTTAATCTACAAAAGTGCGCGCAACAGGTTCCGTAGGAGCGCCTCGGGCAGAAAAACGAGGAAACAGGAAGCGAATTCGTAAAAGCCGCGCAACGCGGCCCAGGAACTGACTAGAGAAGAAGGAAAGAGATGGTACGTGCAGCGCACGCACGCACACACACACGCGGGCACGTGGAGAGCCAAAGGGAATCACCGTCCGAGGGCCGTTGTGATCAAGGTTAGCTCCGCAGAGGAGACGTCCGCTCCCGTGAGGCGGAGGAGGACGGGTCTCGAGGACCTTGACCGCATTCTGCGCTGCCGTTTATGTCCACTGTATATATATGTGCACTCGCGAGCATCCTCCCTTCTTGGAAGCGCTCCTCTCCAGCGGGACGCGCTCGCTTGCGTACGAGGCGATGATGCGTGCTGACGCGCGCGGAAGACGGACGGCTTAGCCTCGGGCGGGCCAGATCTAGCCGGGTGCCGTCTGTAACTCCTCACACGTGGAGGTGAAGCGAATTCGATTAACGGCGGCTCTTGTGTAACGCCGAGGCGCTAGAAAATGTATCGAGCGCAGCCGTCACCGGTGAACGCGTCAGGATGAAATTAAAGGCACGCGTCCCCGTCGTTATATAACGCATTTTCTTTTGTGCGTCTGTGAATAGCGTCGACTAGTGGGCACTAAAAAGGTTCACTCGAGAAGCACGCGAGGAAGCAATCCACCCCCAAGCTGCACTTTTCTGAACTGTATTGCGCATGGTCCGTAGGTGGCGCTTTGCAACAGAGTGAATGATCGGTCGCGTGCCTCCACGATCGGTTTCTTTATCGTTTTTATCGCAGCTGCAAACTGTCATTCATAGGTTTGCTTTCTTTAATATCCGCAAGAACCTAATGGGACCACACATTTCACACGGACGGCTCTCCAAACCATTTATTCGCGTGTTAAGCGCCTTCCGGTATAGTCCCATCGGTGGAGAAGGTCAACTGCGTCCTTCTCCAGCCCTGCGCACACGCATTCACACGTCTGTCCTCTCCTGGACATAGGGTTATTCTTTACTCTGCTAATAGCCGTGCGTGTGTGCGTTGGCGTGCGTTCAAACGAGCGCATATCACAGTGCATTTTGTCATTTTGCACTTGCAATGTAAGCGTTACGCCGGCAGAACATCTCCGGCCCGAATTAAAGAGTGACCCTGTCCTCCTGGCGTTACTTGCCTCAGCTCTCGTCACGTCTAGGCCCTCAGCGCGTAAGGAAAAAAAAAAACACTAGCTCGTAGCTGCAACCTCACGATCTATTGACAAACTCGACACCGCAATGGCAACCTCACCAAGCGCTGGGCCGAAGCGATTCAGCGGTTCACGTAAAAGGCCCGCTCGTGTTACCTCTGTCGGTTACGCATCCACGGCGCTGGCTGCGTTGCGCCACGGCGTCGAGGCAACGTCTCCCGCATTTCGCGCCGTAGGTCTCCGGTGATGCTTCGCAATGCCACACGCTCAGCGGTAATTAGATTTCGGCGTGGCGCCGCGCAGTGCGGCAATTTCTTTCACGAGCATGTACCGCGGTCCCGGGCCGTGCATTCTGCGGTGTGAGCGAGCGCTCGGAAACCACCGCTCGCGCTGTGGTACAGTAGCGGCGTGATAAGTTAATCATGCATCGGAACAAATTGAAAGAGGCCGCCCGCACGACGCCGGCGCTGTCCGCCGGGATCAAGTTCTCCGCACGTGAGAGGAAAGAGCAAGGCGCGAGGGCGCGCGATGCATTGCCCGAAAGTGTAGCGGAGGAAACAAGCACGCCGGGTATTTGGGTCGGAACTAGGCTTTTGCTGCGTGGCGTTCCCGGCGCCTGTTCTGCGCTTCCTTGAGCCGCGCGCCGACGCCGCCGTGACCTCCCCTGACCGGTCCCCTGGGGCTGGCTCAGAGACGAGTGCGCGCGGGCTGTGTTCGGCTGCGATTCCGCCCTTTGCGTCCGCGTGCCCCGGGAATTCGCAGGTTCTGCAGCAACCTCCTCCGCCACTTCCTTCCGCTCACCCGCCAGCTCTTTTATTTGCCCCCCAGTTTTTTTTTCTTTCTTCTCTTCACCCTTGCCTTCAGTACATTTAGCAAGCGCCGCAGGTGTCCGGCTCTTTGAAAAACGTAGCTGACTGATCCAGCTTGAAGACAAACGCCTCTCTCGCGCTCGTATGGCAGTATCCTCGACGCTTACAGCAAGAATTCATTCGCAGATGCTCAGGGTAATGTGAGGGAACCATCGTCTCACAACCCGCCCCTTTTATCCCTTTTATAAGTCTTCTCAGAAGGAAGACCAAAAAGAATGAAAGCGAGAGGGCGCCCGGACCGCACCATGGTGTCGCCTTTCCTTCCATCTGTATTTTATATCATTCTGATTCCTGACTTTGTACCATAGATGGTCGTCACGGGCGCAGTCGGCACTGCGGACCTACAGCGTAAACCGCAGAGACTGCGTTCTATGTTTCCTTTTTGTTCATTTAACTACATCGTGACACGTTTGAGGCCCATTAAAGCATGTTTACCTTCCTGACCGACATTTCCGAGCAAAACGGGGATGCAATCGTAAGTCAAAATACTTGTTTGCTTAAGCCAACACGCAGTATTTCTGCGCAATAAAAGCTGCAAGGAGTATACGGCCCAAGAAAGCAGGCCACGTCACTCTTTCCAGCTGAGTTTTACTACGTCGCGAAATACTGCGGAGTTAATTGGCCGACTCGTTCACTCTTAATTAGTTCGGAAACGAGAAAAAAGATCCTCCACACTGCCTCGTCGCACGCACAGGGCTTCATAATCGAACTCATCTATCCATGTTGCAGGCATTTCTTCTTCGCAATGGAAGCTCGAAGTATTCTCGCATCAATCGCCGAGTCTGCTGAGTGAACAAAAACCTAAGTGGTATAGGTGGGGAGGGACACGCTGTGGCAAAGCACACTCAATGAGCAGTGTTAAGAGAAGGCATGCGCCCTGGTAAGCTTATAACTATAGAAAGCTTAACTCCTCTGCTCATAATTATACAGTATTCCTTTAAAAACACACGCTTATGCGTCTCTGTCAATGAAGCGACTCTGAGAAAGGGAAAACGATGGACAAACAACGGATGCGCTACATATACCCCCCTCCCCCTCGTTTCCTTCACTGAACCGCCCCAGAAACTTCAGAAAGATTTTTTAATGATTCGTAATTGAATTGCGAATGAGGCGAAGTGACTGTAAGTGGAACAACAATGACCTTTTTTTCGACTGCGAAAATGTGCGACTACGCTTTGAAAAGCACGAGCTCCAAATATTACGTAAACAGCGGCACACTGCACTCACCTGGATTTCCTTCTCATTGCACCAAGTCGCGCAAGCTCTAACTCTGATGTGCATGCGGTATGAGAAAGAGTGCCAAGTTCTCTCGCCGCACAGTTCAGGATGCCGCGTGGACAAATTTTACCCCAAATATTCAAAGTTTTTGGAAATATACCTGTTTGCTACACCTTTTGACCTTTAGGCTTGTTTTCTAGAATTCATAAAGTTCTTTTTGCAGCCTTAAAATGTAGAAAATAAAACCGCATCGGTATCCCACGCGGAAATCGGGCCCTATTTCTTTTTCAGCGGTTTAAACGGCGGTTTATATATACGCCCGAATTAGAGTATTTTATTTTGCCTCACTTGCTCCCACAATGGAGTACGTTCAATTTGTTTTAGGGGACTCCTCCGTGATGTAGTCAATTTGTAATAAGAGTGTAATTACTCATCAGCATCTATCCAAGCGCAGACATACGGCTACAAAGGAAAGCTATACAGCTTTCTCAGAAGCTTCGCAGTCGAAAATTTCTCCCCAGTCCGTGGTTTCCTTAGTTCTTAGTAATCGTATGGCTGCGCTTGGGCGGATGCTAACGCGTGATTGCTCCCTTATTAGAATGAAGTACGTTCTCTCTACCTGAGAGGAAGCGCAGGCAATTCCTGAGAGGGAGTGCGCAGTTTGGCACGAGCACAATTTCTTCACTCTGAATGAGTGCCCAGCTCCGAATCCCCCAATTTTTACGGCCTGGCTCTGTGTGAGTCGATGTGTGGAATCCAGCTTTGTTTCGCGTTGCTCCCGGCCGGCTCAGTCGTAACGAGCGCACGGCTTCCGCCCTGTCTGGTCCGGTGAGGCAAGCAGTAGGGCAGTACAGTTCCGGAGAGTCACAGAAGGCAAAAAACAATAATAAACACATACGAGCTATAGGTTACGCGACGCCAGTATTCCCTTTCAGACCGCGTCGGCGCCTTTCGTGACAGAAACAAAAGCAGCGAACTCCGCCGTCGATGGCTGCGACAAGCCCGAGGCGCACACATTGGCTGGCAGGCACTGAGCTCGCAACGCGACCACCGAGGAACAAAGGCTAGCGGCGTGTGTCGTCACTTCCGCGGGTGCTTCGGAGAACGCTTAGGGGAGACTCCTGATGGAGAAAACGTGCGCATCCACTCAGCCTGAATGCACGAGGGCAAGAAGATCATCCAATATGATAGAAAGCGATGTGAGACTTTATCTGTTTATTTTTGGTCCGTTGGGGCCAGGGTGTCGAACCGGAACCGAACCCGAACCCGAAACCGGAACCGAACCCGAATTTTCGCCCGGAACCGGAACCGAACCGAACCCATAATTTTTTCGCCATCTTGGAACTGAACCCGAACCGGAACGATTCAAAGGAACCGCTCCGAACCGGTTCGGGACCCGGTTCAGCCCCACTTTTTTTTTTGCATTTCGGCATACTTCTTGTTTCCGGACAAAATGAGATGATCTAGCGCATAGATTTAGCGCAACATTTACTTTTGTAGGCGCTCATTGTCTCAGACAGCAGGTTCTAAATAAAACCCCTCATGATGTAGGGCAACAAAGAAAAAAATGGCTCAATGGCTGCGGAGCTCTGCTGCTGATTTCAAAAATACAAAAACCAGTGTGCTCTGTCGCATGCCGCAAATCCTCAGCTGATCTCCGTTAATCTGGAGCCCTCCACTACACCGTATATCCTATAGCCTCAATGTCTACTGGACACTTTAAACCCGCGATATTACTACTAGTATTACCAAAGGAAGGGTGTATAAATTGGTGCAGCTTCTTTTTTTTTAGAACATTCTTGTTTGCACGTGACGGAAATAAGCAACGAAACGCGGGTTCTTGGCAATGGTGGAGATGATCTAATAAGCAAAAAATTAAATACCGGATAATCAGAAGGGCAATGAGGAAATATATGCGCTCGCTGGGATGCGATAGTGATTACGCCCAGAAAGATGCTACTGCGATTAAATGTAACGGCGATGAAGTGATTTCATTACGCCCATTCGCTGAAATCGTTCTGCTTCTGAGAAAAAATTGCTGCCAGTCGCCAGCGCGCGGCTCCATCCGCTGTTATCGCAGTGCTCGACCTTGAATTCTCTGTCTGGCGACTCATATCTACTTCTTGCTGTCATACTTCCGGTTCTTAGTGTCTGACATGACAGGCTTATGATTCTTGGCGTTTTTTTCGCGTACAACGCTTGGGCGACTCGATACTTTGAGCCTTGACAACAATCTGCCTCGGCTATATCGCGTACAGGTGGGTGATGGGGGGTGGGGAGATGGGTGAAAGTTTTTTAAGGTGCATTTTTACCAGTGAATGCCCGGATGTGCGCCCACCGGAGTGTGCATCAAGGATGGAGGCTGCACGCACGCACCCCCCCCCCCCCCCCCCCCCCCGCACACACACACATAGTGCGGTTATTTTTGGGAAAGCAAGCTATACTATTAACGCAGTAAAAAGAACAACTATAAGAGTACTCATACTCTATTCTCTGACTCCGAGTGCGATTTGTACCCATGGCGGCGCAACAGAAAACTCTCTTTACAGATGCCTTAGGCTACTCGGCTATCTTCGAGGCTTCTTTTTATGGTTGTTGCATGGAATATTTGGAACCTCTCTGATCCTCCTCATGCCTTACTTGACAGCGTCGAATACAGCGATCTCGGCATAAGGCCTCATGCCACCATAACTCCCTTTCTCCGCCCGCACATGAAAATTCCAGACGGTGCACACGCCAAGAAAGGGGAGCCAGTCAGGAGGTCGAACTTGCGCAGCGTATTCCTCCTGCGCTAAAGTGCACTGTTGTCTGAACAGGAACCTCGTTGAACGCGGCGGTTCTGCGTGTTCATCCATCATGCGTGTTTTCCACACGCTAAGCGGTCCTATCAACAAGAAGAGTTCGCATGGAGTTCCGGAGTTTTTCATCGCAGATATAAATGTTTTAAAGAAATGTATGATGTCAATGGGTTTTTTAAGATACTGCTTAAGTATGTCCCAAAACAACACAGCATTACGACAAAAATATCAAATTATTTCTCAAATTATCTCTCGTTGCTCGCACAGGAAGAAATGCACTGACCACGGCACAAACTTCCCTTTGGCCCGAAGGTTCATCCTAACATGCAGGGTCCATGTCTGAAGCGTGGAAAAGGTTTTTGTGACCGATTGAAATTACAGTCGAGCCCACTTATAACGAACCTGACGGTCACGCGGCTTCCGTTCGTTATATCTGATGTTCGTAGCAAGTGGATTCTTCGTACAACAGCCAAAAATACTAAGGCCGCTAAAAGTGGCGTTTATTATAAAACTGCGTTATGCGTGCCTACTTGTGCAAAGCAGAGCCTGTCGCTGCTCTTTCCAGGCTATCTAGGGCGGTCATTTAATCGTCGTCGAGACCTTGCTGCCAACTATCAAATTTAGGGACGGGTATAACTAATCATGGATGAGGTGTGCATAGCAACTGGTGGCAGGTCGGTCACATAAATGATTCCTGGCAGTAGGGAGAGCTCGCACTTGGTGTTCAACGTCTCCGTCAGAGCAGGTGCTTCTGCGATTTTGTGGTCCGCAGGAATGTAGTTATCCGAGGAAACATCTGGTCGGCTATGGATCAACGATGCGTTGCCAGAAATCTGCATACGTGTGTTTCAAGCTTCTTCTGTCGTTCCTGGGCTGATGCCGCGACGAAGTAGCGCAGCGCTTGTGGAGCAGAATGCATCCGTTGCACTGTCCGCTGTATGACAATGCGTGCATATGGTAGCGGCGCAAAAGATGGAGACGACTGGGCAGGCTATGCTTACCACGTGACCGGCATGGCCAGCAAGGATTTCAAAAGTATCAAATCGCTGCTGTTAGTTGATCTTCGACCATGGTCAGTAGCTTCGTTCTCGACGATGCCCCCGTCTCACGCGCACCGCGCTTCTTCCATTCGGGATGCCTTGCCGAGCCGGCGAACGCGTAGGCAATGATTGCCCTCGTAGGCCATCGACGCGGTTTTCCTCGCGAGCATGTCCAGAAAAGACAGGCGAGCACTTAGTCGCCTATTAAGCATAGATGCCAGAAAGAGGCCGTTTGTAGTTTTGAAAATAAATGCCTGAAACAAGTTGGTGGACAAATGGCGCACGCCAGATTAACCACTTTTTATCACTCTATCAAGGGCGCAAAAAATTTTGTTAACTCAAAGGTTCCCTTTGATAGCGCCCCATGAAAAGTCGCATTTGCCAATTTGGCTTGTTTGTTTTGGTTTATTGGATTTTAACGTCCCAAAGCAACTCAGGCTATGAGAGACGCCGTAATGAAGGGCTGCGGAATTTTCGACCACGTGGGGCCCTTTAACGAGCACTGACATCGCACAGTACACAAGCCTTTAGAACTTCGCCTTCATCGAAATTCGTTCGCCGCGGCTGGGATCGAACCCACGTCTTTCGGGTCAGCAGCCGAGCGCCGTAACCACTGAGCCACCGCGTCGGGGCTGTTGACAATTCGTGTCCGTGCAAAAACGAAGCGTTCTCAACCCATCCAAGCGCGCGTTTTTCATGATACTATTTTTATCAGAAGAGAGGAGGTTGACGTCATCATAATAAGACAATATCGTAATTTCTTACTGTACTGTAGTGAGAAGCCACGATTAGCTGTGTTTTTGAAGATACTGAGCTATAGGGGTTCGGGATACATAACGGGAGTCACAAAGGCGATGTCGAATAGGTGATTTAAATAAAATATGTTTCGTAAGTTCTGGATGTTAGGGAGAACCTGTGCTCCCACGAGGCTCTCGTTGGGCGGCAGATGGGCGGTCGAGGGATTCTCGCACATTTTCTTACCATTTAGTAAAGGAGGGGGGACTGGCAAGTCGGTTTTGAGGCTACGGAAAGGTGTCCGTCTGTAGGTAGGTACCGATACATGGCAGTTTCGTTTCTCAGTGGTGCGCGGGAACGTAGAGGGCGCGTGCGGCGGCAGTCTTGGGGCCCCGTAAGTACACTGTACACGAGAAAGTCCCAACTGACTCCAGCTTCAAGGGAGGCCTATTAATCGCGCGACGGGGTCTCCCGAACTGCTCAATCAGGAGGGTCTTGTAGATGCAAAATCCACCGGCTTTTCGCCTTACACCCCACAAGGTGGATTACAGCGTACACATAGCCGATTTTCATTAATTTCGAGTTCATTTCATTTTACGGCTCTTGCCGCAAATTCGTCTTTGCTGCGGACAATAAGTAAAATGGGTAAAGTGAGAACACCTGGCATTAAACAATTTTTTCATGCTTAAGTCACGCAGTAAACACGACAAAAGGAAGACGGGAGATGACACGAGCGCTGACTAACAGCTGGTTATTTTATTCTAGGAAAAGTATATAAAGGCGTTGGACGCAGGGAACAACCCCAAAAACAGAAGAACAAAAGTTGAAATTTAAAAACCATACTACGCATGCACATCACAGTCGAGTCATGACGTCTTTTTCAACGAAATTCGAAGACTACCTTCCGTAGTAGCCGGCACTCCCCTATCTCCTGGACCTCACACAACTGCCAAGAAAGCCTCACTCCTTGTCTGCCAAACTGATAGATGGTGAAGCAACACACTCATCTACTTCCTTCCTGATCACATAGGCCTCGACCAACTCCCTACATATGCAAAAATGGTTATTAAACACGACACTTGTCTTATCTACTGGGGGAAGCAATCGTTGCACTCGCTGCAATGCTAAGCCAAGTTGTACGACACCGCTACTTTTTTCACCCATCAGTGATGTTCGAACAAATGCTCATTGCTTCCCCACTTAGAAAGACAAGTCTCCTGTTTATTCACTCAGATAGAATTTGTAGAGAGATGGTGGAGGCCTTTATGATCAGGAAGAAAGCAGATGGGCGTGCTGCTTCACCATCCATCAATTTGGTAGAGAAGGAGTCAGGCTTTCCTGGCAACTGCGTGAGGTCCAGGAGATAGCGGAGTGCTGTCTACTATGGAATATAGTCTTCATATTTCGTTGAAAAAGATGTAATGACTCGACTATGATGTGCATGCGCAGTACGGTTTTTTAGTTTTAATCTTTGTTCTTCTGTTTTCTGGATTGTTCACTGTGTCCTGCGCCTTCATACACTTTTCCGAGAATGTAATAACCAGTTGTTAGTCAGCGTCTGTGTCGCCTCCAGTCTTCCTTTTGTCCTGTTTACTGCGCTGCTTAAGCATGAACTCTTACCAACTATCACAGTTTTATGTTCTCGTAAACAAATCTTTGCATTTTTTATTTTGTATATCGATGTGCCAGAAAAATGAAAACGCATAGCAGGGTTGACTGAAACTCATCTGCGTTTTAATTTTTTTTGTCCTGAACCCGTTTGAACCCGTTTGAACCGGTTCGGGACAGTCCGAACCGGTTCGAACCGGAACGGAATGGCCCTTTGGAGCCGAACCCGGAACTGAATCCGAAAGGCGTGAACCCGAACCCGAACCGAACCCGAAAAAATGCCGGTTCGACACCCTGCCGTTGGCACTCTCATGACGCTCGTCCTATCGGCGGGGAAGCAACCTCCTGAGTGAGGGGGAAAATAAAGACAAGCCAATCGCCGTAAGCAAGCAGGGACGAGGCGAGTTGCGCTGCAACGCGAAGGTTCCTTAAGCAGACCGGAATAGAGCAAGGGAAATCCGCATCGACGTAGCGTACGTTCTCCAATAGCTCCTCTAATATATTTATAATGGGCCGTATGTGCCGGTCTTCTTTCCTTACTATTTAACGAAGAATAATGGGAAAAAAAGGTGGCGGAAAACCCGCTGTCTCTTAAGCATGTCCCAAAGCCGTTCTAGATCATGCGTTTATCCGTCATCTGGGAGCTCCCCCTGTGAGTCAAGCTTGTTTGCGGCATGCGCAGTGATGCGCTGCATGGAGACATGTCATTTATCCCATGGCTGCTTTCGTCGTGCACTGCCCGCGTTGTCGTCTTCTGTCTGTTGATATAAGTGCAGGACTCATTTCTTTTTATTTTCTTTTTTTCATCTACTTCAGGGCGCCCGCCTGGGTAACATCAGAAAATGCTGAGGGCTGGCCTCATCAGTGCTTCCATTTAAATCAGAGCAGCGTTAGCCACTATTCGCAACGTCCATTTTCGTGTCATGGCTCGTGGAAAAAGAGGGCAGGAGGGTGCCGAGACGGGTTTTTCGACAGCAGGGCCACGGCGGGAGATCACACTTGTCGTAGGGCCCGCATCGACGGCCCGCCCGTACTGAGCAACGCCACCACGCCGGGAAGCAGCCAGCCCGTTTCCGCCCCGCCTGTCCTCCGGCGCCGAAGCTGTTCCGCATACCTGGACTTCCTCGGCTCCGCAGCCACCCCGACGCAAAAATCGGTTTTCCTGCCCGCAGCGACGGAGACCCAGCAGCGCGCAAGGCTCGCCAAAGCCGCCGTTGCCGCGGTTTGTCGGGCACTGCGCGCCGTCGGTGTGTTTGCGCACGACGGCCTCCGGGACGGCCCAGCGAGACGGGGCCCCCGTTCGAGTCCTCGCTCGCCGAAAAGGGTGTGCGACTCGTGTGTGTTTGCCTCTGGAAGGACGTGTTCACGCATGCGTGCCCGCCATCTGGGCCCGTCTCTGTATGCGCGCACACCTGACGCGGCGTTTTCTTCTCTCGCATGCGCGCGTGTTTCTCCAGGGCGGAGCTGATGCTGCGTGCGCGGGGACCCGGTCCCGCTCGTCGGTCTGCGCTGGCTGCGGGGACGCACCCTAGCTCAGCTCCGCGCGCTGCTTTTTCCACTGCTTCGGCTACCGCCGTGTGGCAGGGCCGCCATTTACGACTGCGCACCTTGTGCGCGTTGGCTCGGTCGACCGAACCAGCTCCGGGAAAACAGACGCTGCGCACGTCGAGGCGAGCGCTGCATGCGCGACCTGTTGTGTCTAGCGAAGAATAAGTGCGTGCCGGCAGAATGTAAACGCGGTTCTGGTTTAGTGGAATGGAGCAGGGTGCCCAAGTGTTTACAGCTCCTCTGTATACGCACACAGGTGCTGCGCAACCAATGGGTCGGCTTTGAATTTGAAGAGCATCCTCGCTGCGTTTGTCAGCGCGCTTGCGGGCAAGCAAGCGGGTTCGTATGTGCTTATTCTACTTTATTAGGCGTACTTTGCCGAGCACATAACAAAGTAAGCGCGCAGTTTCGGCACGAAAATGAGCAAAGTCGGATTTTACGTTTTCACGCTCACAATTACGTGGCACATGGATAGCCGGAACTGAGTGACTGAGCAGTGATGAACACCGGCAATGCAGTGAGCGATGCAGAAATCAATCAGGCTGCCATTGCTGCATTAGCTCCATTTTCCTTCGCTAGCACGACGCATTGCGTGCGATCGGTTTCAAGGGTGAGGTCGTTGCAGCACGCATCGACCCGAGCGCCGGCCGCGCTCGTGAGCAAGCGGAACGCTCGAGCTTTGCTATCTTGACACCTTAAACAGGCGATCCCGCAGCACTCTTGAAACATGCTTCCGGGTGGAGATGTCGCTACGCAAATGCACAGCTCCTGCTGTGCACTGATGAGTCAAGCAACGTGTAAGAAGCCTGCAGTCATGGACGAAAGTTCGTGGGATGCCAGGTCGCGGGAAAAAAAATTATTTCTGTGCTGTCATCCAAAGCAAGTTAACCAAAAGCCTAGAATCATGAGAGGACATGGAAGCTCGATCCACTTGAACTAATTTCAGCTGACTGCCTAGCGAGGCAAGAGAGAATTTTTTTTTTCTGGAAATCCGCATCCTGCAAATATTTGTCCATGACAGTATATTTCGGACCAGGCAAGGCTCAGCCCGTTTCCGGTGAGCGAGAGCTCGTTCTCGCGCTGCCGTCACGGTCCCCGATCCGAAATGTGTCAAGGGAAAGCTTGCGTGGAGGCGAAAATTAGGCAGATGAGGTATTACTTGTTCACAGAATCGATGTTCCCTTCGTGAACAAGAAAGCCCGCCAAAGCAGGTCGCGCCAACCAGTCAGCGTTAGTTTTTTCTGCTATTTCTCTCCGCTGACAATATTAGCTGAAGCTTACAGCGGGAACTTGGAATGTTTTTGCTTTCCTTTTATTGTAAACTACGACAGCATTTATTCAAAAAAGTTGCGGTCTAATCCGTGCTACGCCTAGACTCCCCCCCTGCAGGAATGCACGGGTGCTGTTCAATGTTTTGATCTCATCCATACACAAGCAACAACACAAGGAAGGGTGTCACTTAAAGAAACTGATATGCACTCTTTTCGTTACGTCCCCGACGTGGCAGCAGCAAAGATGTAGCGTGCTGTAAGAAATGTCCACTTAATATCCTTGCCTGTTCTCGGCGTCTCGGCACATGCAGTTATTTTTTAATTTGATTTACTTTCCAATGGTTTCACGTGTTCTAGGTGAAGGTGGTAAGGCGGATTCAAGGAACGAGGACGCTGGCGTTGGCTCATGGTTTTGCTTTGCTGGGTCATCGTCACGTCTGGCGACGATATTAGACTCAAGGTTGAGCTCTGATCGAGGTTAAGCTCATCTGTTCTGTTCACGCCGCTGATGGAAGTAGATGAAGAGGACGATGTCCACTGCACAGCGCGAGAGTGTGTTGCAGTTTAGCACGAGGCGTGACCGACTGCGGCGATAGCATATGTAGTGCCTTCGTCCAGTGGCCAGCGAAGCTGATCTGTTCACACCGCCGCGGATTCGAAACCCAGTCGCGGCAATGTTTATTTTATTTCTGCATGGGCTGTTGCTACGCTATGTTTTACCAAGGTCATCATCAAGGTCAAGCTTCACACCAACTTGGTGAGCCGGTTAGACCCAGTGAAGTAGTGCTTTCGCACTGAAATGGTTTCAAGAAACACATGGCACCACAAGGCTGTATAGAAGGGTGAATCGGCCTGCATGGCGCAACGCTGGGCGACCCGTAACCAAGCACATTGTCGGAAAAGCCATCAACGTGCCGTCGAAGGGCGCCATCGTGCGATTCAGTGAGAGTTTTATGAGCGACGGGATGGCCAATGAATAGCTTCAAGGTCTTCCATGGTGCGTATGACAAAAAGCGCTTCTACATCCAAGTAACTTTCTTCGGGTACGTTTCGTCTGCTCCAACAAAAGGAAAAATATGTGGAGAGCGAGCTAGCGGGCATCGGCTTCCTCTGTAAACAGGTGCTTTCATCGCCGCTCGAGTGGCACGTTCACGTAACCTACTGAATTCAGCAGACTCAAAACTACGTCATATCTGGGACACCGAAGAAACGCTTCAAAGCAGCGCCTCTTTCCTGATCGCGTCTCTGGGCGATGTCGGCTTGGGCAGATGTATCTGTGGGTCGTCTCGTAAATGTGCAGAGGCCAAACACAATTGCCGTGGCAGTTTCACTCTGCGACGAAGGGGTGATAATACGAGACGCGTTACGCTCAGAGCTTACAGTCAGGGGGGTCTCGTGTTTTCTCAGACCCTCCATCTGTATTGACAAAGGATCTGAGACACCCCGCGCTAGAATGCATGAATCCGAAGCAGGCAACCACTTTTTATTGTTCTTGTCAGTGGCCGTCGGAACATTCCTTCGCTATCGTTTCGAAAACTTCACCTTGAGTTTTGATATGGATCCTTAACATGTATTCTAAAACCTGAGAAGGAGAAAGATAAGTAGTCGGTGGCGCTACACAAAGGTCGGAAGAAAAAGGGAAAGCCGTGCCTCACACCACCAGACAGTCCGGAGCTGGCCCCTCAGCTCCAAGGCTGCGCAAAAACAACAACGTGCACACTGGCAGAGCCTGGGAACCGCTTGTTCCAGGTCTGTGACATAAACTGAGCAAACAACGACCTTTAAAAACGACTTCTCCCCTTTTTATAAAACGATGCCGCTTTCTCTCTCTCTCCCTCTTTATTTCCCTCGCCACCTTTTCTAGAATCCCTAGAGACCCCCCTTAGATGGAGCCAAACTTTAAGGGCTGCATAGTTGCGCTGCTGAAAGCAAGACGAGTGCGTATTTAGCTGCTGCTGTAAGCTTGCTACAAAGGGACGCCGCATGAAGCTGCTCGGGCACTAATATTTCTCTCCTCAGGTTCTGAGCCCCAAAATGGATGAGCTGTTCTTTCTCCTCTGTACTTTTCATCGTTACTGCCAGACTCTGTTCGACACACTCGACCCAGGGCGTCGGTCGAAGAATGCTCGGCATTCGCTTCCATCCACGGGTAGCAGAGGAACCAGCCGAAGGCTTTTACTTTTTAATCGCTCTAACGTAGTTTCACAGGGCGCGAAGCCTCACTCTTCCATATATCGACACGTTTCCCTTTTTTTTTTCCTTGACAGCTTCGACGGTCGGAAGCTAAATATATTGAATGCCAACAGCGCAAACGACGCAGACAAAGTAGAAGAAAACACGGGACAAGAAAACAGAGAAGCAGAAAGCCCCAAGGAACCACGTTTTGTGCGAAGCTAATAAGCTCCGCGAAGCGGCTGATGGAATAATGATACACTTCAGGGAGTTTCCGGGTAATCTAAACCCGCATGATTGACACCTTTCTTTCATCCTTTCTTTCTGATCGCCGCTCCCTTGTGTGCATGCGTTGTGCCGCTTAATCCCGCGTTCCTACGCAACGCCCGCCGGCCACATCACAAAGTGGGCGGCTGGCCGTGTGTTTGTTCATTTGCGCAAACATCGCCGGCGGGGTGCGCAGGGGCGCCCCCCTTTTTCTCAAACAGCGTTTTTGCGCCGGCCGGCCTCTGTAGCCGCTTCCGTGCGACGCCGTGGGCAGGCGCGGCCAGCCACTGCTCGCTGGGGGCACCCCTCCTTGCTGCAGCCATCGAGGGGGCCTCGATCGCCGAACGCTTCGATGCGGAAATCCGAAGCGCGAAGTGACTTGTCGGGCTGAATTAGGCACGTTATTCTTGCAGCTTCTGGACCTGGAAACGGCTGAGCAATTTATCTTCGTAACACGCCGATAGCTGCTTAACTAATATATATACATATATAAGGAGACATGTGCGAGCTTTATTTACCGGGCGTGCGTACGTGAGCTGTAGGCGTGGCGGCAGTTTCTTACGAATGCACGCTTTAGAAAACGCCCTCATCACGCGTTACGTAGAAATAATCTATCTTATAGCGGAAAGGACGTGCACGATAGCAGTGGCATATCCCGTGGCTAATATGGTTATCACATTCAAGACGGCTGGCAGGGGCGTCTGTATACTGTGCAGGCGGCGCGAGATGAGTTGCAAAAATGTAGGGAACACTAATTATTTTGCACTACACGTTACGAGATTATACTACCCTACGGCACGAAGTGTCCCTGCCCGAAGACAGAGGACATCAACGACGGAAAACGAGCTTTTCTAGTGACTCTACAAATGACTGAGGGCCAGCGCCACTTTCGCATGCAGCAGCAGCCCAAAAGCTTTCCTCGAGCCTTCGCGAAATTTGTGTGGCAGGGCACATATGTAGGAGGTGACGGACAATAAACGAGCGCGCTGGGTCAAGGTTTCTTGCTCGCTTAGCCCACGTGCTCAGCTTAAGGACTTTGCTTACAAACGGTGGGCCAACCTCGTGGGTATGGGCGCTCTCTCGTGCTCATGTTCATCAGAACGGCGCACTTTCAAAATTCCACGTCACATAGCCGCTGAAAGATTAATTCATGCCGTGGGACGCCTCGTCGCACCTCGAAATATTGCTTGATGTGGTAGGGAGAGGGCAGTTCTGTTGGCACAGAGGCTGGCTTCGAGACGTGAAATAATGGGAGGCGACCCCTTCAACACATTTTATGACTGGCCGTTACGATGAAGCAAGGAATAAAACTGTCTAAGGCTGGTGTCGCAAGCTTCGTATGACGCCGTCACAGGCGACGATGAGAAACGTGAAACGGCCCGCACTCGCTATGGAGGGATGCGCAATGCGCGCAATCTCAATATAGCGCTGGTAACCGCGATGCGTGACTGTATAGTATACATAAGCCGTACACCACGATCTCGTACAGGCCAATGTATGCACAGAAACCAAAGTGGAGTGCTCTGGATTAGTTTCAACTATACAGAGACCTCAGCATACTATTCTGTTGTCGCCAAAATGCGGTCATTGCGGAGGGGCAGCGAATCGCGGTTCAGCAACAGAACGCGCTATAGCCACCGAGCAACCTTGAAGAAGGGCTCGGCGATAGTGTAAACAGGTAGTGATGAAAAGAACACGAACCAAAGGCGCGCCTATGTACGGCGTATGGTAAGGGCTTTCATTCGAAGAAGCGAGATGAATGAAAAGTTACTGGTTTCAACAGTAGCCGAAAAACACTGATTATACTACAGGCGAAATAAGGAAAACTGACAGCGCTACCATTTTACACATAAATCATTACTGCGGGAACGTTTTGCGTACGTAAGAACAATCCACTGCAACAAATTTATACTTTCCGTTGTTGTTACGCAGGAAAAAAAAAATAAGGGGAGAAAGTTAATGGCAGGCTGTAAACTGTCTCAGCAAACGCTGGGGCGAAGTAAGTAGCAGATAATACCCGCAAAGCCCCTGCAAATGCAGAACGATTCGCGGATCAAGTGCCGAACGGCGCACGCAGGGTTGGAAAAAGCTTCCATCAGCTGCCGCTTTGCGCAACAAGAGTGGCTTGGGCTTGAGGCGTTGGGCGTGTGTACAATGTAAAACTAAATCTTTTCGCTCGATGTCTCGCACATGTCGGAAGCTGTCAGACGCCCTCCGCTTCTCGCTCCCTATTTTTTTCCCCTCTTCGATGGCGCAAGTTGCACCCCTCCGGGCCACTCCTAGCGTCAGTGTTTATATACATTTTTTTTTTTTCAAAAATAGTCTTCGCTTAACACTGAGGAAAGAAAAATAATCACGATGGGCTCTGGTGGCAGGTAGCTTCGAGTCTGTAAAAACTTACCGTGCCATGAAAAAGAACGAAGAAATTAGAAGACACAAGTAGAAAAGCAGTGTTCAGTAGATCCAAGTTAAATAAATACTAGCTTCTCGCTGCACCGAAGTGTAGGGCGAAGAGCAGCTCATTTCTAGAGGCCCGTGCACTGACAGTACTTTGCGATGTCAGTGCGCTTTAAAGAATCCCAGAAGGTCGAAATCTCCGGAGCCCTTCACTGGGGCGTCCCTCATTGCCTGAGTCACTTTGCGACGTTAAACTCCCATATACCATAAACATTTACTAACTTTATGTTCTTCTGGAACAGACTGAGCTCACGAAAGCCTTGCACGAGGAAGACCCTAAGCAATCTTGAAAAACAAAAACAAAAGGAAAAGGAGGCAAATGACGCTTTTCTTTCAGTACATGGTAAGCATATTGCACGCCTACATGGACACTATCCCGCGTCTGCACAATTTTGTTCGTCCATCCGCGGACGGAAACACAGGAGCAGACGGGCACACAGGCCAACATGGAATATTTTCCAGGTGAACTTGGAAGAAGAAGAAGGTGACGAAGATCACCTAGTTAACAATCGGGGTCCATTCCAACAGAGGCGAATAACTAAGCTTACCTACAACGTGCAAACTGCAATAGGGAGCCGTCCCATCTTTGGAAGCGTACGCATGGCCGCGTATGTGCCACGTATGGGCCGTGTATAGCGTATACACTGCACACATAGTCGGGTAGGAGCATGCGTCCAGCTGAGCTTAGAAGAGAGGGAAGTGTTAGAAGGTGTACTGCTGATGTTGTAGTTAATGGCTTGTGGATCCAGTGATAAATAAATAAATAAATAAATAAATAAATAAATAAATAAATAAATAAATAAATAAATAAATAAATAAATAAATAAATAAATAAATAAATAAATAAATAAATAAATAAATAAATAAATAAATAAATAAATAAATAAGACAGCCTAGATGAAACACGGGCTTCTTTCTTTATGGGAGTGCCACGCATACATGGATGCACGGTGTATCTACACGCAACACAGCACGGCGCCGCACGCAAGCATTCCGTGCAGTAGCCTAAGCGTGGCATGTATTCGTCAGTAAGTTTTCGACCGCGGGATGACGCTGTGGCCAAAAACTTTTCACTGCATCTTGGTTTGTTTATTGGGGTTTAACGTCCCAAAGCGACTCAGGCTATGAGGGACGCCGTAGTGAAGGGCTCCGGAAATTTCGACCACCTGCAGTTCTAAACGCCTATAGGCGTTTGAAACTGCATGAAAAGCTATAGCTATAACGGCAAATTTTCCTTAAAAGAATCTAAAAATTCATCAGATGGCAAATAATTTTTCTGCTCGTAATTCTTGACGTTCAAGAACAAAAGGCGACAAAAAATTCGCTCGTCCTGTTTTCATAGTGTGTCGTTGTTTAGTGCAACTCCTCATTGCTTTACATAACAGAAACTAGGCCAACATCAGTTGCTAGAGAAAATTTTAATTTCGAGCTAGAGGGTTAGAACTGCTCCCTTACGCGTTCAAAAACGTATCACTAATTTATCGCGCCACCAAACTTTTTTTTTCCGACGTGGTATTGATTGGTTATTGGGGTTTAACGTCTCAAAGCAACTCAGGCTATGAGGGACGCCGTAGTGAAGGGCTCCGGAAATTTCGACCACCTGCAGTTCTAAACGCCTACAGGCGTTTGAAACTGCATGAAAAGCTATAGCTATAACGGCAAATTTTCCTTAAAAGAATCTAAAAATTCATCAGATGGCAAATAATTTTTCTGCTCGTAATTCTTGACGTTCAAGAACAAAAGGCGACAAAAAATTCGCTCGTCCTGTTTTCATAGTGTGTCGTTGTTTAGTGCAACTCCTCATTGCTTTACATAACAGAAACTAGGCCAACATCAGTTGCTAGAGAAAATTTTAATTTCGAGCTAGAGGTTTAGAACTGCTCCCTTACACGTTCAAAAACGTATCACTAATTTATCGCGCCACCAAACTTTTTTTTTCCGACGTGGTATTGATTGGTTATTGGGGTTTAACGTCTCAAAGCAACTCAGGCTATGAGGGACGCCGTAGTGAAGGGCTCCGAAAATTTCGACCCCCTGGGGTTCCTTAACGTACACTGACATCGCACAGCACACGGGCCTCTAAAATTTCGCCTCCATCGTCGAAATTCGACCACCGCGGCCGGGATCGAACCCGCGTCTTTCGGGTCAGCAGCCGAGCACCATAACCACTGAGCCACCGCGGCGGGGCAGGTATTAATTACAAGCGTCTATGCAGAGGTACGAACTATGCATACATATTATTTACAAAGTGGCCAGCTAGTGGCAACTAAACATGAAGCAAAACCAAACAGAACGCACGGCTAAATACGACCAACACAGATAACATCGCGGCAAAGAAAGACGACACATCAGCAGTGGAAACCATTCCAACGGATAGTCACTTTCACCGTAAGTGTCCTTCAGATGGAGTATCACCTGGCCAAAATGCGCTCTGAGGGAAACGACAGCCTTTGCATTCCTGTCAGACATGCACGTTTTTCGCATACTGTGCAGTCAAAGTAGAAAAGAAAAGTTAAGCCATTGGATTCGTGGACATGCTGAGTGGCCATAAGGAACCATCACACGCTGTGGGAATTTAAAACGAAGGCTTTTGTTCGATGTCTTTTGTCGCACGTTTCGAACCAAAATTGCATCTTTGAGCCAATAAGGCAGTGTTGGATAGTTTCCGGTGCATCGCACAGACGTCTGTACATATATATACATATATAGTAAGAACGTAGACCAACGCTTGAAACAATTTATTGACGTTTCGACCGTGGAACGGCCTTCGTCAGAATGTATCACCATATATATATATATATATATATATATATATATATATATATATATATATATTAAAGGGACACTAACGACAAAAGTAAGTCGGTCTGCATCACTAGGACACAACGCTATAATCCCAATGAGACCACTTTCATCGAAAATGGAGCTTTGATAAGCTAGAAAAGACAAAAAGCTAAATACAGGTGTAGCAATCAAAGGCCGATTTCGCATGTAAACCGTGCGCGTTTACATACATTACGCGGATGCAAGAGGCCATGCTACACCACTACTCACTTCAAAAAGGTGGCGTCCAGTCCTTTTCAGTTAGGGCGTCACGAGTTTGAATCGAGAGACGGGAAGATTTTTAAATACAATTTTCTCGGCGATAAATGCGTCCATTGTTAACCGGACAAACGCCAACATTGTAATGTGAACTGCCAAAAAAATCACCGAAGCACAACCTAGTGCCTAATTCCGAATAAAGAGAAGCGTTCGGTGAAACCGGAAAAAAACACTGAGGTTGAGAAGCAGGTTCACAAAGTTGACTTGCAAGAATGCTCTTATAACAGGATGGCAGCGATCACGTAAAGAGAAGAAACCAGGAACTAACTGCCTGACAGAGAGGATTAGCGCTCTTGATTGTGCTTTGATCCGTTTCCATAAAACTTCTATTGCTTTCCGCCAAGTGACGCTGCTTACCGGAATCTTTAGGGTGCCTCAATACAGCTAGCTTGGAAAAAGGAGCTGTATCGAGGAGCCCTAGGATATACCAGTAAAATGAGAGGCTGCACCGTAGGGAGAACTGAATCATGCGTGCTTTGTTTTACTAATGGACCAATAATATTTAGGATTCCTGAAATTTATATTTTACGTGCATATATTGACCAGAACAGCAACAAATTAACGTTTCTAAAGGAACGCAATTTACAGATATTTACACGCGCGCTCGCTTGGGTTTCTTAAAGAGGCCTGCAATAGCGCGTACACCTCATGCGCGAAGCCGGTTAGCGGTCTATACAGGAACGGGCTTCACAAATCCAGATGTTCCTAAAAGTGGCTAGCGACAGCAGGAAAACCTGTTACGGGCATTTCGTGTGGCAGCCGTAACCGATGTACGCATATTAATCAAAAGTGACATGATCGAATCCCATACAAATACAATGTAAAGTCCCACTACTACTCGTGCTCCTTTCGTCAGCCTTAAACACGACGCCTGAAGCCGTTACCGGCAGGAACTCACCCGCTTTAACTATATGCACGTTACGGGCAAGCATTAACAGATTTAAACGCTAAGGGACGCTGAGCAGAATTTTTGTTCTTAGTAAAAATCGATTGTTTAAATTTTTTAAAATTGAACCTTTTTTTCCCCTACCACTCGACTAAACGCGTGACGTCAATAAAGAAAACGACTCCGTGATCACTGTTTGAAAATGGATGGCGGTATGGCGTGACCCCAGAAGCCCGTAGCAAACACGTAGTGACGTCAACGCAGTTAGCTTGCGAAAAGATCCAATAGTGGCGACACCCGCATTTCATCTTTTTTTTGCCTTTTCTAGCATATTAGAGCTGCGTCTTCAGTGAAAGCAGCCTCTTTTTCTTTAGAACAAGGGAATCTACCGATGCAGGCCAACTCCATTGCGATGGGAAACTCACAATTATTTCTTTTATTCTTCGGCAGAAAAATTTCAGTTGTATAGACGAAAAAATCATCCGAACTTTTGTGTGAAGTTCGCTCAGTAATATTTCTTTGGTATGAATACTCGCACTTTGTTCGCAACCTCTTGTTTAGGTATTTCAGCGCGTACGCTTATGACGAGACTTGATTCGTTTCCGCATATACTCCTGGCGAATTTGATGTACCGCTTCGAGGGTTCGGAACGTACTTGGCACGAGATATGACTCATGCATTTCTCATTTTCTCCTCGCTGTCGCGCTGTCACGGGCACGGTGCCAGCAGTCACGACAGAATTTCGCGTGACAGGCGTCTCCTCTCGCCTTGCCGCTGCACATCGTCCGTGCGGCTACTCCTCGCCTCATCTGGCCGCAGCGTCTCGCCTTTCTCCTCGGGTCACCGTGACGCAATGGCCACCGAGTGAAGTCCACGCGGTGAGTACGCTGGCCCCTTTGGCGCTGGCCTCGAACTGCGGATTTCATTTCTGCAGCTGCAGCCGGCCAGAAAAATATCTTCAGTTGACTTGAAAATCGTTTTCGTAGGGTCGTTTAGCCACTGAGCATGAATTTGAATTGTAATTGTATTCTTATTCCACCTTCCTAGGCAGGCATGGTATATGCGTGCCCATGTCAGTACCGTGACGAACGTTCCCGACACCTCCAATCCCCGTCCCATCGGCTCATTTCTTTTCTTTTTTTAACTCTTAAATAAGCCCTCAAACTGCAGCGGATTCAAAACTAAGGAACAGTTGCTATTTAGCATCCACACGAGCGCGGCCGTATGGATATCGATGAGAACCGTGTCTCGGACCGACCTTTTTACCCCCCTTCTTAAATGAGACGACATACATTTCTCTCGAGAGGGTGACAATCACAATTACCCTTCGGGCGAAGCGCGCAGGAATTCTTGCAGGAAACCGGCGCGTGGTGCACGCTACGTCGCGGCTCGCGCCGACGCCGCCCTTGCGAGATCTGCACTTCCTATTGCTCCGCCTCCTCGCTTCGTCCCACAAAGCGTCATGTTTATAGCCTTTCATCGCAGCTGCCACGGTTCCCGCAGCAATAATGGGAAATGAGCACACACGCACAAATAGACAAAGAGACGGAGCAAAGTCACGAGTCGCTGTATACGCAGGCGTGGTTAGTATATGCATGCGTTCCGCGTGCGTTCCGGTAGCCGGAAAGACGGAAAGCTATACTAAGAATGCCTGGTTCTTTCATTCTTCTTATTTTTTTTTTACCCCCCACCCTGCAGCCGTTTTTTCCCTGCAGTAGCTTCATTCTATCGTTGCCCGCTTCCACTGCAATACTTCGCGTCGACAGAGGCGAGCGAAACAATGACTCCCGGCGTCGATGCAGCAAACGAGCTCGACACGCGAATGCGCTGCCTCTGCCGACCCACGCGGAAAGACTCCCGCTGCATAATGCCAATAGTATAAGAAAAACAAAATCAAATAGGCGCACGCTCGTATACGCGCGCAAAGAGAGAGAAGGAGAAGAAGGCAGGGAATAAAAGTCGGAATGAAACAATCCCTCTTATTCGGGTCACCCAATCAGCGGAGAGTGGCGGCGACGGAAACAACGCTGTTCCATTGTTTTCCACGCAGCTCGCGGTCGAGGGAAGGCCTAAAATTAGGTCCCCAACGGGCCGCGCCTGTTTCTGTCTCACCTCCTTTAATTCCGTTGCCTCCTTCTCTCCTTTGTGTCTCTCTCGTCTCTTTTTTCATCATCCTTCTTTCCCTCTCTATTCTCGAATGAGTCTTCGTTTACTCTTCTCGTCATCCTGTGTCCCCTCTTCGGTTACACGGGTGGCCGCTTCTCGGGTTTCCGCTCTGTCTGGCGCGACCGCCACGCGTCGAACCCACGCGCGGAGTGCGGGATAGACGCGGCGCTCGCATCCTGAGCCCGCCACCGACGGTAATCAGACCAACACTGAGACCAACGCAACAAGACGACTGTAGTAAGACCAAGACGGATCGTAATAAGACGCCCGCCCACTTCGCGACATTTACGCACCTCGATTCGTGCCAGCATTATGAACTAAAAGAGATGCGCGGAAACTATAGTGTCCTGAGCAGAAATTAGGGAATTATAGGGCCCCGTTTTAATGTACTTCGCTATATCTCCCCACAATTTATGTATGATGTCGAAGGAATGACTCGGAACGCGTGCGTGGGACAACGAATCTTTGTCCCCAGGTGTAACTATGAAAGACGGCGGACATCTCACGACGTCACCTCGTAGCCATGCATGCTACTCCATAACTCCCAGTGTCCGCCTAGTTCCAGCAGAAGTCAAAAAAGCCCCCGCGAACTCGGGCTCTGAAAAGTCGACTGCTGGGTTGCAATGAAAAAGTATGGACGGATTAAAATTGTGGGCGTCAGTATAGTGCAGATCTCGTAGGTGAAAGTCTCGCAGCCTGACCTGATCCGGCATCAATCGTCAAGTGAATATTTTTGTTCTCTCTTTGCTTCGCACTTCAAGCCTTCTTGAGCCGTTCGGCTGCTCCATGGGCCTGTGCAATACGACGGCGGAAAATATTACGTGCGTAAAAATTTGGTTATTCATGGGCTTTATAGCTCCAACTCAAGGCTCGAACCCCCGTTCACGCCGATCCTTGGCGTTCAACCAGAATGTTAGGGTGAGACTGCAAAACGTGTGATACTAAAGGGGCTCCGTCGCAAGACGAAGCAGTTCCCCGTAGCACATATTATAATAGGCATCTCACGTGCGCCTTTCCGAGCGCACAGCTCCGCGAGCCGCTTTCCCGACACCGCTAATGGCGTTAACCTTGAACCGGCTGCTTTCTGCCTCGTGTACACACCGCGGCAGCAGTCAGGCAAAGACGCGTGTTTTGTCGCCGAAGCACCAAGCAGGAAAACGGCACCCAAGACGGGTGCACGGCGTCACCCAGCGAAGCCCAGTCTGCAGCTCGAGAAAGTAGCTGCAGTCGAGCCCGGATATATCGAACTCGAAGGGGATCGCGGGATAGTTCGATATATAAAAAATGGCAATAGGTAAGCTAATCTGTGACTTTCAAGGAAGAATACATTTTCACCCACTTCTTGCAGCGACGTGCTGCCTGGCGATGTGCTTGCAGCGCACCGCTCGCTTAGTGTTCGTTGGCTTAACTTGCTTCGCATAGAAGCCGCAGCAGATGCTTGTTTGGAACTAGCCACTGCCTATCGTAGGATGCTTTGTCCTGCTACCAGTGCGCTATAAACAGAATAATCACTCATTAAAATTAAGGCACAGTTGGTTTCCTCAACGCCTTCGGCAGCGAAGCGAGCCGTCATGCTATAGGGCCGGCGCTAGGCTTTAGTTTGGTTGGCCTTACCGCACAACGGCAATGCGACGTGAAAAATGAGCGCAAGAAATCGGAGAAATCAAGCACACCCTTTAGATGTCGTCACACACTTTCATAGCGCTAGCGTTGCAAGCAGGTGCCCAAGGCCGCAGCCGACCCGACTCCGCGCGCGAAAAGTGAGAAGAGCGTTGTTTGGGGAAGCGCCACTTGCAAGGGCGCGGCACGCAGTTCGATACATGGAGTCACAGCGAAATTGTACTTGCATACACCGCGCGAGTTTCTTATACTTTTACACGGGACTTTCAAGGGGATAATCTGTGTGTTCGATTCAGCCGATAATTAGAAATATTATTCGAAATAGGTATTCGCCGGCTCGACTGTATATGGATTACCTCCAAATACGCAGCAATACCCCCTGAACACAGCGCAGCCGCTGGCGGACCACTCCGCACGCATATTTTCCGTAGTATAAAACGTAACCTGGCAGTTTGGCCGTGGAACTGCAGCAGAGAGGCATGAATAACATTTTGGCCATCTTTTATCAATCTCGGCACCGTTTCGCTCTGCCCAGAAGAACAGCCAGCGACAAAATCGTGATGTGTGCCTGTGCGGCTGCACCTGCGGGAGGTTCACAACTGCGCTAATGACCGTAGCGCGTCGCCACAATCGCTTTCCGCCTATACCGGCCGCACCGCGGCGCTGGCGCGAGCCCGATCGCGAGCACGGGCTGGCGGGCGAGGGCGCGGCCTGAGGGGCGCTCTTTCCGAGATGTCCATCAGAAAAAAGGCCGATGAATCAGGAACACGCAAGCTGCAGACCCAGATTCTCATCGGGGACGTGAGAATTGGGAACTATTCTCGTCTCCCGGGGCGGCGGCGGCGGCAGTGGGTCGCTCCTCTCCCATTGCTGCGAGGTAAACGCCTGGGTTCCCACTAGAAGCTGCCCGGAGTATACGCAGGGTTTCGCTCGCCGGCAAAGGAACAATTGATGCACATATATTTTTCTTTCTTTCTCTGGCTCCGAACGTGAGAGCCGTCAGGTCCTATGGCTATGCAGGGAATACCGGCCGACTATGCTACATGTGTGAACAACGGAGAAAAAGGCTGTAATAAGAGAAAACGAAGCGATTCGTAGAGACGGCGGACAGAAGGACACGCCTATCTTGACTTCCTCGCTGGGAGGACTAAAAGGAAAAGTGTATGGAGAATATCACAGGCAGCTATGCAGATAGTGTACCTACATGGCACTTTATACACAAGTCCATTACTGATGCGCACGAAATTGAATGGCCCACTATACTGGACAATCAAGACCGGTTTGACGCAGAAACTCCGAAAGCACTCTGGTGTCACTGCGCGGTTCGCACGCCGGGCGGCACCGGTGAGCTTCCAGGGTATTTTCTATGGAAGCTGACATGCTTACGAGTCAGATAACAAACTATTCCTTTTAAATAACTTCTCTCGAAAGGCATATGTTCATCTTGGGACTTGTAAAAAGTTATAAAACAGTACGGGGCAGATTCACATTCAAGACAAGAAAAAAAGAAAAAAAAACAAGATATAAGTTCAAGGCTAGGCTTCATCGGTAAAAACTCGCTGATACATGCTATTTGTATACATGCAACAGATTAGTGAGGCACTGCAGCCGCTAACTTGATTGCTTTATCTCTTGTTTTTTTTCTTCCAGACTTGGGAAATGCACCGCTTCTGTAACAGAATACAAATGCAGCAGGTACAATGACGACTAAATGCTGTTCATTGCTGCTATGTGCCGCATTATGTCGTCCCATTACCTTATACCTGCTTACCTTTAACGATCTTTTTTTTTCCTGCGTGTTCCGTTTCCGTTTTACAAAATTTGCAGCCTATTCAAGGACTGAACATTTCCTCCACATGACTCAGTAAATGTTTTATCAAGCTAACTGTTCGGTAAAGACTTACCTTTTTCATTTTTAAATAAACATTTCGCTCACCGTGTTATCTGTGATTATATGGCATCGTACTGGTAAACACCCAATGACCGGGGCAAAGTGAAACAAAATGTACAGCTAACAGCTTCGCTAGCTGCTTCCAGAAATGTCAGAGACATTCTGCCACACGCTCTCAGTCTAGAGCACTGGTACAGGTAAAATTGAGGGTAGTCGTCATAGCTGGCGATGTGTTCAACGCAAGTAAACTACGTTTGGTTACCATATACCTCACAATGCGGTTTGCTTCAAAGCAGTTTCGATAACGTTCCACCATTCACGCGTCACGAGGCGGTGTCAAGCGTTCGTGAAATGTAATAAGAAAGCCTCTACACAAAAATTCCGTCTGAATGCCGCCCCCGCCTAGGGGATGCGCGTCTCTGTTCGCCTATTTTATCTTGTTTGTTTTTATTTGTTTTACTTCAAATAATAACACAGTGACAGCGCATCGACATGCGCACCTACACGCCGTGCTCCATTTCAATCCAGCTAGCTTTAACACGGCTATACATATATAGCTAATCGCGCAGTGACGTAATAGCCCACTCCCCGCGTAATACCCTGCAAGTGGAACGTTCGGCGAAGTACCAAATGCGCAACGGGGCAGATAAGCCGGCCTGCCAATATAAGCACTATATTTGATACTGCCCGTCCGTCCGTGATTCGCGCAATAAAAGGATAACGGTCAGGTAAGCAGCGGCAAGCACAGCCCCGCCTATAAGCGCTTGCGGGGGTGTTCGGTGTGCGGTCACACGTGGCGTAGGTAACGTTAATTCGTTTCCTCGTTTCTTTATCGTGTTTAGCGTCTCTTGCCTGATCTCGTCTTTTTCTTCTCCTTGCTGGCGCGCTTTAACGATCGCCTCGTCGGCAGGAAGGAACGCAGCTAGCTGGCTCCTCGGGGCAAAAAAGTCTCGCGAACAGCCGGAGCCCGTTGTTGCGCGCGGTTTGCGAGGCGCACGCGGCCAAAGGTCATCGGCTAAATCGCGCTCCGCGGGGCTAAGCGATGCCCAGCGAGCCAGCCCGCCCTGAGACAATGGCCACGGGGACGCGATGAAGCGACGGCGTGCGCGCAGTGATGGCCCCGTGGTGCCACGCACAAAGCAAAAATGCAGCCCGCATGCGCGGGGAGGGGGGACACACCGGCGGGCGCAGAGCCTTTCCGCTCTGAAGGTCACCGTTTCTGGGTCGCCGCAACCTGGCTACGGGAAAAGCCGGCACGCGGGATAATATTTTCCTTCATTATGACAAAGAGCTGCCTGCCTGAGAGATGCGAGGGAGCAAGGTTATTCGGCACGGATGTTTGCTAAGCAGGAGACTGGGACAAATAGGAGCACCGCGAATAGGACCAAGTATAGAGAAAAAACGCAGCTTCTGCGCTAAAAGGTTCCAGCCTCGCTCGAATTGTTACCTTTGCAAGCAATTTCCAACCAGTTTCGTTAAGGTGACGTCATGCACAGTGCCTACATGTTAACGTATCTAAAAACGTTGAATATCGTCGAGCCCGTGCTTATATCAGTGACAGCTTCGACGCGACCGGAAACGCGTGCACTGTCGACAAAAATGCAGCACAAGCGTTTCGGCAAATAGAAGCGTTACTTTTTCTTCAACGTAAAACGCATTCCGTAATGAATTCACTGGCCCTTGCAACGCCGGAAGTAGTAGAAACCGCGCGGCACACAAAACACTTTCCCACATTTGAGGAAATCTATATGGCCGCTTCCAGGTACAAGCACCGCGTGCGGTCACCATGTATGCACCACGACTGGCCTGTCTTGTCAAAAGTGGCACTGATATGTGATATCGCGGCGGAGGGCCGGCTGCTATGTTAGGCGAGTCCGACGCTTGGAGAAGCGTTTTGCATTCAACGTGTCATCATCATTATCGAATTCGGGGTCACTCGTGTTGCGGCCCCGGAGGCAGCAACGAGGGCTGCACGGGGCGAAGAGGAAAGTGTTGCGGCGGCGTCGTCGTCGGGTCGACGCGAGGCCCTCTGGATCGGCTTGCTATTACGGACGCCCGCGAACTGTACACGAGCGCGGCCGAGAACAATCGCTTCGCACTGTCCCCGGCGAAGGTGGTCGTTCGAACGGGCCGCGCTCACTTTCCTCGGGATCTGTATGTCACGGCACAATGGCTTTCGGTCATTGTGCCCCCCACCCGCGAGAGGCTGAGCGCGCTACGCGCAGGACGACGTGCCCGCGTTCTCAGTGCGGAATTCTATTCGCTCCTATGGGCGCTGTTGCGGGGAACCTGTGTTCGGTGGGCGCCACTTGAGCGACACTTGGCACGCTGCGCGTTTGAAGTACCGTCATCCAATAGCATCCATTGTGGCCCCCTCCCTCCACTCCGGGTTCAAAGACGCACCGCTGCATGTCGTGTGGTATTACTCCGGTTAAACTGCGCGTTAAGCCGTCACGCGACCAGGGAGAATATATATATATATATATACCAGCGAATCACATCATGCGCATTCGCTGCTGCAGACGCCATAGCAACGTCGACTGCACCAATAAGAGAGTGAAAGGTCGGAGTCATCGAAGCGTCGATTTCAGTGCAGTTTTTCAACTAAACCAACCGCGTAACCTGCATTTTTTCGACTGCGACGAGCAAGAGGTACACGAAGGGGGTCTAGACAGCTTATCTTTAAAACTATACCAGATGCCGACATCAGGTTTATAGATCACGAACTCCGAATGGTCCATTCTTGAAATCGACAGCTGCACCGCAAAAACATGACCGGCAATCGCTTGATGGACCTCTCGCAACTGGACATCATCACGCGCGCACAAACTGAAAATCTCGGGCCGAACCGAAACTATGCAGCACGCTTTGAGTCCGACGTTTCGCTCGTGGAAGGAAAACTCGCTAAGCGAATTGACAATCGAGTGGGTACGGCAGGCGGTAGTGGACCAGAAGCTGTCGCTGCCACGGGGCTTCTGTCCGACCCAGTCCGGCCCGGCGACCAGCCCGTGCACGGGAGAGGCCGCCGGCCACGCACCGTAGCGCGGTGGCGGCGGCGCAGTGCTCTCGACGCCCTCGGCGCATCCCACGCTGGTGTCGCCTCCGCGCAGCGCTCCGAGGCCGCCACCACCGCAGCCTCGTCGCCTCGTATGGCCCACGCAGCTGCGATGACTCCGCGCCATCTGTCGCGCTCGCAGGGGGCTTTTCGAGCAGCAGCAGCAGCCACGGCAGGCCCACGCGGCGACCGACAAGTGCGACGCTAATGACGGCCCGGTATTAATAAAGCGCGCTGCGTGGTAAGCACGGCCGCGTGTGGAACGCAGCACGCGCACGCAGAGAAAGTGGCCAGGAGGCGCCGATGCGAGGGGAGCACCTCTGTATTGGCAGCTGCGAAGGCGAGCTGCGTCAGCTGGGAAGCTTGGCAGCGCTCGGTCGACACGGCGAAGCTGCAGTCCTAACGAATAAAAAGGCTGGTTTCGCGCTTCTTCCGGCGAGTCGTCTGTCGCTTTCGGAAGCTCACCGGGCCTCCTGCTCTTTTGCGATGGTTCGGACGATAACAACGCTTAATAAGTTGCTGACATCTTTCAGCTATCGTATACGCAGATACGTGGTTAATGAGGTGATAGAGTTTGGCCGTGTAACCCGTTGTTCCTATCTACGCTGCTAATGCGCGATCGATCATCCACAGCGGTGGCTTAATGGTACGTATATGTAGGTATGTTTGATCGAGGCTATATAAAGAATCAAAAATGCAATGCCTCCACAAGCGCCACATCTATAGGTGTGCAAGGCTTAGTGGCTATGGCGTTCGGCTGCTGACCTGGGGTTCTTTAACGTGCACTGACATGCCACAGTGCACTGACCTCTAGAATTTCGCCTCCATCGAAATTCGGCCGCCGCGGCCGGGATCGAACCCGAGTCTTTCGGGTCAGCAGCCGAGCGCCGTAACCACTGAGCCAACGCGGCAGCTTTGCCAAGAGAATTATTAGCATAATACATATGACACGTTATCTAAGTCCCTGCTACGTCCCCGCCTTTCATTTTCCATTATTTTTTTAAGTTTTTCTCTCAAACTGCGGAACCAAAGCGATCATGAGATGCCGGGTTTAAGGATGCAGCGCGAATTCTGTTCTGCAGCGAGGGATAGGTGTGGTTCAGTACAAGGGCCCCAGCATCCACTCAAGTATACAGCCGGGAAGCACCGGAGGAGCAGTCCTTTCGCTACACAACTACAGAATCCGGCAAGTGCGCGTCACAGCGCCAGTTCTATGAGGCGTCTTTCAGGAGCGCACAAATTTTTCAGCAGCGTGAAAGCTTTACTTTAGAGCAGGAACGAGCAAGCCATCTCCAAGAGGGGGGGGGGGGGGGGGGGGGGGGGGGGGGGGGGTTACCCCGTGCTCTCTGCAATGCAGCTGCGCACATACTAATAAGGACATAATCAGCCCCGATCATAAGTGTCAACGCACCAGAGTGGTGCCAAAAGAAGGCGGTGCCTAACAAGGCGTCCTTCCTGTGTATTACACCACGAAGTGTGCGTCATCCGAAGAGCTTCAAAGTCGAATGCGCATCTCAATAAAGAGGCATTCACTGGAAGTGGGATGCCTGTTAAGGCCCAGAAGCTATATTTGGCGATCGTCGAAGTGTTTGTTGTCGCTGCGAAGTCTTGGATTTCCTCGTGTGCCGTTTTGGCTTGGATGCCAACCAATGAAAGAGAGCGGAGCACTCCGAAGGTAACTAACCATGCGTACGAGTACAGACATGAGGAAGTCGTTAAGATTTGACTCCGAGGGCGCTGCGCGATATTTTTGCCGCTTCAGAAGAAACACTCCTGATAATGTGCCAATAAGGAAACGAGCGCCGAAACGGCTGAGATTCACCTTAGGCGTTGCGCACCCCTGCAGCATCGAGCGAATGTACACGCCGTGGTTTCAAGTGAACAACGACGCCTATAGACTCCACTTTATATTTTTTATTAATTCTTGTTGGCACCCTATATCGTTTTTCGCACGTTGTAAAAAATTCTCACTGACTGGACCCTCCCTAACGGCCTTTGCTCGGAAGAGTGCCTCTGCACTGAGTTAAACCTCGAAAACTTGGGTCGCCATAACGACAAGCAACGAGACGCACATGACAGTTAGGTGTATATTATATGGGGCTGTCTACTTCTTTCACAACGGTAACTCTGAAGTCCTATCCACCTTTCTCTGGGGAGGGGTACCAAACATAACATAACAGAACAAAAAAAAAACAAATAGCAGTTAAAAAAAAGAGAGGAAAATTCTGAGCCGTCTTGTACTCCACTTTTCCTTCCCAAGTGGTTATTTTCTCCGAACAGTCACGAGTACTCCGCCACTGCAGTGACCCCGCCCAAAAAAATTCGGGCTTCTTTGCTTCTTTCGCTCTCGTGGAAACCGCGATTCAAAAGGGAGTGCTGTAAAGCAGCGAATTAGCTCTCGGCTACGCAGTGGAAGTCGCCAGAATGCTCCTCTGAACCACTACTACCACCAGCCTTGAGTTGCAGGTGGCACCTTCCTGTCTTTGGCTAAAAATCGAGTTGACATGCCGTATTATTATTATTATTATTATTATTATTATTATTATTATTATTATTATTATTATTATTATTATTATTAATACTATTATAAGATGCGCAGTAGGACACGTTGGTGCGTACACTAGGTGCCGGCTACTCCGCTCTCCGTTGTGAGGGAAAGGCAACGTCGTTTCGGTGGGAGTCTTTCAACGCAGGTTCGACAGAGAAACACTCCGAGCGCGAATAATTTCACAGCATACAAGCCGAACAGTAAAAACTCAGGGGGCACTTTGACTGTCTAAAGTGGGTAGAGGCGGAAGCGTTTTCCGCACCACCTTCGCTGTTTCTGTGGCACTGGTGGCGTCACATATATTTGAGTACTAATTACTAAGTAATGGCAAAGCACTAATTAATTCTTAATTACTGATTAATGCCTGAATGCTAATTAACTGCTAATTAGTGACGCTTAAGCTTCGCCTTCAGGAGTGGAACGCGACAGCGCGTTGTAGCGCTGCCAGGGAGTCCACGGAACGCCACCACCCGTTCGGCGCGATGCCTTGCCCTTTGAACGCAACGCTTTTTGAGGAAAGGAAATGGCGCAGTAATTCTCTGTCATCTCAGTGGACACCTGAACCGCACCGTAGAGGAAGGGAGGTGGAAGTGAAAGAAGATAGATAAAGAGGAGCCGTAATGAAGAAAATGAAAATTGTATTTGAGGAAAGGAAATTACGCAGTAACTGTCTCACATATCTCGGTGGACACCAGTCAAAATTCAGGGGGGGGGGGGGGGGGCACTTTTTTGACCTAAAGTGTGGTCACTGATGTGTGGTTAAGATGTTAAGCTTCGCTCCTAAGAGTGGAACGCGACAGCGTCTTGCAACGCTGCCAAGGAGTCCATAGAACGCCATCGCCCATTCGGTTCTACGCCTCGCTCGTCGGTAAATTGGTTTTTGAGGAAAGGAAATGTATCTGTCTCTCATTTGTCGGTGGACACCTAAAACTCGCCGGAAGGGAATGGAGGAGGATGAGAGTGAGTGAAGACACCGTATTCACTAGACGCGCCTTTGTTCATTCCAAACCATCGAGCTGGCATGGCGGAGTGGATAGCGTGCTCGTCTCTCACGCCGAAGAACGGGGTTCGATTCCTGAGCTCGACCAATTTCTTAATCGCTTTTATTTATTTATATGGCCTGACTAGTAAAGCTAATTAGGCTAATTGTGTAATTAAGCAATTAACTAAGCTCAGTCCCACTTACTTGGAGCATCACTATACGATCCCTTCTATTGGTTGTATGGTTACTAGCCAAAGTGCAATTGGCCCCGTTTGAAATTCGCGCACTGTGACGTCACGACCGTTTCCACCAATTGAAAAGCGTGACATTTTCTGTCGACAACTGCTGCTTACAACGATGAGACATTAAAGGCTTCCGCCTTAAAATACGCTCTCAACGCATGTGCTGCCCTCCCGGCGAAAAACAAACAACTGAAATACAGGTCATCGTAGAAGCAGCCCTGCGAACTCAGGGCGCATTTTTTGGTCACCACTGCGATTAAACGTTAAGACAGCACCACGCAACGAGGCTTCGCCGCTTTGATGCGCCGTTGTGAGCGCTTGTGCGTCGTCCCGTCTGTTCGCATTTTCTGCGCACTGATGCAGAGCAGTGCATTGTTTCTTGTCAAGTTAACCTTGCACGGCTAAGCAGTTCGCCAAACGCACGGGGGGTTAGTCCCCAGCGCAGTTATGCGGAGCTAATCTCAGTGCCCTCAATATCTGAAATATGCGTCCACAACGCAGCTCATTGTTTTTTTGTATGTCCCATGTACCAGTCCCGTAGCGCGTGAGCGGTCGGTTTACCCCACGTTTGAGAGGCATGCAAAAGGCGCCCGCTACGGCACCTTCCGAATAAAAAGACAAACGTCTTTCATTTGTTCGAAACTCTGTTGTTCACAGTTCAGTTCCTATACCCGAATGGTCAATGGAACGCAGCGACGCAATTGCTAAAAAAACAAAACACGAATGGCAGAAACAGAAACCGAAGGGCGCCCGCTCCGCTACAGCGTGAACAGCCTACAAAAATGTCATTAAAACCGCTTTAATGTTCACGTACATGATGGTGCTCTGCACGCTTCTCAGACGTGTTCAGAAGCCAATTAAGAAAATAAAAACTGGCTACGTTGATGGAGGTTGCAGAATTGGAACAGGTGTCCCTGGCCAGCGGCTCATATCGGAAGTGACCGTACACTAGATGTGACTCCTAAAGACGTCCACGCTTGTAGCCGTTGACACTTCAGAGACACAGACAGCGGCGCAGGGTGAAGGGGAGGCGTGTGGAAACGAGGAAGGGCAGGGCCACGGAAGGGGCGAAATAAAGTGCGGCAAAAGCGCTGACCAACAAGGCATGCAGGTCAGGACCCGCGGAGCGAGCTGCCGAGAAAGCTGCTTTGTAGCCGCCGGAGGTGCCGCCGGCACCCGGAAGGGGGGTGCGATGCAGAATGTACGCCGGGCCCGCTTCGCTGGGCCCGCATAATGGGAGACCACGCTGAATGCATCGGCCGACAGAAGCACCGCGGACTGGCGCGTTCCTTTTTTCTTCCTCTCTTTTTTACCCCTTTCCTGGACACTGCGTCCGGTCACTATACTGCCGCTGCCTTCTTGTTTATCCCCCCTTTTTTTGATCCTCTATCTTTCCCTGACCATATCCTTCCGTCTTCGGCTTTTTTTTTTTTTTGCTAAAAAATCCTCTCCTTTTGACCTGCATAGGTAAAAGAACAACTGTAGGCGAAGTTACGAGTTCAAGAACGACGGCAAACGGTAGAAACACGGAGAGGACAGAGAAGTGTCAAATCCAAAGCGCGAACTCTTCTCGGCTGGGTTCCCGACTGGGCTTCGATTTCACTCGAAACGCGTTGGAATTCCGGGCACCGCCACGTTTGAGGCGTCGTCGTTTCCACTCGCAGCTATGTGACCGCGGAGATATATATATCTTCGAAATCCACAGGTCTTGAAGGCGGGGAAACTACGGCCGTGACAGAGCGTCGCTGGAGCGCGATATGTTTCCCGCCGTAGCAGCGGCCGCGTTTCCTCTCCGGGCGACAATTCTGGAAGACGCAGCGCGTGTCCTTCCGATGACCTCGCCGTGTTTATAAACATGCGGTGTGAACGGCGGCGCCGAAGTGGGCGGGGAGGCCCGCAGCGGGGCGTCTCAGAACCGCGAGCGTCGCTCGCCGACGAGTCCCGCCCCGCGTTATATCCGCCACGGAGCCGCACGCGCATCTCTTTCCGACAAGGCGGGGGGAATATCTTTGCTCCGAGTTTATTTATTTATTTTATTTTCCTGTCACATTTGGGCGCCTCTAACGCGCTATGACACGCGATTCTGGCGCTTCTAAAAATATGGGGCTGAGAAATGTCACGCGGTAAATGCTTACAAGCATACGTTGGACTGCGTGAGAGAACACAGCGCCCGTTGCGGCATGCGTATACAGTGACAGTGTCATGGGCGCCTGAGCCGCTGATGAACATTATACTGCCAATAACGCTGCCAAGGGCTCGACAGCATGGAGTCATGACCAGCAGGCCAGCTGACCAACCGTGTACTGTGAAGTCGCACGATGCTCGGTACACTTCCGCACGTGGCGATGAGGTTGCGTACAGGCCCGCGAATGCAGTGGTCATCGCACGATGCCTCTCCCGAAAGCCGGCTTCTGAAAACTATGTGCAAGGGTAGCCGTTGGCGGACTTGAGCCAAAGGTCTGCGTTACAGGTTTGAGTGCGCGTTGTCACGGATTCCGCTGTTATTTAGCGCCTCTCGGTGAATCGCTACAGGGGGCGAAGTGTTGAAGGCTCCAATCCTGTTCTTGCACCGAGTTGTTCTACTGGTAGTCGTAAGAGAACCACGTGACGTCACAACTGCGGAATCACGTGGCTGATCAATGAGAACTATGGCCACGTGACCAAGGTTGGATCGTGACAGGATATAGTGGAGGCAGCATATATGTCGCTCTCATTTCTGCCTCCCACTGGAAGGCGAAAATACAGTCTTTTTGCTTCCCATCTCACTAAATTGAATTGCTTATTTGCCGTCTTGTAGGGAAAAAAAATTACAGATGGGGGACTGCAGAAAACAATCTGTCATTGGACAGCTTGACGGGTCTACAATCCCTTATTTCGGCAGAGAGGCAGCATCACATATGCATACATACATGCATAAGTACACACACATTTTATAGCACTGCACATATACACCACTCACATGTTGCTGACTCGCATATCCCTTAGAGCGTTTATGAAACATGTGAAAACTGATATAACACAGCAAGAGAATATTAGTGAATTCGTACACATCAGCCGGAGGTCCCTGTATGATGATGTGAAAAGATCAAAGCGGATCGGACTATAATAATTTAGAAGTACTTTTTTAACATTTAAAGAAAAACATTAAAAAAACTAAAAATTGCAATTAAGAGTAGCAGAGTGGGTGACTCATACGATTTTTGTTCCTTCATTCTTTCTTTTCACGTTATTGTGGCGACTTACATAAAGGCTTTCCGTAAGCCACCTTGCTTTCGGCCGACTGGAAGTCCTCTCGAAAACGTAGCACTAATAATAGATACATGCCCTGAATGGTGCAGGCGTTCAGCTGACCCTATCGTGCAGATCAAGCAGGTGTATGCCAGATACCTCGACTGTTTCGCAGGTTGGCCGTAACTCCGCCTGCGTGGAGCAGCAACGTGGCTAAACTTCCATCTCCGAGCCTATATAAGATGGCTGTGTCCATAAAACGAAGCTGAAACAATGTGTTCGAATATGTGTTTGGGCAGCCCGATTTCCGTCAGGGGAAAACCCGAGAGCCTCTGACACACGGCTTGTGAAGTGCGGCAGGAATGGCTTCAGGAAGGGTTTGCTAAGCATACCTAGGGGCAGAATGCTTTGGGAGGGTTAAATTAAGCAGCTCTTCGAGGGCACATCGCAAAAATAGGCCCTTACAAAGAGTCGAAACGAAAACCGCGTTTTTTGTTAATAGCTGGTATCGATGGCCCTCAATGACTGTGCGTGAGACGTAGCGGGAACTAAAGGCAGAAAGCAAAGCTGTTGCCACAGTTTGTAACGTTTCAGTTTGTTTTCACTTCACTTGGGCGTGACGAAAGCGCCAGGAGGTGGGAAAGCAAACGAAAATCAAAGACGCGGCGCCACCGCTGGCCACCATATCGCGCAACCACAGCACAGCTTGTTTTCCGAGACCGCCGATAAAGCTCGTTAGGCATGACAAACGCGTCTTCGAGCTTCGTCGACCATCTGCACCAGTCTGCCAATGCGCCATTTGGTGGGGTGGATTTATGCTAGGTTGTGAGAGCACGGTCGTGTTTCTGTTACGACCAGCATGACTTCATGCTTTATCGCTTACATAAGCGAAAAAATGAAATGGAAACGAAACGAAATATGGTCCCTGCTGTTCCAAGCATTCCAGAGCTCTTGCACTAGTCGAGACCGAAATTCTAAAAAGCCTTTGGGAACAAGAGTGCGCGACCGTGCACTGCATGAACGCGCATGTGTGAATTCCGATGAATTGTTGAACCGAAGAACTGCAATGTTAAGCATTGCCACATGGACAGCAATGATCGAAAATATGCAAGAGCAGGAAACAGAAGCACTATTCCAGTGCTCATTTCGGCATCGCCATTTTAGTTCCGACTGAATGTCCAGCATGATCACCCGAAGGCTGTACATCAAGCCCCTTGATGGTGGCACCGGCTGTACGCTCTGGTTATTAGCACAAAAATAAAGACAAACGCTTCTCGCAGAATCTCCGTGTATATTCTTGACCTCCCTTACAAGGGTGTCCAATAGTGGCAGCGCGTAACTGGTCTTCGACTTTTCTTGTCAACGCATTGGTTTCACTGACGGCACTGTGAAACTTTCTGGGTTAGAAACTGGCGTTTTTTCATTCCACTGCGCGATGCAAATTACACGCAAGACAGAACAGATAAGTTCAATTTTTCCTTTCTTTTTTTTCTCTATTTTAACGGACTAGCGTTTAGAAGCGCGTGTCGCAGAAAATCCGGCGTCGTCGTCGTTGACCGCGAGCGAAAAGTCCCCGAAAAATCCCCAGAGAAGCAAATCAGGAGGCAGGTCGGCCACCTAGGTCACGTGACCGTGTGGCGTCATCACAACCTGCCCACCGGATTATGAGCAAAATGCGCACCCTGTCAGGTAGATATTAAATTAATGATTGGTCGCGAGAGCTTACTCGGGAAGAACAATCTGGGTAGCACAAGCCCCACCGGTGGCAGCGCCTGCCATCGCAGGCCAGCGGCGCATCGCTGCGCCAGGAGTGGTATGAGAACTCCCAGTGGTCTATGAATGTAAAGTAGAGAATGACCAATTTCGCATAAATGGGCATTAAACCATTAAAGCTATCGCTTCATACCCTTAAGTGTCCCCTTCAATTTGTCTTTTTATATGACTACGCTGTTTTAACCTCATGCTTTAATTGCACTTCTAGTTGGCTACGCCGAGAATATATGCCCTCATGACTGCATGCCCCGTGACAGCGGCAGCGGAGCTGGGGATGCATCGCATAGTTGCGCAAACGGGTGTCGACTGCGACGCGTGCACAACTGCTCCCTTGCGGAGTGATCAAGGCCCCGGAGTCCCTACGAAGGCACACGCGGTCAGCGCGCCTGCCAACGGGGCTGCCACAGTGCGCTACTGTGTCCGTAGTGTCGCTCGCCGCCGCGCGCCGATGGCCTGCCTCAGCGTAGAATAGCTCCGCGTCAGCGCCGGTGGGAGGGGTTCATCTTTTCCCGAGCGCGACGGGTGCTTGGCAGGGCGCGCGTTGCGGCCCTTCCCTGCGGGGCGAAATGCAAATGCCTACTCGGCCGGGATCGTCATGACCAGGGGTGTCGTCACGCGTGGCGCTGGCTGCCCCGCCGCCACTGTTTATGTGTGCGTCGCAGGCGTAATCGACGGTGACGCAAGCCCACGAGTTGGCCACGCCCTTCGCGGCTGACCGTAAACGTCCAAGGTCGCGTGCCAGCGCGATCGCTTCCTCAGCGGAAGGCGTACTTGGCAGACGCGGCGCGTCTACCCCCTGTGTTTGTTTTCTTTCGCGCCCCTTTGAGAAAAAACCGAGGACCGCTTCCCCGTTCTGCGCCGATTGGCGTCCGCGGTCCAGCGCCACTTGGCAGCACTCGAGTCCGAAACCTTGAGTTGCCGGACGAGCGGGGGACCTGACGTGTTTGGGTTGCGCCGCCGAGCCGCCCGAAGAGAAGGGTCGATCACTCACCGTACGCTCTTGGCGAGCGCCGCTTCCCTCCGTCAGGCCCCTTGCCGCAAAAGGACGCCGCCCCCAGCGTCCGGTCAGCACGAGCCGTATTTCGTTAGAAATAGAACGGAACCGCACAACGCGGCCTGGAAGCTCATTGTGCGTGCAGCGCGTCGAGAGATAGCGTAACTCGATCCGGGGATCTGGCCGCAGCGAGAGTCGTGTTTGCGCTGTTCGGGCGAGCCTGCCAATGGAGGGGCCCTGCTTGGCGAGCGGTTCTGGCTTTGAACGGAAAGAACGGGGGAATGCCTGTATTCCGCGTACTTCGTACCCTGCTTTCAAAGAGGGAAACACACATGTGCACATGCATATACGAAAAAACGCAGAACCACCCAGGAAGCAATGATTATGGACGCGCTCCAGAGCATTAGCGTAAACATGTGGTTTCCATACGCCAAGTAAATGCGCCAGGCTGATAATCGGTACTCTACTGGAGAGTGGTTACTGACGGACGGAAACCCAACTGAAGCCGCCGAGGGCCACGAGCTTAGGAAATTCGCCGTTGTTGGCCTCGGCTTACTCAACACTGGAATAATGGCAGGTCATTTGCGAGGCAGCAGCAGTTTCCTGCAGCAGTCTCGGCAAGGCCGATGATTGGTGGACATTGTGCTGGGAATTATAATTCAGAGGCTGGATTAAAAAGACAGTTTGTTTGGTAAAACGGCTGTGCGAATTCTTGTCAGGATCTGTTGAGGAGCTGCGATTACGAGCAAAGGGACACAAAGCAGCAGCAGCGGCGCCGTCGATGACTGTTGGCTGACAGCATAACATCCAATGGCACACGCGGGACTCGCGTTCGTTGGAAGCCATCTTTTGTGTGAGTGATCGCTTAAACACGCGTAAGCATCCTAAATGCAGTAGGTAGGACATCAAGGAGTCTCTAGTCGCAAGGGCGCTCCGCGTAGCACTCCAAGTAGGTGCAGACAAAAGCGAACTCAATCACACGCTTTAAACTTCACACAGAGTCATTGCAAATGAAAGGCGGGGTTCGTTCGCTCGAATGCTGGTTCAGAAGGTCTTCGCGGTCTATTCAATAGCAGGCTGCGCTGCATTTCATCCATGTGCTATACTTGGCGGGGGTCTGCACAGCTTTCTGTCCAGGACTGGTTGTAAGCAGCCTGAAGACCCCGACGACGGAACAGCGCGTCTTAAGTAATACGAACTAGAGTGACTCGTCGGGCACGGCAGCTAAGCGTCTGGCGAATTGTTTTCGAGCGATGTAAAACGACCGTCCGGAGCCGACGTTCGCATGGGGGTGGGAGGAAAGCAGTGGTATGCTCAGCAGTCCCCAACCGGACGACAGCCTTATGTAACGACGCGCTCACGACAACTGCCCCCCCCCCCCCCCCCCTTCCCCTCTTGCTTTCTTCTGTTCCCCAGTCTCGATGCAGTCGGTGCCACCGGCCCGCCGGCTGGCTCCAAAGTCGACGTACGCGCGCAGCTGGGACTCGTTGCAGGGGCGATATTGCCGGTCAGAAAAAAAGAGCTGGCTGTCTTCATTCGCCTTCTCAAAGCCGGAGAAGCAACATTCGGCTGTGGAGACCACGCAGCCACTTGTCTTCAAGGCGAGCGCGCACAGCACGGTTTTGTTTTGCAACAAGATGCGTCATCCCTGTCCCCTCGCACCGCATCTTCCTCTCCTAGCGCAGAAGGAAAGGAAAAGAGGAAGGGGGGGGGGGGGGGGGGGGGGGCGTCCGTCGGACACGCGCACGAGTCGCTCGTTTCGCGCGTGCAAGCAAAAGCACGACTTCGGACATCGGTAACGAGGCGTTGACGTCGGGGTGGCCCCGACGGCCGCGGTCTCTCTCTAGCGGCGCCTAATCGGCGGAACTGATTCCGCCCGTTCGAAATGAATAATGGAAAAATCTGCGTCGGGGCGGAAGGGAGGTGGCGGAAACGCCACGTTCGCGGCGCATCGGTCGCTTCGCGCGACTGAGCGCGCTCGCGGCAACATTGTGCTGTCGCATTACATGTGCCTCGACCGGGCACGGTGCTTGCTTCACCTCGATCCACGGTGTCGGGTTAAGCCCCCACGTAACACCGCCGCCACTTCCCTGTGTCAGATGCGGCCAGAGGCACGCTCGTGGCCTCCGCCGGCGCTCCGGGCGTTTGCGTTTAGCTCTCTTGATCATTCCGATATACCGCATGCACTGCCGGCACTCCTCGTCAGCGACGGCAGGAATGCGCAACAACGGTACACGTGCGAGGAGTGCCATTTAAGTGCTCGCGAAAGACTGGTTAGCGTCACTGTCAGAAGCGAGGCCAGATACAACGTATGTATGGGGATAAACTGTCTTTACCTATAGGTACGTGGCACTATGGAACTATACTTTGACCCCCGCTTGAGAATGCAGACCTCGAGAAAAGAGAGATGTCCTGAACGTCGCCACTCGCGGTGGATTGTTAGATGCGCGCGAGTGCAGCTCGCGCCCGTCGTATAGCACAAAGACATAACGCAGATGGCAGTGATGCGTGCACACGACACGAAAGCCCTTATTCAGAAACAATGAAACTGTGTCCCTCGCGCACATTTCACGACATCTCTCGTTTTCATGCGGTGCGCAGCATCGTGTTGAAGCTTTTGCGTAGTGACAATTTAAGACTTACGACCTGGGGCCTACCCCGCACTCCTTGCATGGTTTTTCTGGAACAAAATGCAAAACATTAATTCACAACGGTCAGTTTTCTTTACTTAAAAAAATGGAAGGACATACCATATGTGCAACATTATCGTGTAACAAGAACAGTCAGAGTGGCTCTTTCATCAGAGGCGTTGGAAAGCCTCTGTGTCATCGTTAGGGAAAAACATTTTTGAGCAAGTCGCTGCTGGAAAGATCACTAGGGAAGGTGGCGCTCGTTGTGCTGGCAACATAGCGGCGATTGCCATGCTCCTCCTAAGGACGGCGGCGAACATCGGGGTGCTCCGAGAACTTTTCAGCGACTCTAGCCGAGGTCCTTACCCTGCCACCGACGGAAACAGCCACTTGTACGGTGGGACCACTTTCACATTTCCCAGCCCACGCATTGCGAACGTGCCTACGTGATAACCGGCACGAACAAGGTCGCTTCAGCGCCGAAGACCCTCGTTTCAACCGTACCTTCCAACCGCAGCCCTACTCCTATTCTCGTCTCGCCACGGATGTACCTCTAGCCAGCTTGGCCATAACAAAGGCTTCGGGATCATATTCCGACCGACGCCGCGGCCTTTTCCCGGGCGCTCGGGTGTCTGGCGTTCATCGCGCGGTCCAGGAAAGCTGACGATCCAAGGTGCCCTTGGGCCTAGGGCTCGCACTCGTCGGGCGCGCAGGCACGTCGAGTGGCCAACTCAGGGACAATAAGGGGCACTAGGGAACAGTTCTAGCAGAGCACGACTAAGCTGTAATAGTGCTCTCCTCGTGATGCGCAGCATATAAATATTGTAAAAAAAAGGAAAGATTTCTTTGCCCTAAGTCTGCATATCGACTTCATCGGGCCCGGCACCAAGCCGACGGACACGTGGTCCCAACACCGCCGACAACTCTGCGGTTGGCGCGACTCCACGTACCGGTCGCTGGCGCGCGCACGCGTAACGGCGTGCGCTATGGCCGCGGCGTGGAAATGAATCGGCGGCGTGCCCTTTGCTCCCGCGAAGGGCGCCCAGAACGTGCGGCGAATGCGGCGCCCTCGGGCAGCGCGCATCTTCTTCCTCGACCGGGCCGAGCGTCACTCGTCCCGGTTGCTACTAACCGGTTGCCTCGCGCGACCACTGCGCGCGTAATCGGCGCGATCCAGGGTCACCACCGAGAGAGGAGCGGGCACGCAAGCCCGGAGGGGGGTTCCGAAGGGCCGGCCGCTGCCCCAGGTGGTCCTCTCTTCCGCCCGGTCAGCCGCTCCGGCCGGCCCCGAAGCCTGACCGCCGCGGGCTAGGCTCCTCCTCGGCATTGCCTTTGTGTGTGCGTGTGTGCCTTTGTTGTACTCCCCTCCTGGGGGTGGCACGTGGTTCGCGAGGAATCAGAACGGAATTTCGCGAGCGGCGCGGCCGGCTTGGCTCGTTAACCTCCATACACCATTCCGCAAAATTAGACGGTGCGCACAAATGGACGTTGCGCAACGTGCATCGGCGGGCCGCGGAACATGCTTCCTGCGAAGGCCGCGTGGTACGCTCGAGCCGAGTGAACAGCGATAGCGGTTTGTATTTCTGGCTACGCACGCAAACGGCACCGCCCGGAGTCGCCTGCTTCGGCGAGTCACTCGGTAAGCAGCCATATAGGCGACGCACGTGCGCTCGACGTCTAAAGCGGCTGCACAGTTTGCAGTATCTGAAGCGCAGTCTCCTGTGGGCGTCGGCTAATCACGAGCAAAACCATTCGCGCGTGCGCACAATACGTGATAGGCTTTCGCTCGTCGCACTACACGACGGTCCGTCACGGACTATTATTACAACAGAGGCCCTTTCGGCAGCAGCAGCTTCCACTTCTGTAGTGATGTTTTGGTTTGGTTTGATTTATTGGGGTTTAACGTCCCAAAGCAACTCAGGCTATGAGGGACGCCGTAGTGGAGGGCTCCGGAAATTTCGACCATCTGGGGTTCTCTTTAACGTGCACTGACATTGCACAGTACATGGGCCTCTAGAATTTCGCCTTCATCGAAATTCGGCCACCGCAGCCGGGATCGAACCCGCGTCTTTCGGGTTAGCAGCCGAGCGCCGTAACCATTGAGCCACCGCGGCGGGGCAGTGATGTTTTGCTTCCATAAGGACGACACCTGCATTTCGCACAGATCTTGCGCACGGCTAAACGTCCACTTTTATTCGATTATTTATTGCTCCAAAGACCAGCAACATTTCCCCATAATCATAATAATTTGTTTCCCATAAAGGCCCAGTCAAGGGAATTACATAGAGGGGGGAGGGGGGGGGGGGGGTTAGAGGGAATCATATGAAAAGCGGTTACCGTCAGATATTTCGGCCACTTCCTTTACATGTGAGATGGGCGAAATTCGATCGGCCAGCATCATTTAAGGCTTTCTTGATTATTATTGCGACGGGTTTGTTGACCGCTCTGTCGATACTAATTGGAATCTATTCGTTACCAAGGTCAAAGAACTAACAGATGCATATATACTGTTACGGTGACGCCGCGGTGGCTCCGTGGTTATGGTGCTCGGCTGCTGACCCGAAAGACGCGTGTTCGATCCCGGCCTCGGCGGTCGAATTTCGATGGAGGCGAAATTCTAGAGACCCGTGTACTGTGCGATGTCAGTGCACCTAAAAGCACCCCAGGTGGTCGAAATTTCCAGAGCCCTTCACTACGGCGTCCCTCATAGCCTGAGCCGCTTTGGGACGTTAAACCCCATAAACCATAAGCCATAAACTATACTGTTACGGACAATCTGTTCAAACTCGAGAGACCCGTGGTAAAACTCCTATCTTAAACGATTATTCAATCGAAAGAAGCGTTTTTTACGAGTTGCCAAAAGGTCTGCTAGTAAAGCAAGATTGGAGGCGTACCGCGAAGCTAACGACACTTACGTAACTGCACTTAAAAATGCCAAAAATATTTTTTTGTTTAGCTTAGTTACCTTTGTTTGTTCTCTTACCTTGCGCTTACAACTTATGCTTACTTGTTTTACTGAATTGTTTAACTAGAGCAATGACGCTTGTATGCTGAATTTTTGTTTTTGTTCTCTTTGCATAAATTTTAACCACTCCACTCTGAAATGCCTTTGGCCCTGAGGGTATCAATAACAAATAAAAATAAAGTGCAGATTTCGTGTCTTTCGCATTGGCGAAATTTCAAGAAAAACCATCTACGCCCTCCAATCTAAGCACCCAGAGTTGCCTGATGCGCATTTGGAGGCGACGCCGCTCCTATCGGCACCGATTCCGTCGAGGCGCACATATATGGAGTGGCAGGCGATCGGTCAAGTTTCACTGCCGGCACATAACAGCGCCTGTCGGGCTGGTGCCTAATGCCAGGGTGGGCGGCTTTGTTTCCCTCTTACGCTGCACTTGGGCGACTAATGAAACATTTCGCGCTAATCAAAGCTGGGAACGATCGCTGTAACTGAGCGCAGGGCGGGAGCACTACAACGATTCTCGTCCTTGAATATAATCAACTCCATCCGCAACGCTGACTGACCGACATATGACGGCACGCAGGGACCTCGCCAAGGAGAAAGGGCGAAATAAGCAGAGTGGAATCATTGTCAATTTCTTAACACGCCCCTTCAAGCTAACTTGGCTGGAGTCACCTCCCAGCACGCACATGACAAAATGCAACACAGCAACTGCGCCATGCACTTGCCTCTCGCACAGAAGTGTGGATCATATATATGCATCGCTCGACCGAGGTGTCATTGTCTTCTTTCCCGCTCCGTTCTCGTCTTTGCTAGGAAGTCTTAGCCTTCTTCGGATCAGCGCACGATGTGTCGACGTGGAACAGAACGGTATTGTTCTCGGAATTGTATAAGCATGAGAACCTATAGCTCTCTGAAGCAAATAAGAAACTGTGGAGGTAAGAGCACTAAGACCCGTCCCTCTTTCAGACATGAAAGCCTTGCCGTACGCCACTCGTCTCTACGGCAAAAAATAGACTGGCACTGCGGAAAGACGGACCACAGCTACGCGCTGAGTATGTGAGGGAAACGGAACGCTGAGGAGCAAGAAAATAAAGTCGAGCACAAAGCTCGACAAAATCGGGTACCCAGACCATCGACAGGGTAAGCGAGAGACGCTATCAAACTATAGCTGACCGGCCTGGCTGATCGATAGCGGGGATCAGTGACCCTCACCAAGTCGCAAATATCCGACACGATGGCACTGCTGGTCAGTGAACCTCAGTACATGTGGGGCCGATGATAGCATGTCTCGTCGATTCTTGTAGTAGGGCTGGACACACTGTGACGGCTTTCGTACTGTTTTCACTTCTTGTGCGGACCAAACATCGCTCGTTAATTGCGTCTAGAACGCTTGAACGGTGTGCTATACGGGAGTTTGAGATGAAATGGGATAATACCGTTCCTCTATGGTCCGGGATAGACCCCTCCATCCATTCTGGCGCCGCTCCCTGCATTGTCCCACTAGCAGGGCCATCAGAATCGGCCGATGCCATTGCTGGAAGGGTGTCCTTTGACGGGGAAAAGCCGCTGCGTTCTTGAGTTGTACCCGACTATAGAAGGCAGCTCCCGGATTCAAGGTAAAGTACTCATGTCTATACACGTAGTGCAAGTCCCCATGGCTGCGCCTGCGCACAAGTGTAGTCTCTCGCCTAGAGCCGAGCCACAGCGGTCGGATGCTGCTTTGTTCGTCACCTGTAACAGAAGATTCTGAGAATATTGACAAGGTTCGGAAGAAGACAGCAAAGACGAGCTCGATGGCCACAGCTCGCTGTGTTCTCACTTTCTGCTTCAGTTTACATGCGCACCAAAAAAAGTAATTTGTCCGTTCTTGATTTTGCGTTATATTCGCGCTTCGGGATTTCATTTGCTTTCCTCATGAGCGGCTTGAAAGAAGGAAGGGGGGGGGGGGGGGGGGGGGCAGAAAGGTGATCGATTGTCCTTTCCCCACTCTGATGCAGACTTTTTGTATGTGCACAGACTACTGCTTTCCCATATTGTCTCAGCGAAGCCTTAATACGCGTGGGTGCGTCTTTCCGCTAGTTACCTTCAAGTGCGCTCCTGACTTATCTGCCGGGAAGCAGTGCCGGGCGGTGAAGTTGCCCTGTGTTCGTTCCAGTGTACGGGCGTCCACGCAGACGCGTGCCTCACCTTCAAGAAGGCTGAAGTGTTTGCAGCCGTGTTACATATATCGGATGCATACCCGTCGCCTGAAAAGCTCCAGCTTGCAGCGTGGACACTGCAAAACGTCGTTTCCTTTTCCTCTCCTCCGCTTGTACCCGTTTGGGTCTCGACTCAATTTTACGATGCAGCGCGTCCGCCCCGAATGGCTTTGAATGGATCCGTCGCTCTACACCTGTCTGCCTCTCGCAAACTGTGTACACTCTTCGGTGCTGCAAACCGGCACGAGGAAGGAAAGACGTGCAGGGGAGGGGGAGGGGGGGGGGGGGGCGATATTTTGTTTTCAAAGCGTCGTCATTGGTCGGGGTGCGTGCACGGGACTTTCGCGGCCGGCCGATTCGTGCGGGGAATTCCGGCCAGCCACCGCCGCTGGTCGTTCGTGCCGCAAACAGGTGCACACGCTCGCCGTCGTTAGTGTAATAGGACGCGCGCGACGCATGTGTGTCGCCGCAGCGTGCCACGTGTAACGCGCTGCGGGCGGCAGCGCAGCCCGCGGCATCGCGCTCCGCCCTTTCTGGTTTCGCAGGATCATTTCGCCTTTTTCCTTGATCGAGCACGGAATCGCGCGCCGTCGTTGGGAGCGAAAAATATGCAAACGCTTACAGACAGCTCAGGGAAAAAATAAATAAATAAACAAACGCCACAGAAATCCGGAAGGGAAGCATGGGCAGCAGAACAGCGAGGAGCGGCACGCGGAGCCTGCCTGCCTTCTGCCTGCGGCACCTTCTCTACCTCGGCAAGGAGAGAGAGGAAAAGGGGAAGACATGAAAAAAAAAAAGGAACAAAGAGAGACGCTTGAGCGAAAGGTACGAGGGCCGAACACAAGGCGCGAAACGCGTACTTCTGATATTGTATTTTTTTTTATCCGTTTCGCGTCTCCGGGCGCCTGCTCGAGAGAAGCCCGGAAGGGAAGGAAGGCGCCCCCGTACAGCGTTGTCCACATCGGCAAAGGCAAGGTAACGCCTAATCTTTCATTCAGCGGCGCTCCAGCGGCTCCTCGCGCCAGCCAAGAGGTCCGGGAGAGGAGGAGGGCAGCCTCCGTTCCAAGCTATTTACTCCCGCCCGCGCGCGCGCGTCTCACCTGCTGGCGCGCATCGCTGCAAGGCCGCCAGCGCGCGAAAACGTCGCCAGCGCCGAGCGGCCGGAGGCGCGCGCGTTGTACTCCGGGCAGCCATGCCACGGAACTGCGCACGATCTGGAGCCGCGAACACGCTTCGCTGTTCAGCTCCCTAGGGACTGCATGGGACCCGCTTGTAGCGCTCCTTCGAGACGGCGTCATGACTACGCACTTGCTTGCACTCACAGCAGAGACACAAGCCTTCGTACATAATTGAGACAGAGAGAGAAAAAAAGGAAAAACCTGGCTCGGTTTGCTCGAAAGAGCTACGCACGCAGACTTGTAAGGCTGCGCCCATTTGTAAACAACGCCCGAACCAAAGACTTTGTTGCTTGTAGCGCGCCATGCGGTTGTTGTGATAGCGCAACGAGTAGCAAAACAAAAGTAAACTGAGCACAACAAAGGGTTTTCAAGTGACTCACGATTCCGAGGCGTACGACGTACGCATGGACGTTATGGCTAGAGGTTCGTAAAAACGTGCCGTCCCCGGCTTCCCTCCTTCCCTAATTCTCATATGGAACCCCATCACTGCCTTTGTGCGTGGCACGTCCCTTCCCAAAATCCGGAATCACGGGCATGAACATGTTTATGGCTCA